>NC_066313.1:83691639-83996361 GCF_022539315.1 Serinus canaria | reverse complement strand
ATTAGCTACTTTACCCTCTCCCACAAAGATGCTGTTTGTCCTCAAAAAGGCCAAGCCTCCATTTCCAGCATCACTGGCCCCAAGCTGTAAATTGCTCTTAAGGTTGATTAACAAACTGGGAAAGTCACTTTAGGTCCTGTTTGAGCTAACCTGACTAAAGCTGCAGAGAGGAAAACACTAAGATGTAGAGCATCCATTGGTCTTTCAAAAGGCTATGGTTTTCTTCAGTGAGATGGGTGCTATTTCTTCAGCTGGGGCTATTTCTTCAAATAATTCCTCTGCCTCCACTTGCTGTCTAGCCCTGTTGCTCTTGGTAGCCCACAAGTGTTCCTGTCTTTCAGGGGTGTTTCCTACTTTGGCAGCCCAAGCTACCTTTCCAATGGGGTGCTGGAACACAGAGTGAGAAACTCAAAGGCTTTTGCCCCCAAAACCAGCAACAAATACACCAAGGCTCCTTCACTTTGCAATTTGTGTAGCTTGAATTTCACACACTGCAGCTTGAAGCCCAGCCTTATCCTTGCTGCCCTCAAAGAATTCCAGAAGGTCCAAGGAAAACAACAGAATTAAGGAAGGGGGGCGGGGGGTGGGAAGGGATTTTCTCTGTCCCATGGCACTTAGTTTTTGGGAGCAAATACAGTGAACAGCATGAATGATAAGGCACTCAGGTCTCATGTTTCTCATATGTACTAGCACAGGGATACTTAACATTTATCTGCCTCATAGGGCTTTATGAGAATTAATTAATGTTTGCAAATCACTCTGTATCCTCAGAAGGAAAGTGCTGTTGAAGAGCTATGGAAAAAAAAAATGCTAAGTACACTGGATGAATTTCACCCCTGAGTCCAGAGCTACAAGACCCACAAAATCCTTAAATACTATGTAAGCTCTTGGTGTAAGCACCAGAGTGTATAAAACTTGTGCTTAGAGCCAAGGGGTGTCACAGTGTAGGTGAAATTGCCATTCCCAGAGTATCTATGACTTTGATCCTGGCAGAGAGCAAGAATCACAACAGTACATAATGAGACAAACAGCACAGATTAACAAAGTACTGCATGGCCATCCTAAGAGTTTGAAGTCTTGTAATGTCTTTCAGTCACTTTGTATTTCTGCAAAAGAAATTTGTACAAAGTATGTTCCTCAAAACAGCCTCAAGTGTTCAAATAATTCATTAATCCAAATCCAGCTTCACATAACTTCAAATCAATGGAAATTTTCTTTTAGCATGGTGCATTGCAGAGAACTAGTTGCTTAACAAAGCATTTTTTTAAAAAGTCTCTCGTGACAAAATATGTGTCTGATTTTGATGCACATTACCAGTAACCAAAGTGGGAAGTCAAAGATTGGTTGGGAACACAATGTTCTCCTACTCTGTGTGCGAGTGACCTTCCCAAATCACACCATTGTTAGACAGTAGTCCCAGGGCAGACTTCCAGCTCTGTTCTGACACACAACAGAGACCCATAGAAGTTATCAATAAAGCACTTCACCAAGGACTGAACACCAGTCAAATCAACAAAATATTTCTAACGTGGTTCATGTTATTCAGTCAACACTAACAAGTTCTTTCTTAGAAGTAGTTATCCTTTTCTCCTCCACTTGGCATTCTTATATGTGGAATTCTCACCCTGTCAACAGACATGAAAGAAAACATTTCCTGAAGGAACAAGCTAGACACAGATAACATTATAGAATTTACCAAAGGACAGGCCCTTCTTATTCTTTTTCTCACTTCCATTTTGGAATACACCTCTATTTAAAAAAAATATTTTCCTTTGCAGTTTAATTTATCATAGAATCATAGAAAGGTTCAGGCTGGACGGGACCTTGAAGATCATCTAGTTCCAACCCCACTGCAGTGGGCAGGGACACCTTTCACTAGACCAGGTTGTTCAAAGCCTCATCCAGTCTGGCCTTGAACATTTCCAGGGATGGGGCACCCACAGCTTCTTGGGGCAACCTGTTACTGTGTCTCACCACACTCAGAGTAAAGAATTTCTTCCTTAGATCCAATCTAAATTTACTCTCTTTTAGTTGAAAACTGTTTCCTCTTGTCCTGTTACTACAGGCCCTAGTAAAGTCTTTTTCCATCTTTCTTATAAATCCCCTTTTTGTACAGAAAGACCACGGTCACAGTAAGGTCTCTCCAGAACCTTCTCTTCTCCAGGGTGAACCCCAGCTCTCACAGCCTGTCTTCATAGGAGATGCGCCCCATCCCTCTGTCCATCCCTCTAACCATCTCATGGCCTCCCCTGAACCTGCTCCAACAGGTCCATGTCCTTCCTGTACTGGAAACCCTAGAGCTGGACACTGCACTACTGGTGCTGTCTCACAACAGCAGAGGGGAGAATCACCTCCCTCAACCAGCTGGTCATGCTTTTTTAGCTTTCTGGGTTGCAAGGGCATATTTCTGGCTCATGTCCAGCCTCTCATTCACCAGCACCCCCAGGTCCTTCTCAGCAGGACTGCTCTCAATCATACACCCCTCATCTGTATTGATACTGGGACTTGGACAAACACAGGGACAGGACCATGTAATTGACCTTGATGGGCCTCATGGGGTTCACATGAGGGTCCTCTCTCTCTCTCACTCAAGGTCCTTCTGGATGTCAAGGTCCCTTTCTGCAGTTCTAGACATTTTCTTCAACTCCATCTCCTGGCTTGCGACGTGCAGGACAAGGGAGAGTAGAAACTGGTGGCAGGAAAAAGGTGAAAGGCAGTGAAGAGCTCTCCAAGCAGTTCAGGACCTTCCTGCTTGCTTCACATTCCCACCCCATCTGTGGGATTGGCATCCACCTTCCCTCATTATTTCTAGCAAGAGAATTCAGTTCCCTCTTGAGGAAGGACAGTGAATGCTGATGAGTCCATGCACAGTTTTTGACATCTCTTCTCCTCAGCAGGGAAAGGCAGATGGGAGGGACCAGTGATCTGGGGACCAAAAGCCCTTGGTGCTGGTGACTCGAATACCTTGTGTGAAACAGCAGGCAGCTGGAGGGGTGCCAGCAGCATCTCCTGGCCCAATGCCGTGGCCTTACTGTGCTACCAATCCACTTGTGTGAACTTTGCCACATCATGGCCCTCCAGTAGAACCAGCAGGAACTGGAGGTCTCACCTGTACAATGCCATTCCTTAGGCCATGGAGGATACACAGTCAGCCTTGTAACAATTCACTGGGATTAAATAGGAAAAGAAGGTGGAAAGAGAGAAAAAGGATTCTGATTTAAACACAGAAGTTGGAAATCACCTCATCTTATACTGAAGGTCTAAAATAAGCACAATTAATCTCACCCTAGAAATGCTTCTTTGTATCCACTGGCCAAAAAGGGGGGTTTAGGTAACAAGCTCAGATACAGAAGTGCTATAAATCCCACTCCAGGTTCACAGTCATACCTGTTGCTGACAGGAATGCCTGATGAAATTGGTGAATATCTCTGGATGCACTGAGGCAGAATGAGGCTGAGATCATGTTGGGAGGGAGCACATATGCAGGAAAATAGGCATGTGGTAATACCATTTATTTCTCTGATGTTTCAAGCATATGTTTCAGACTTGGACCACCTCTTGACCACTCTATAATTTACTAGACCTAAATCCAAAGTAGATCCTTGAGAACTGAATGTGCACCTTTTTCTATTAAGATTACTGAAATATCAAAAAAATACATTTTACAGTTTACTAGACAATTGCAGGCACTTTTTCCTTATGTTGCCTGGAAGTAGAGCTGGCCTCTTTTGAAAAAGGAGAAAGTTTTTCTGTAGATGATGAAGGAGATGAGATTGGCTATGAGCCTAAGTGAAGCCAATATTACTCCTTTTTATGGAAATTCAACAGCATTTTTCAATTAATTATGTGAAAATGGGAATTTTATCCATGATGAACAGCCCATAGGCCACACAGAGACACCTAAAGCTCGTGGCCTGCCAGCAGACCAGTGAATGCCACAGCAGCTCCTAGGGCTGGTTTCCCTTGCTGTTGGTGGAGGCAGAAAGAGCCGTGGTATATTGGGAGCTCCAGAGCAGCCAGGTCAAGGTGCTTGCAGTGCCATTGTCTCTTTCCATGGATAGCAACAGGACGAGCAGGAGCCAAAGCAGAGGAGCCATGCAGTGTGAGAATTGCTCTCAGGGCAGTGATCCCTGGTCTTCCTGTGCAGGGGCATTGTTCTGTGCTGACCATGGCAGATGGAGACGATAGCCAGAATAACAAATCATGGCTGCACACCATACTGCTTTTGGCATCTCCCTGCCGTCCTGGGCATATTATTTATGGAAACCTGGACCACAGTGGTGTCTGCTGGCCAGTGCCATGTTGCAGTAGGCATCCTACAGAGACTCTCCTTGGAGTTGCCACCATGCAGAAGTCAAAAATAAACCACACTGTGGATAGGTGAGGGAAACAAATGGGGGGGGGGGGGGGAGGCAGTACAGGGTGGACAAAATAACAGGAGGCTTACACAGTGTCATTACTTCTCCTGCCAGTTGCAGCAATCACAGGGTTCCCTCCCCATTTCCCATGCTGCACGTGGCACCAGTGGCTGAAAAGGCAGTGTGGCAATCCCAGTGTGGGATCAGCTGTTGGCCGGCAGTGCAGACAGCACACGACAAGGTACTGGAGCATTGCGACTCTTCCCCATCTCCCTTTTCACACAGTGAGCTCCTGAGCGAGGTTCCCTGGCCAGGTGAGGTATGCAGAGACCAGTTTATGACCAGAATTATTTTTGTAACAAACCACAGAGGTTCATTTCCATATTTCGTTTATAGCCATGAACGTCAGTGGATTTTTTGTAAAATTACTCAAGTCGAGATGGCTTTGTTTGCAGCTCATAAAAGAACGCTCATGTTGCTCCCTGAGGATGTGCTACCCAAGGCCTCCCCCACCCTGCTACAGCAGTTCATCTTTCTGCTGACCATAATCCCACACTATGTCCCCATACAGCAGGCGATACTGTTTACACAGGTTAATAAACGGAGTATTCTGTACAGTAATTTATGCTGTAAAGTATGTACATATGTCACAGTAGCAGTCACAAATGCTTTAAACTGCCTTATTTATTAGAATGGCTAGCATTTTCCCCCTTGCTCCAGAATACTTTAAATTATTTTTATCTTTGCATTAGGTATTTTTTTAGTTGCTGCATTTTGACCCAATTATTGAAAAAAAGGTTTTTACAATAAATAAATATCTAAAATTTAAGTAGAAATAGCAAATTTACTGCCCATCCAACTAATATAGCTCTGATTATGATTACAAATAAATATGGTATACTCTTATCTGTGTATCATAGTATATGCCAGAAATCATAGTCCACTTGTGATCAATACAAACAAGAGCTTTAGTAACTTTCACCTATTTCATTCTTCCATTGTGAGACAAAAATATAATAAAATACTTAATGTAAAATGTCCCCCGTGAGAGCCCAGGTCTTATTCCTCCCTCAGGCAAAACTCACATTGGCTTCAGTGAGAGATTTACCTAAGTGCAACATAGGGACATTACAAAAATAACTATATGGCATATAAACAGTACTTGTGCGTTGTAGTCAGTCCTCTCCTCTTTAGTGAGAAACATAGGGTAAATGCCACATCTGTAATGCTCCTCTGTCTCACTGCTTCCCTTCTGCTCTACGAGTAAAAAATTAGGATTTAAAACCGATTGTATTTGTTCCATTCACTCAAAATAAATAGAAATATTTTGGGGATCAGTTCCAAGCCAAACTAGAAAGTAAAAGAAAATGTTGCTTTTGTTCATTTTCACGTATGTTACACAATTAAACAGGATAATGCATACAAAGGCAATGAAATTATTAATTACTTGTTTTACTGTTTGGAGATTTTGCTATGTCCACAGTTCATGTAAAACTCATGTAGCACAGTTTCTGGGATGGTGAAAAATCCTACTATAATGTAACAGAATGAGCCTTAAGGATTTGTAAGAATAAGCACTTTTATATTAAAAAGCAAATATTAATTCATCAGTAATATTACTTTTTTAATGTGACAATAAACCATGAAATCAACATCCTTCTGTCTCAATTATGCCTCATCTGTCTCTTTCTTAAACCTTTTTCCAAGGAAAGCAATTGCCTGGTTTTGTGTTGCAGCTTTTGAATCCCATCAGAGTCCCCTGTGTTCCTGCCTAAGTCACATACCCTCATCTACACTTCCTTTGGGGGTGAGCTCATGAAAGCTTTGTACAAGGAAGGAGGAAAGGCTCTTTCATTACAGCCCATCTCAGTAGCAGGACACCAGTTTTAACAGGGGTGTCTGGCAGAAAAAAAAAATATGTGAAAAGCGGCAGCTCTCAGGGAAAAGGAGAGCAGTCACTGCTACATTTTAGTGAGGCACTGGATGAGCACATCACCAATCCGTACTTTTCTTTATGCAGATGTAAGAAACAAGCCCCTGTCCTTAAGAGCAGTAACATCTGTAATAGTGCCAAAGCCAGCCATGATTTCAGCAGCTGCAGAACAGCACTTCACAATTTACAGCCACTATTATAATAAAACCACAAGAAATACAAGTCACTCTGCAGCCTGCCTTCCCCTGTCCTCACACACACACAGATTGTTTACCAACTATTTCCCAATTCCTATGCCTTCTTCCCACACAGGATTGCCATTTCTTAGGAATACTTATTCCATACTTGGGACAAAACCTAAATGCTGCTGTTTTAGCATGGCTGTTTTGCAAGTAGTGGAGTCTTGTGGTTCTTGTCTGCGCCATCAATACCTGTGGAGTCAGGGGTTGGACATTTTCCTACTTCTTACTGGGGAAGACATATTTTTCCAGGCAGCATCTGACAGCCAGGGCAGGTACTGGTGGAACATCTCAGGTGCAGCACAGAAAAAAAGACCAAACAATGTTCTGCACTTTGATGAGTCACCACCATACACAAACCTGTGCATTCAAAGGACTGTAATCATCACAAGCTGAAGCACATAAATGGAGAGCTTTGGTCTTGAGGATGGAGAATGGATTTCAGGAAGTGAATATGACTCATGATGGGCTGACACATGGCATTGCTGCTGCTCCTGATCACTGCCAGGAGGCTGCTGCTGGGACAGGAGAACAGGCCAAGAATGGTCTGCCCAGGCACTGGGAGATCACTTCCCCAGGCACTGCCTGCAGCAGCTGAGGAGCTGATGAACCACACGCAGAGGGACAGTTCCCCATAGCAGTGTTTCCAAGCCCACCAAGGCTCAGAGTGAGCCCACTGCTATCTCCCACACCAGTGCTGGTTCAGTCCTACACACCAGACAGAGGTTCATTAACTTCTGCCAGTTAATGGAGCTCCTTGTTTTAGCATTGCGCCTTTCTCTGAACACCTCAGCGCTTGGCTTGTAATCCTGTAAAATATTCAGAATATGCAGAATTTTACCTCCTGACTTGTTCCTCTTAAACTTCCTTTTCTCAGTGTAATGCAAGGTCAGGAAAGAAATTAGGCACCCCTGAGCTAAAGACCTGGAGGGCCCATTACAATGATCTAGTCTTACTTCCCAGGAAAACACAGGCCATAACATTTCATCAAGGGATTTCTTTATGAAAGGCTAATAACTTGATGAAGAGAAGCCTAACCTTTTATTAAGGCACCCAGACTTAATTTAAAGACACAGAGCAATGAAGAATTTACTGCAGCTCTTCAACTCTTATAAGCTAAAAATTCTGCCCCAGTGTTTCACTCTGAATGGTATCAAAGCTAACTGTAAAGTCATACAGAAAAACAAACAAACAAACAAAAAATAACCTCAAAACCTGAAGATGGAATATGTGTTCTGAAAGGGGAAAAACAAGGGGAAACTTTGCATTTCAGGGGAGTTTCTGTTCCTAGTTTGAGGAACATATGCAGAGACAGTAGTATTTGCTATTCTGAAATAAATTAGTCTGTGATTTTGCTCACTGAACATGCAAGCCCACAAGACAAAACACAAAAGGAAACATTGTAACAAGTCCAACTGAAATGCAGGCCTTGTCATCATACGTCCACATCTGCATCAAGCTCACATTCACAATAACGTGATTCTTAAATTTTCTTAAATTTAAAAATAGGAACCAGCAGCACATCTCAGTGTCCCTTAAAATGAAAGCCAGGCCACTCAACTGCCTGGATAGGGATTATTAGCTGAAATCTCCCATCCTATAAGGAATTATAAATCAGTAGACATGTACTGTTACAGTGTCTCCCAGGACCATTTATGCAACTCCTGACAAGTGTGAATTTGAACTGATTTGATATTCTGTAATCATTTTTCAAACACCAGTGTTACAAATCAGCTGTAAGAAGCTAAGGTTACACATGTCAAGAACTGTGACTTCAGAGCACATATGCCTACATGCAGTTTAAAGTAGTGAGGAATACAGTCCTACAGATACAGATCTTTCTTTTCCTTTTCTTTTTTTCCTGCTCCCTAGAAAAAAAAATTATTAGCCACACAGTGCTATGGACTGCTTATGATTTAAAATCCTTGCAGGTAAGCAGGAGAATGAACACTAAGCACAAGGAGTATATCCATTTTGGAAAGCCACCAGGGAAAGCGTACCCATCTTTAAAAGATTTCCCTGAGAGATATTCCCCAGCCCTCTCACTGCTGTCACACTTCTCAAAAAGTACTAAACCAAGCTTTTGCAGCCATGCCTACTTAATGGTTTAGGCATTGTTAGCAGACACATCGTTTCAGGTGCCAGGGATCTGGATGGCTTGGATGAACCTTCACTTGAGGGAAGAGCTCCTGAATCCAAGCAGACAGCAGTGCCTAAGCAGGGCAATAATCTCTAGTCCCTTCTAAATTATCAGTACCTGATGCAGAGCCCCAGACAAGACCTCCTTCCATCCAGCTGGATTCAGAAAAGTACATTCCTCCAGGTGTTCCTTAGGGTACCAAGCAAACCTCTACAGAAACAGGTGAACCAGGCCATAGTTCCAGGTTGGGGGGTTTTTGTTTTTTGTTATAGGGTTTTCTTTGCAGGCCAATACAGCAGGTTTTTTGTTACAATCTGAAAGCCAGCCTTAACATAAACAAGCCCTCTCTCGGGAAGAGACCCTACTCCAAGCTGTCCATTGGGATCAAGTACTTATTTGTAATACTGGTGTTGGAAAAATGAGCACAGAAAACCAAATCAGCAGAAACTCACACTCCTAAGACAGGCTCCACAGTCCCAACACCAGCCACAGTACACCCTCTGCCAAGGACCTGGGACCTGCTCCACCTCATCAAGTGTGATCCATCTTTATGTCATTCTTGCACGTAGAACACTAGCAGCAGCTAGTAGGAAAAAATTACCTAGACTTAATGGTCCTATAATGTGATTAATAGAGTATTACTTAGTGCATTCTAAACTCACTGATGAACCAAAAAAAAAAAAAAAAAGAGGAAGCTAAGAGTGATAAAAGTTTTTTAAACTTCAAGGATACAAAATATAAACAAGGTGTCATCTGCTTCTGCAAGTGAAGGCAACCTGGTCAGTCTGGATTCAGGGAATTTTTTTATAGCTCTCTTCATGATGCTGAATGGACTAAAAGCTTAAAAACAGGTTTAGATGAGGCAGACATAATTTGTTCTTGTTTCATCAGAACATAAATTTTGACTGGGGAGGGATTTAAATATTTAAGCTTAGGTCCTCTAACTAGCTTGAGCTAATTGTTTCTAATCAAAACAAGGTATTCTCTGCTGTGCATAAAGCTATTTGAGTTAAAACATTGCAAGAGTGGAGGATTGAAGCTTAAACACTGTAAATGAGGTATACACGACAACTTATTCTGTATTGTTTGCTTTAGATCAGGCTCACAAAAATCATCATCATCATCCAGACAAAACCACAAGAAGCGGATAAAGCTGTCCTGTCTGTTTCCAAACATAAGACATGGGGTAAATGGATACTCACTTCACATGCTTTCATAAAGCTCCTTTAAAAGCACAAATAGGTGCTTTGAGATGATAAGAGGCAGTTGGAATGCTGAAAGCAATCCAAAATTCTCTTTTGATTATACATTTATAATGCATGCTTTCTGAAAATTTTACACGAAAGAAACAGAAGTGACCCAACTGGGTTTGCTTCTTCAGTTCAGCTGTTCTATTCACCTTTCCATTTGCCTTACCAGTGCCAATTTAAAACATGTGGGTCAGGCACAACTGGCTCATAATGAAAAGATGACACTTGGATTACATTGCATTTATGAAAGTATTGCTAAATTAAGAAAAATATTGCACTAAGAGGTGTCTTCCTAATTTTAAGTAGTGTTGCAAATTGTCCACCATCTTAGTTGCCCTCTCTAAAATAACATGGACAGATTCTAATTCCACTACAGCTCCTTTTTGAGCAAGACAGCAGAAACAGAAACTTTGTGGATTTCAGCACAAAGTATCCCAACATCAGCACTGAACCCCCTCAGCAGCATTTTCCCAGATAATATTCTTCAGATTACTCCTAAACATCATTCAGCCAACTTCCAATTCACTCACAACTTCCTACCTGTGAAAATTATTCATTTTCCAAATTACATATTAATATGCAAGACACCTTGGTTTAGCTAGCCAACACAACAAAATAAGACTGTAGTATAAAGTAGGCTCAAAAAATAAGAAAAACTTTAAAGTTAATTTCTTTTTCTGCTTCCAGACTGGAGTTTTAGTTGTAGAAGACAGAACTGTGCAAACAGGGCCCCCATACAAAAACTTTGGCCCACAAGAGCTGCACAGGAGAGGCGCCTTCCACTCCAGAACTCAAAGAAAGCTTTCTGCACTGTCATAACAGGACAGGAAGATAATCTATTTACCTGAGATGCAATTTAGTGCCTGGTGCCCCTGACAGCCCTGGAGGTCACTGTCTAATGCTGCATGAATCATCAGTGACTTTCCAAGGAGCAATTCCCACAGCCAGCAAATGAGTGCCTCAATACCAGAGCATTTAGCACCTGCAGTCCAACATGTGTAAGGTGAAATAGTTGTGGCTCTTTTGACATGGAAGACACAAATTGGCTTTGACAGATCTACAACTCCACGTACCAACCTGGGCTAAGTGGGTTGGAAGGGATACACCTCCTGCTAAATATCAAGGGGAGCTCCACCTTCATTGTGCTGCTTGTGCTTTCAGATCCAGGTACATCTTCCAGGCATAGCATGGAATTCCAGATGACCCTGCCTTACTACCCTTCACTGTATCTGGGAGGCATTACCAGAAAACTAGACTTTTAGAGTGTTCTGAATGACTACAAAGAGGTAATAATAGGAAATCCTGTAGATTGGCATGGAAAAGCTCTTACTGTGAAGACAGCATGGACAGTGTGGGCAATGCATGTCAAATCTACTAATTTATTAAAAGGAAGTCATAAATAGCTTAAGGATGGCATAAAACCAGACAGATAGCAAAAGGAAGTATTGAAAAGGCTTTTTCAATGAAGGGTAAGACCTTTCTTCTTGAAGTGGTAGAAAAAAGGGTCTAGGAAGGGGAGATAAGGTCAGGTTGTCAGATAATGCAGTCTTCCTGAGTGGCAAGATATCTGCCAAATGAAATGAGACAGCATGAATGTTAGAGATGCCAGAGAGGAGCTGGTTACAGTAATTAAGGTCTGAGGTGCTGAGCTCAGCACCAAATACCTAAAAAACAGTACAGAGAGCTCAACCAAGACATCTGACTAGGGTACAGCTGCAACCCACACAGCTAACAAGATATCCAGCTACTCAGCCAGCACTGAATTCTCCTCTGGCATCCTGTCCATGCCCCTCCCCAAGCAGAGAAGATCCTGCAGAGACAAATGGAGGTCAGAGAGTGAGAATGAGAATGAGCGAGCTGGGGGTCAGAGGGTGTAAAGGCAGAGGCAGAGACTATCACCAGAAGAGATTGAAAGGAATGAGATTTGTTTATCTCAGAAAAGAGGCAGATAGGAAGGCACACAGTAAGATAAAATACCAAATACTCTAGAGAAGAAATATCTGACATTTTTCTCTAACTTGCTGCATAACACAAGAATAAAGGAACATTCAATGAAATGAAGACCTCATGCATTCAAAGCTGATCAAATGAAAGTCTCTTTCACATAATGTGTAATTGGACAGAGGAAAATTTCACCACAGGAAGCACTGAGGTCAAGAACTGTGCACGATTCAAAGAAGGATTGGATGGCTATATGGATCACAGGAATATCCAGTCTGAACAATTACACTAAACTTTGGGAAAAGTAAAAAGACAGGCTTTCAGAATTTAAGCCAGTACCTGACTACAGGAGAATTAAAATTAGGTTTCTATAAGGGCAGATTATCCCACATCTTTCTTGGAGGTCCTTCTGTCCTTGCAAGAAGTTGATGCTTTTCTCTCTAGGCCAGAACATCAGCCTGCATGAACTACACAATTTCTATTTTGCCACTTCCACATAAGCTTTGGGGGCACTGAATAGCTTTGTGTAGCTGCAATAAAGTCAGCAAATTCAAACCCTCCTTTTTTCACTAGTGATACAGCCATGGCACCACCTGCAGTTAATCAGCACAAGGTGTTTTTATCTCAATTTCCTTTTTCATAGTGTGGCTACAACTGTGGAGCTGCAGCCTTGCAGACATGGTGTGACAGCAGTCGCTACCTCCCTCACCTCACCCCAGAGACAAGCTCAGTCTGGTCAGCTCCTTTTCACTGTCTTGCATTCCATTTTACAGAAGAGGCAAAACTTGATCAGGACCTGAGATTAATCCAGTAGCAAGCTCTCTTTGGGAGGCTTGTGCAAATGAACGTCTAATTTCCTGAAAATATACCCAGAATACTGTCTTCTCTGGCCATGGTGCTAAATGGAAGAGCCCAGGCCTCCTGTCAATGTCCATGCAGTTGATCAGTGTGCTCTAAACCATGTCTACCAGCTTCAGGACCTCAGGGCTCAGCAGGATATACAGGCTCCATCCAACTCCTGCTGCAGTGGCAGCAGCTCTGTATTTACACCACACATACAGCAGTTCTGTGTTACACAGCACATGTCAGTCAATTTACTTCAAGTGCCTCTCTAATCCCTGCCCAACCATGCACTATTTTTCTAGGCATAGATAGTTTCCTAGACAGGCATAGGCACCTTAAACCTATTTAATTTCAGTTTTAGTTCTTACATCCCCTTTTGCAGGAATTCCTGCTTCCAGTTTTTCCCTCCTTCCCTAGCCTGGTAAACTACCTGTTGACCTCAAATTCAGCCTGTTGCTATCCCAGCTTTTCACAGGTAGCAGCCCAACAATCTCTATCTTAACTAGACCTGAAGGAAGACAGGGCAACATTTACCTTCCCCCTACCCTCTTCTCCTCTTTGAATGTGGTTTGGTGGAACCCACATTCAGTATGGCTTGTGTGCAAAGGTTGTTCATTCTATTAGCAGGCAGATAGGTACAGCTCAGCAATCTGCACAAACAGAATCCAAATAAAAACAAACCCTGAGAGCCTGGGGAGGGATTCTTCCCTTAAATGATTTTTCTACTTTTATCTGTGTCTTTATTTGTCCTCCTGCTTGTTCTACAAGACACCTCCCTGTACTGCAATTATGCATCATTCACTTGACTGAGTTTTGTGTTCCTGAAACTGTATTTCACCATAGCCAACTCAAGGGAGTCAGAAGGTAACTGTCCTTTTCTTGTGCAGCAGTTTGTGATGTTTCTGCTCTCTGCTCAGCACCACTTCCTTAACTTTTACAATCTTGTATTACTACAACTATTTTCTGGTATCTCTTCTGATCATTACTGTAATTTTAAAATCTCTTTAAGGTCTCTTTGACCCCTCAGAATGAGCCTCTAACTGAAATAATTTAACCATTAAGAGTTTAGTTGCTTTATAATGCACCTTTCTCCAAACACAACCTTCCTGAGACAGTGACCCATGCTCCATGCAGTAGTCTGGGGCCTAATAACCATTTTCCAGGAGACTGTATTGCCTCTTTGGTGGTGCATTATAGCTCACTGTTCCATGGGTCTAGTGTCTTGTTTGCCTTTTTTATTGCAGCTGTGCACTGAAGTGACGTTTCCTATGTGCTTTTTTTTCCACAGTAACCCCTTTCTCTCTCTGATCAGTGTGTTGAATGTAACACCCATTCCCTACATTTGCTCTTTGTTCCCAGACTAATTACTTTTCATTTTCTACACCGAGCAGCATTTGCCATCTGCTGGCTCATCAACTAAATGATCCAAATCCCTTTTGAATCCGCTTGCATTGTTCCTTATCGCTTCTCTCTGCTTCCAGTTTTACCATCCAGCCAGTGGAGACTCCTTGTACACAGCGCTCAGCTGAGGCACAGTAGCAGAGAAATGGGAAACCTCACAATCTTCTCACACCTAGGGCAGAGCATCCTGCCTGCATTTGCCACTTGCTGCATTCATACAGGAAAGAAGGGTTCCCTTTGGAAAAAATTAGGCTCACATATGCTTCAGCCTGCTTGAGATAAAGGATGGCTTTAAGCCCAGGCCCTGTGCTGGAGGACAGTGCCAGGCAGTCTCTTACACCAGAGATCCCAGGATGCAGCTTTCAGAGACCTCATCTGGTGTGCCCACACCGAGATACAACTGGTACTCCACTGCCCACCTCACAGCTCCCATAAAGTGTCCTGGAAGAAGAGGCACATTCCACATCTCCTCACACCTTGTCCTCTTTGTGTGTGCACGGGTGTCTGCACCCCTCTGCACATGGGGAAAGGGGAAAAGGAAAGATGAACATGGAAACAAGGTGAGATTTTACTCATATAGAAACCAGCACCATCATAGCCCTGCAGGAAAAAGTATCAGTTTCCTCTCAGCCCAACAGGGCAATTTCTGAAAATCCAGCACAAAGACCTAATTGTGGGTGACCCAGCTGTGGCCTTATGGTACCTGAAAGGAGCATACAAAAAGACAGACAGAGACTATTTGCAGGGGCATGTAGTGACAGAACAAGGGGGAATGACTTCAAAGTGAAAGAGTGGAGGTTTAGATCAAATACTAGGAATAAATTACTTACTGTGGGGGTGGTGAGGCATTGGGACAGGTTGTCCAGAGAAGCTGTAGATGTCCCATTCCTGGAAGCTCTCAAGACCAGTTAGATGAGGGGCTGAGCAACGTGGTCTAGTGGAAGATGTTCCTGCCTATGGCAAGGGGGTTGGCACTAGATGATCTTTAAGGTCCCTTCCAATACAGGCCATTCTATGATGAATTTGTGAACTTGTTCTGAAATACTTCAGGAAATGTCCAGCGTGTGGAAGGCCAGATGTATGTGTAAGAATCAGGGGTCAGCTGGGGACACACAGTTTTTTCCAGGCTCTGAGAACCAGAATAGTGCAGCACGGATGCTTTTAAAACAGGGTTTATGGGCAGGCTTATGCTGTGCTGAAGCATGTGCCACACGGCATTCTCTTGGAAACTCTTTTCTGTCTCAGCAATAGGAAGCCTGACTTGCTGGTCTGTTGCCTTTGCCTTATTTTGCCTGTCATTTAAGGAAAAAAAATGTCTTGGATCACCCAGAGTGAGCAATCTTCGGGTTTATTTTTTTGGTCTACCCTTGAAAGCATTGCACACACTTGATGCATCAGCAGCTGCCTATCTAAATTGCATTCAGGTAAGAGAACTAGACAATCTGTGCATTGCTTGCAAATTTTCTAGTAATTCATTTATGTGGAAAATGACTACAGAATGGTTCATTCAGAAGGTTACCATTCTGCAGCTGTTTTAGGGTCCACGTGCAAAATGATCTTTTTTTTTCTTTACAGTTCATTGATTTTCTGAATCCCAAGTTCAGAAAGACCGAGCTTGATTTCAAACATTTGCTGCTCCCATTTATAGTGTTTTTACATGGTGATTTGAGTTAGGACTGCAAAACACAGATAAATCTTTAATAAGCTATGAACATCACAGGAAATAATTTGTGCCATGCCTTTCTCGGGCAGGCAATCAGCATAACCAGCCAAACTAACTTGTCCTTGTCTGTGATTGGAGATACTACTTTTTATCCCCAATTTTTCACATTTAAAATCAGTTGGAGTTCTAGATGCTCGGCATTTTTGAAAAACAATTTTTAACTCTAATTGAGCATGGAAAAATTAGCATTTATTTCTTACTACACTCACATCCTCCGTTCTGCTACACCAGTGCAGTAGGAAAAAGGAGTTTTGCTAATTCATGGCATTCTTTATTAATATGTAAATCAGAGGAATCCATCACAGTCATGAGTGGAAAGATTTTTCAGAGTCTTCCTTTTAGTCTTAGGTCTCTAATAAAAAAATGAGAAAAGCTCCAAGCTGAATTTCACTTACTTTCATGTCTGAAGAGTTAGCATTCTGGGAGAACAGTGACAGCCAATATTCAACATTTTTAAACAGCAAAACTGCTGCAAGCTGGTTTAGACCTGTCCCTGTACATCACAGCTGTGCAGCACACAGCCTCACAGAACTGCCTGGAATTCAGGAGTGTGATTGGACCATGCATCTCTAGGTTCACTGGAACTTCTCAAAACCTCTACCATAACATTTAGACCCCACCCGGAGCCTCAGTCTTGGCTTTCCTTCTGGCAAATTTGCATACAATGAAAATAGGACAGGAATCTTGCAGAAAGGGAAGGATTCCAGTGTTCCTATGATTTGCTCTACATCATAATATGAAGCAATTGAAATTCTCTCCAAAACCACTGCAGAGGCCTCTGTCTACATGCAACCCAACCAAACAAAATAACCCCAAACCTGTATTGACCAGTCTCCTCCTCTGGCTCACAAACATCCTCCAGATAATTTGATTCCTCTAGCCTCAGCACAGATTTTTTTTCTTTTCTGCTACTTCTACTACTAGGATAGCTGTAACACTCGCGCCATTTCATCCTTGCTGTCATGCTGTCCTCTTTTTTCCCATTCTACTATCCACATTCTACTTGTTTATCCCTTCCTTTAGTGTTGTGGCAATTCTGACTCTCTCTGGGACTCCACACTGGGCTGAGAGCCAGCATAGACCAGATCCATTCAAGGGGCTGTTTTCTCACGAGCTGTCAGTTTCCCTGTACCTCAGAACAGCCAAAGGATAAAGTGTTAAGAAGACTGTGATGCATGGCAGAGAAGTGAGAAGAATATGAAAGACTGACTTTTGTGACTAACATTCATCTTAGCTAATACCAAACATCCCAAAGCCCAGACATTTACATGTGAGCTAGTCACCCTAGAGTCTGTATAGTCAGGTACTTTCAAGGCTTGCTCAGCTGTGGGTATCTAAATACGGAGAAATTAATTCAATCCTTCACTTCTGGTTCAAATTGCATCTTCTGTATCAGCATTCACTAAATCCACTATGTCCACTTCACTGATGCCAATACTATTTTTCAATACTTACATTCTTAAAAAAAACACAAGCCATAACATGAAAAAAAGTATGCCAGAGTACAGCTATGTCTTCCAGAGTACCTCAGGATCCTTTCTGTCTGTTAACTGCAAGTAGCAACAGAATCTGTAATTTGTTTGGTATTCACTGTTATTCAGGAACCCTGAGAGACAGAACAAATACACTGACTAATTTCTACCACGAAGGAGCTGAGCTCTCCTATGGCTTTAGAGAGAAAGAACCCCAGCAATAATTCCTGGCCCTCTGTGCAGAGAGAAGAGAATATGTAAGCCTGTTTGAATGTTGTCAATAGCATCCATTAAATCTCTGATCACAATACCCACCAAAAAAAAAGAAGAAGAAAATTTTGGCAGAAAGTAAAATGTATGGTCTTCCATACAACTGAGATCTCAAATGACTCTGAGGAGGAGGAAAACACTGGCTCCAAGCAGAAAAAAGGGAAAAGAACTGGAGATAACTGGCCTCATTAGAGAAAAATCCTTCCCCTTCCTTCACACAGACTGCCTAGAATTCACTGAGTAAGACTTCAGAGAGTAAGAACTCCTCCTATGCAACTTGCAAACAGGCCAGCAAGGGGCCTTGCAAAGTCCTGCAGTCAGCAGGGAATCCATCTGCTGGGTGACTGTCAAGAGAGATCCACGTCTCTGAATAGGGAGAAACAGGGCAGTTAGGTGAGAGACACAGCTTCAGGCTTCTTCATGTCATTGGGATCCAATATGCCTACCCAGGGTTTTGTTGTTGGTTTGAGGTTTCTTCCAGTTGCCTAACAGTGACTTTGTTGTTTTGAATAGACTGTCCTGTGCTGTAGCTAGCAACTGCTTTAGGCAGAACCCTGTACCAATGTCTGTGTCCAACAGTGCTCCAAGCTCAGCTGGGAACAATCAAGAAACTGTAAGAAAGACACAAAACGAGATCAAGGTCTCCAACTTCTCTTTGAAACAGAGAGGCAAAACTTGCAATCAGTGAGTATTAGCCTAGGAAGACTATGAAAATAAAATGTAAATGGAATAAAGGCACACATTATTTCTATATATGCATAGTATACTCTTACTTAATATCTTTGAGTATTGAGCCACGCTTTCAGATTCATTAAAAATGGGGCTAATTGCAGGTGGCAATCCAATCATGTATTGTTGCCCTTCACACAAGGATTTTGCATGGAGGGAACTGCTGAAATGGAGATACCAGAGCACTACTGAGATTATGTATAAATCTTTGCAGATGTGCAATTTTCATCTAAAATAAATTCTACTGCAGTGTCCTAAACTGCTTCAGCACAAAATTAACCAAAACTTATTTTTATGTATTCTTCCCAGTTGCAAGAGCAGGTGCAGCCCTGACATATGACTGGGGGAGGATTCTTCACCATTCAGCTGTGCCCACAGGATCTGCACCAGCAGAGGGTGGCATCCACCAATGGTAATGAGCAAGTGGAAGACAGAACCAAGAGGTCTTTAGACTCTTCAGCAAATCAACACTTTGTGTAAAATAGGCCTGATGCATTGCTCCATTCTGGACACTAGTGCACCTCTCCAAAATGACTACTGGGGGGTAAAGTAGGTTCATAAAATAAAGCCACGTGCCAGCATGTTTTACTCTTCTTAGCTGGGCAGTACACGAGACAAATATATATTGGTGACACCTTTCCCTTCAACCAGTGGTCCTGTGATCTGCTGTAGTAACTCAACAACCATATTGCTCCATCATTAACAAAATGCCTGAAGCTAAGGTTGGCTCTGATTCTTTCCAACAGCCTTTCCAGGTCTGTTTGTTTTTCATAATTGCTTTGCTTCCCATAATTTTTCACCTAGGTCTTTATTCTTGCCTTGAGAATGCCTTCTGTGCAAAGAGCCTCACAGCCACTTCCCCTAATGCCAGGCCCAAATGTAGACTGCTGCTCTCTGCAAGGTTTGATTTGATGTTATTTCATCCTTTCAGGACTGCTCTTAGTTACACACTGAGAAAAATTTTTAAAGGGGGGGCGCAGACTGCAAGTGCAGATTATCCTAGAGGTTTGGCAGGTTTTTGTTGTTTGTTTGGGGTTTTTTCTGTTATGTTTAAAAATCACACCAGAGAAACACTGATTTCTATCCCTGGCCAGAAATCGTCCTTAGGTTCTTTCACTCTTGAAAGAGCAAAAGCAGCTCTGCTTAGTAGAACTAATTAATCATAATTGTAATAAAACATTTATTCCGCTTCAAAATACCTGACTGCATTGTGGTTTAGGAGCTAACAAAAATAGGCATCATGATTAAAAAGTAGGTGTAGGCAGTAATATGTAATAATGCTACAACCAAACGCTGCAGATGAGATTTTACAACAGCACTTTCACTGGTTAACATGAAACAATAGTGCTCGGTCAGGAACTACTGCAATAATCCTGCAGCTTTTACATGTCAATATTTAGGGCATTACTACAGCAGGCTGTGTTACTACAGCATTGCAGGAGTCGTGAAATGTGTCTCTGTCGCTCTTAATTACCTCGGCCCTGCGAGAGACGTGCGAAACTACAGACGAGCAGGCTTCCCCTCCCTCCGGCTCCGCGGCGGGCTCCCGAGGGGCGGGAGGACGGCGGGGCTGTGAGCGGGGCTGCCGGCGGGACTCTCCGGAGGGCGGCCCAAGGGGCGGGTGGACGGTGGGGCTGTGAGCGGGGCTGCCGGCGGGGCTCTCCGGAGAGCGGCCCGAGGGCGGAGGGGCCGGGCGGGCCGGGCTGTGCCCGCAATGCAGCACCGCCTCGCCGGGCGCCGCCCCGGGCAGCCGTGTCCCCCCGCCGCGCTGCCGCTCGGACGCGGCTGCCCGGAGCCACCCCCAGCCCGGGGCTGGCTGGGCTTGCGGTGCCCGGTCCCGGCTGGCTGCCGCGGGGGGTGCGTGTGTAACACGTGTTTGCGCGGAGAACAGCACCACACCGACGGCCACGGTCTGAGCCACTCGCGGGCAGCCGGGCTGGCTGTGCTGGGGATAAGAGGCAGCGCTTCTGACACAGCCTTGGGCGGAGACAAACACCTGAATGAATTGCAAGGCTGAACCTGTTGGTATGAAAGGGTCCAGAGACAGAGATGGATTCAGTGTCTTCTCTTCTCATCCCTCTGCTGCCCGAATAAAAATCACCTCCGAATTTGCGGCTAACTGAACCCGAGTTGAATGCATCCAGCATGAATTTGACGCAGGTGATCCTTCCAAGAGCTCCTGAGCCAGGAGAACTACAGAGTGAGAAGCAAGGACCCTTTTCCCACATGCCAAGTAAAAAGTCCACTGCAGCTATTCTCAATTGTTTATTTGTCTGTCACGACTGCTGCTTACAGCAGCTGCACGCTGGTGAGTGCCATGGTAAAGCAGTGAGCAGCAACTGGTTGTCAGTTTCACCTCATGGACCCTCTCTGGAAATGGATGAAGGTGGCAAAGACACCTTCTACTATACAACCAGCTTGGCTCTGGTAGAGCCAAGCAATTGGAAGTGCTCTGCCCTTTAAACATAACTACCTGCAGACCAGCAAAATAGCAGGCAATGGCATAGCCCACGTTTTCTTCTTCCTCTGTGGAATGGCAGAAGACTGGTGCTCTGTTGGTCCTTGCATTGGTGTGTAGTTGACAGGCCAACATCGCCCCGGGAAACACGTGAGACTAGAAAAAAACCACAGAAATATCAGCATGGGGAGGGATCTTCCCTTGGTGGCTTTACGTGCCCTTTCTAACAATGTGAGATGTCACGACAGAAGCCTTCAGGTGCCATAGCCCCCACACTCACTGCTTGGTAATGCCTCCTATATTAGGCTGCAAGTAGCATGACCCTGAGCTTCTCGAGTTTCACTTGGAAATGCCTTTGTGCTGAAGCTACTGACACTACATCAGACGTACTTTCCGGAAGTTGGAGCAGATTTTGGCTCAGAAAATGAGATTTATAGGTAAGGGCTGCTCAACAATAACACCTCATTGAGATGCCCAGCTAAAACCTCAGTCCCACTGAACACCTAGTGCCTCTCTCCCCACCCTCAGATTTGATTCCACACTCAATGAAGACAGCAAGAATGCTTTTACTGAAGTCAGCAGGCTTGAACCAGGCTTCACCCTGTAAATATTTACCAATGACTAAGCAATAAACCCAGTTCCCAATCTGGCTACTATAACCTAAGATGTTTCTCTGTCAGTTCAGGAGCTCACTGGTGAAGATGAGTTACAGTGTGAGGGCGTTAAAAGACAAAAGATAACTCACTATTGTTATTTTCTGGCCCTTTTCCTAGACTTACCTGTTTTTATCCTCTTTTTTATATTAAGTCTGTTTTCTGTTTCTTCCTAAACTAATATTGACCTATTTTAACTAACTGTATCTATTCTATGCTGAAAGTATAGAATGGCTGATTCAGGTTTTTTCACTGGTAACTCTTACCCCAGCTATATTTCACAAAACAAAATAGCTGTCCCCACATGCCTCTCTAAATAATTGTTGGTTCCTCTTATAATTTGCTTATATGTCACTTTCTATTTAAAAATAAAATACAATCATTGACTAACCATTTCAAAGCTGTTCTTGCTAACTTAAATTAATCCCTATTCCACTTGTCTTTCTGCCTTTCTGCTCCACAACTGCCCCCTAGAGAAACAGCTCTGCAAGAAAAAAAAATAATGCAGTCATGCAATGCTTTTAACAGTTAGTTTACTCTAGACTGGCAAGGACTGGGATTGGTAGAGTCATTTTCTGGCAAAACTGGAAAATGTTGGCCCAGTGAAATGGATATATTCTAGATAACATATATTTTCTAAATAGTATTTTTCAGAACTTTTTTTTTTTCAGGTAATATAATTGTTGATAAAAATTAGACTGAGAGCAGCCAGCCACAATGTCTCTAAAATTTGACTTAAAGCTGGTCAAAGAACTAACTCTAGTTAGTGCTTCCCTCTGGCAGGAAACATCCCTATTGTGAAGACAAGATTCATTAAAATACTGAGCAAAAGTCAAATATTTGAGTTTTTCTCATGAAGGTTCTAAGAGTTGAGCTATAAATTTTTCGCAAAGTGAAATGCAGCAACCACTCTGGCTAAAACAGCTGATACTCAGCTGAGAGACACAGACCTGAACTCTTCTTCCTTATCCTGCATGGATATCTTGAGCAGTGTGTAACCAAATACGGGTGAAAGGCTGAACATTCATTAAGTTTTTGATGTTACCACTCAAAGTAAAGAAAAAGATATTTTAAGTTGTAATATTTTTCACAGAACAGGACAACTGTGGCTATGCAGATAGAGAAAAGAAGGTTCCCCATAAGCCCTTGTATTAAAGTGATAGATAGCTTCATCCCTGGAACTAAATCCATGTGGGTCTGAGTCCATCTGACTGGTGTGGTTACAACCAAATTGGAGTTTTGCCTAGCACCAGTGGGGACTCCTAGCAGATCTGTTTGTATAGACACAATGGTAGAATGGGATCTATTTGCTATTTTTATAACAAATTCCATATACCAGAATCAGAAGAAGTCAATAGTAATTTTTATGTAAATTGCATAAAGTAGCACAATAAGATTGGTGTTTCTAAGTATTTCTCTCTTAATTCCCCTACATTCCCATACCTCTATTACACCTACTTTCCTATACAAGAATCTCCACATACCCTATGTTTTCCCCCAGAATTGGCCTTCCATTCTTCTCAGCCTCCCCATGGATGCACTTCAGAGTATCCCCAGAGCACTTAAAGGAGGTTGTAACGAGGTGGGGGTTCACTCTTTTCTCCCAGGCAAATACTGACAGGACAAGCAGTGCCAGGGTAGGTCTGATGTCTGGTTGGACATCAGGGGGAATTTATTAATGGAAAGAGTTGTTAAATGTTGGAATGGGCTGCCCAAGGAGGTGGTAGAGTCACCATCCCTGGAGGCGTTCAAGAAATAACTGGATGTGGCACAGTGCTATGGTTTAGTTGACAAGGTGGTAGCAGGCTAAAGGTTGGACTTGAAGTCTTTGCCAATATAAAATTCTGTGCTTCTGCAATTAAAAATGCAGAACCACATGGGAAGAGCCAGTGGGTGTTATTCCTGTATCCAGTGGAACAAGCAGGCCCTTCTTCTGCGGAAGAAACTCCTCCTACAGCGATGTGGGGGGCGTGGTACGGACCTGGCTCAGCTCCAGTTCATCCAGGAGGACCCAGCCCGGTCAGGGACAGGGCCGGGCGGTACCCGGCTCTCGGCTCCCCGGCCAGAAGGTGGACGCAGCGGGGGCAAGCACCACCACAACCCCACTCGGGCCTTCCCCACCCGCGTCCTGGCTGCAGGGCGGTCCCCGGGCGCGGGAGCTCCGGGCTGTGCCGGGCACTGCACTCCCCGGTGCCGGCCTCCACGCCCGTCCCGGTACCGAATCCCCGCCCTCCCGCTCGTGTCTGCAACGCGCCCGTCGGGCCGCCAGAGGGCGCCGCCGCCCCGCGCCCGCCGCAACCCGCCCGCGCGCCCGGGGAGGCGCGCGAGCTCTCGCGCCGCGCCCCGCCCCTCCCCGCCCCGCCGTCACGTGCGCCGCGGCCCGGCGCCTCTCTCCCTGCGGGCGTGCCGCTAGGGGGCGCCGCGGCCCAGGGGCCCTGCCCGGGCCGGCGCGCGCCGTTTGTTGACCGCGCGGCGGCGGCGGGTTGGTGGCGCGAGACTCTCCCGTGACGCGCTCGCGGGAAGGGAAGGGGGTGGGGGTGGAGGAGGGGCCGTGCCGGGGACACCGAGCGAGGTGCGGGGAGAGAGAAGGAGGGAGGGAGTGAGAGAGAGAGAGCGGCCGGCGCTGGGGAGGAGGAGGAGGAGGAGGAAGAAGGCGGGCAGGAGGCGGCGGTTGCGTGCGTCCGTCCGTCCGTCCGTCTGTCCGTGCCGGAGGGGGAGCCGCGATGTGAATCCCCACAGACACACAACACGCACGCACAAACACGGCCCGGCAGGGCAGGAGGCAGCGGCGGCGCTCCCGGGAATGTGTGTCTGGGACGCGGCAGAAGGTGAGCGGTGGCGGAGCGGGCGCCTTCCCCCCCACGGCGCGGCGGACCCATGGCGGGAGGGACGTGCGGGGGGTGGCTCGGGGACGGGGAGAAGGAAGGCAGGCAGGAAGGGAGGAGAGCAGGAGGCAGACGCGGGGCCCGCAGCCGCTGCCCTGCCTCCCCGCCCCTCCCTGGGCCCGCGGCCTGGGCCTTCCCCGTTCTCTTCCCGGCGCGGGAACGGGGGGAAGGGAAGGGAAAGGGGAACAGCGCGCGGCGTTATGTAACCGGCGCGTGGGGGCCTGGGCTGCCCGCGCGGGAGGGCGGAGGGGGACACGGGGACAGACCCCGTGCGCGCCCGCGAGGCGCCGCGGGGGCGCGCCAGGTGTGCTCGTGTCCGGGTCACCCGCCCCTCCCAGCACCTGTGCGTCTGTCTGTCTGTCTTGTCTGTACGTCTGTGTCTGTCACATGGGGCCTGCGCTGTAGACACAACACGGGTCCCCCAGGCAGGGCCGGGGAGAGCGAGGCTCTGCCACAGCGTTCCGCCAGCGCGGAGGGGTCACTGCAGGGAAATAGGCTGGAGGGGGAGGAGAGGGGAAGCCCGAGCCCTGGCGCGGCCGTGCCCTCTGGAACGCTCCCCGCGCTGTAGCAGCCTGTATCTTGTCTGCGGTTTCCCGTAGTGTTTGTCACAAGTTGCATTTGCTGAGCAATAGTGCCGGGTATAACTGGTGTGCTGAAGGGAAGAGGGAGGACCTGTGCTTGATGAGTAAGCCCGTGCTTACCAACACTGAGGGATGGATGTGTTCACATCTTGACCTCTTCCCCGTCTGATTTTGATGCTTTCTGCTATACAGTTACCATTGACTTGACCTGTGATACTGAGCTAAAAGCCCCTGATGGGAAATGGGCTGTAATGGCATCTTAACCTTAAGAAGGAAGAGGAGCATAGTATCACCAGCACGTTTGGGTTTTCTGAGTAGAAAGTCTGCGTGTTTTGTGCTGTAATATTCCATTATTTCTGATGCTTTAAAATTAAGATCACAGTCTTCAGAATGACAGGGCTGTGAGTACTCTGCTTGTGTTAATAATTGTCTTAATGAAAATATGAGTTGATGTTTGTTGTGCATCTTGATCTAAAATCCAGGTCCTACCTCGAATTTGGCACCATAATCCAAAGAGACAAAACCAGGGAACTTTAATTTTATAATCTGAATTCGTTTTTCATTTAGATGCAATTGTTGCTCAAATAGAAGTGTTTTGAGCAGTTACCTAATAACCATTAGTTGCAAGAAGTTACAGCTAAAATTTGTTTCTGAAATAGTCCTGTTTTACTAAGGTTTATGACATTAAACACAAATGAAATCCAAGATCAGATAGAAATCCAAATCTCTGACAAATTCCTTGCTGTCTTGCCTCAAGCATGTAGTTATTACCCATTCCCACCATATTGGTCTTTCATTCAGTCCATTTCTTCTGCTAGATAATGTACCAAATCCCTGTTAGTAAATAATCCCAAGCTGTCATACTGGAGGTCACTGGTAGGACAATGTTAGTAGAGGCACAGGGCAGACACCTACTTTGTGACTCACTCATGTTTAACTACTTGAAGATTTTTTTTTTTAAAGTAAAGTGCTAATAGGAAAAATTATTAGTATATTTCAAGCCTCAATTATAGTGGTTGTACATTTTTTTCTGATAACAATGTGTGATTTTTTTCAGTACATTGTTTAGTAATGAGCCCTTCAAACCTAGGACCAGTCCATCTTTCTGATTAGTACATTCACTCTGGTACAGCCTGTTCTGGTGCAGTGATAGTGTGTTGTAACAGAGTGCCAGTTTTCATTAGTTGTTTCTGATCCCTTGACCCACATGACTTCTTGAAAAAATTTTTATGACAAATTTTCAATCTTTCTACCATCCCTTTCATTTACTAGAGAGATAAAAAAAAAATTAAGAATTAAATCTGGTTTTGAGTAGGTAGAAAAAAATTAATGTGATTACACAGACTCTTTTTTTAATAACCCAGAACAAGCAGGAAAAAAAACTTGCCTGACCCTGCCATGTGCTCTCCTCATTTAATTTGTTAGCTATTGTTTATTTCATAGGGAATGTTTTTTTTTTTAATTCAACATTTTTCTCTTTTAATTAAAGGGGTATATTGTTATCACTGAGATCTTTGTCAGCTCTTAGGAGGTTTGCCTGGTGTATATATAACAAAGGAGCTAAATATCCAAATGTTGAAACCCTTCATCAAGAATACAATGTAGATTAATTTGATGATAGTGCCTCATGTTTACCTAAGCATAGCAAAGTGAGGAAAAAATTGGAAACAAGTAGAAACGAGAGTGGCCATGGAATTACAAGAAAAAGTTGGAAGTAAGAGAGCAAACCTTAAGTGGATGCAAAAAATCATGAGGAATTCTTAGACATGTGTCATACAGTATACTTATGGAAGTGTCTTTGTCTAACAGATAGGTATCTGTAGTGCTCTGCCCCGAGAGCAGCTTTTTACTCTGTTGTGGAAACCAAACAGCATTTAATTGGACACACAAATGTTTTTAGAGAGGAGGGCCATGTCTGTGATCCCCTAACTCTGTATTTCACATGGAATATCTGGTGCTCATAAGATAGAAGGCAGAATTAGGAAAGGCTTCTTTCTCAGTGTTCAGCAGAAGAGAGGTGAGTGTGCAGAACAGCCCTGAATTCTGGGCTGGAATGATAACTTCCATTCCTGTGGCTTTTATTTCAAAATCGACTTAAGGACTGCTGCTATTGTAGCCAAGGAATCCGTAACCATGAAGTTCCCCTAGGAGATACTTTCAGTATACCCAGAGCAAGGATTGTATATTCCATATTCCTTGCTTTAAATGCCCAGGCAGACTGTAGTCCCTGAATTTCAGTGTTAGCTCTTGGCTAAAGCTGCTCCTTTCCTATCTCAAAGTTTCAGGTTTCCCAGCTGGTATTCTACCTGTTTGGTAGTGCTGAAACTGGTGACTTGAAATTCACTTACTTGCAGAAGTAAAGCTTAGCCATGCTGTGGTTAACTCTTGTGTTAGTTTTGCTTTTCCATTCCCAGCTATATATAAATAAACCCAAGTCCCAGTGTAATGGAATTCTTGGTTGTAACCTCCTTATTTGGTTTGCCTCAAGTAATGCGCATCTCTTCGGTGTCTTGATTTATGAAAGTAAATGAATAACACTGGGAAAGAGAAGGGTGGTTTCTCTTAGGAGGAGACACTGCTCAGGTGCCTTGCAGAGTCATTCTTGCAAATGCAGGTGGATTGGTTTGAATGCCAAAGCAAGAAAGCAGTGCAGAAGCTATGCATAGTAGGGTCAAGAACTACTCTGAGGTTTTTCCGTATTAACACAGAGACTGGCAATCTTCTGGTAAGGTGAGGTATGCGGTATATTTTGGCAGAATCCTGGGGACTGTTGACAAAACTAGTATGTTTTGTCAGGTTCTAGTTGTCTGTGAATATCCAAAGTAAAATAAAGTTCTGTGCACCATGTTCATGACTTCATCTCTTTGAGCTGGCTCACGTCAGGTGTTTGTTCAGGGCATGATGAGTTAGCATCTTGAACAAAATGGTTGTGTTCCACTGAGGTAATTTTGGAAACCTAGGAGCTGTTGCTTTTTAAAGGAAGTAATGGAATTGCTGTTAATTCTTACAAACAGAAAAGCCCCTGACCCCATGGCATGTAAGGTAAATGATTAGTGTCAAGTGCATGTAAGGTAAATGATTAGTAGTTCCAAGTAGTGTATTTTACCATTCTGAGAAATTGAATGCAACTCCCAGTTGAAGTAAAGAACTAAAATAATTTATATTGAAAGGATACTGTTCCTGATTTCTGAATCTGCTGTTGTTTTCAGGAAACATTAGAGCACTCAGCTCTGATACTGCCTTTTCAGTCATAATTCCTTGATTTTCATTCTCTAATTGCATTATTTGCTAAGCAGTTCCAAGAATCCTCTTAATAAACCAATTGTAGGGGAGAGTTAAGATTGTAATGACTTTTAACTATATTTCTGGCTGATTTGAAGTTTTAAGCGTTGCACCTTCCTGCAACGTCTATATTGATTTTTTAACCCCAGTTTTAAAATTGTGGCATTTGCTTGGGATAGGCCATTTTTGCTCTGTAGCCATATTGTATTGATCTGTCTCCACTAAGCAGCAGTGTAACATTGCTGGTTTTATGTCAGAGGTGCTTAAAATACCAACTTAGAACCAGTACAGGCCAAAAACACAATTCAGATTTGAGTTTAAATTAAAGGATCTAGAAGAATTAGAGCATTTTTGATTTTTTTTCCCTGTATTTTTCCTGGAAAATACAGAAACATGGTGCTCTTCTTATTTTTCTCTGAATCTAGGAGGAAACTTGATAATATGTTGGGTCAGATCAGAAGTTTGTTTTGTTAACAATAAGCAAACATATTGAAATACTTTCCCTTTGTGTTCTGAGATTCTATAGTTTGTTACCTTAAAAAAATAGAATATGTTTTTGTTCTATTTATCTATTTAACAGATCTGGAGTTTCAGCATCCTTGGTATCCAGTGTCAGATAATCTTAAAATAAACTAGGCTATAGATTAAAAAATATTTCTATTTCTTTTGATCTCTCCACTTGCTGGTTTCATCTGATTCTTCCTAGTCTTGTTGGTTTGAGTTAATGAAAAAAAGTAATATCTGTGGACTAAAGAAAGATGTAGAAAACTTGAGTAGAAACTTGAAGCTTCAAGGCTAAGTATAGAAGCCTTATGTTGTGAAGATTTTACTTCAAAAAAGATTTTGCAGCTTTGAGAGTTTCAAAGGCGATGTCAGAAAAGCATTTGGGAACTTGACTATGCAATGTCAGTTGAAATTAAGTAGTGTCATTCAAACACTGCTATGAACAGAAAATCTACCTGAATCTATAGTTATCAATGCTTTTGCTGGTGAAGTTGTTGAGTTCTTAGAGTTTTGCTGCCCGTACATGAGTAAAGAGTCCTCCTTTAGTATCTGACATCATCTACCATTTGCAAAGTAGATGCCTTCTCTCTCGTTTTCTCTGAAAAGCCTGTCAGGATCAACACTTGCTCAGTGATAACATTGGGTTGACCATAAAGCACAACTGCCTTGGGCATGTCTCCTAAAAAAACCCCAATATCATCATAGAATAGTCAGGGTTGTGAAGAACCTTAAAGGTCATCTGGCTCCACTTCCCCGTCATGTGCAGGGACACCTTCCACTAGGCCAGGTTGCTTAGAGCTCCATCCAGCCTGCTCTTGAAGACTTCCAGGGATGGGGCATCCACAGCTTCTGTGGGCAACTTGTTCCAGTGCCTGACCACCCTTACAGGAGAGAATTTCTTCCTAATATCTGATTTAAACCTACTCTCAGTTTGAAGCCATTCCCTCTTGTTCTGTCCCTACATGTTCTTGTAATAGTCTCTCTCCCTTGTTCTTGTATTCTCCCTTCACATACTGAAGGCCACAATTACATCACCCTGAAGCCTTCTCTTCTCCAGGCTGAATAATCCCAATTCTCTCAGCTTCTCCTCATAGCAGAGGTGCTCCATCCCTCTGATCATCTTGGTGCCTCTTGTCTGGGCTTGTTCCAACAGGTCCATGTCCTTCCTGTGCTGGGACCCCAGAGCTGGACACAGCACTGCAGGTGGGGTCTCACCAGAGCAGAGTAGAGGGGCAGAATCCCTCCCTCACCCTGCTGCCCATGCTGCTTTGGATGCAGCCCAGGGTATGATTGGCTTTCTGGGTCATGTCCAGCCTCTCAGCCACCAGCACCCCCAAGTCCTTCAGGGCTGGTCTCAGGCTGCTCATTCCATGTATTGATTGCAGGGGTTGCCCTTCCCCTGGTGCAGCACCTTGAGCTTGGCCTTGTTAAACTGCATATACCCTCTCTTTACACTGGTTACAGTGCTGGCCCAGAGCACTGGGTTTTGTTTCTGTGCCATTCACTACTGCCAAAGTGGTCAGTCTGGGTAGCCAGCCCCCACGTTGGTCAGCAACAAAGATTGGTTTGTTGTGTGTACACATACATACATATGATACCCATACACACCTGTATAGTCAAATACCTAAATTCAGTCCAAAAAATGTAGTCTCTTCTGAAGGATTTCATCCATCTCTTGGGCTAAAGTCTGGGGAAGCTCAAAGTAGTTATATATAGAAGGTTTTCACAAGCACTGTTCCTCTGAATTTGATGTTAATAAATTCAGAGCATCTACAGATTCCTTGCTTTGATCACCTCATGAAAATTTTGCAGTTATTTTTGAATAATTATACCTCCACTTACCCACTTTTTCTGCCTTGTTAAGTTTTTCTTTAGCTTTACAGGGATGTTTCAGTTGTGCCTGAAAAGTCTTAGAAAGTCCTTAATCATTCAGCAATAGCAACCTCTTCTAATTATTTGGGAGTAGTGATCATGGGTTTACTTACGCTATCTACTGACTTCTTGGCCTATGCCTTAGCATAGACTGCTTGGGGAAGACAGGAGTTGTGGGACTGGATTGTCATACTGAGTGCACAAACCAAAAACCTTCTAAACAAGTTCTGTTGATTTATTAGGTAGAAAACTAACATCCCAGTCTTCATTTTCAAAGAAAAAAGAAACATCATTCTCCCTTCTCAAATATTATAGATGGGTAAAGAGAGGGGACTGGAGGAAGACTATGCAGCTCATAAGCTCATCTTGTTCATTGATTTGGATACTCAAGTCCAAGAGAGCATTTCCTTTTGTTGATTTATAGTCCCTTCACTGTGTTGGTATTTAGAGTCCTAGTTTCACAAACCATGTTTCTTATTCTGATTTTACTTAATGGTTTTTATTCTGGATTCTAGGCACTTAGAAGCTGGCATAAAGATAATGAATGTGCCAAGTCCTCTTGGGGTTGAAGCCCCAGAAGAATTTAAGCACAGGAGAGAACTGATGAAGCCAGTTGGTGAAGTTTGCTAAATCTTATTGTATTGTGGCACTAAGAACCCTTGTGTCAAAGAAGTGACACTTGAACTAATAAGTGAATTGAGCTACCTGGTTACGTACAGCAAGGAACATTTGTGAAGAAAAGCTATTCATCACTGGAGAACTCTGAAGGGGCTGGGGAGGTCATGACTTAACCAAAAAATGCAGAAATGTTGAAACTGAGGGCCAGTCTTCTGTAAGCAGAAGAAAACAACAGGTTAAACCACTACTTGCGACAAGCTATAAATGAACTGTAGCTGTTACTGAGTGTTATTCCTAGAGGGAAATTGACAGTTGGTTTCAAGTTAAATCTGCCTTCCTATTTTTCAAATAATTAGCCATCTCAAATGCCTTGTATGAAAGCAAAAATGATATCCTGAAAACAGGTTGTTCAAAGCTGGTGTGGATTGTACAGTGATCCTGGTTTCTGGACCTCATGCTCATGCTTCCTCAAGTTGGGACAAGTAAAACAATTGTCTGTCCCAGCCTCCCAAGTTAGTTGTAACAAGATATAAAGGCTTTTGCCTTTGTACAGCTCTGGTATAAAGTTGTTACAGTTACCTGCTGTACAGCTTTTTTTTGTATTATTGTTTAGCCAGCAAAAGAAATTTATATTTCTTAGTTGTTACTTGTGTGTGGAGTATTTAGTCTATGATTTTACTGATTGTACCGTGAAAAACTCATCTGAAATAGAGACCATTTTGAGTTGCAAAAATAGTCAGTTTGGGAGCTGGATTAGTTTAGCAAAGAGTCTCTTTCTGGGGGACTGATTGAACTGGAAGTTCTCAGAGTATCATTTCTTTGCTGTCAACCTCAAAAGAAAGTATGTGCAGAACATCATTTTAGAACAGTTATCTGCTCATAAGGAGTTGATTCTGCAGGACTTGGAAGCTTTTCCATGTTTTATGTGAGTTGTATGGTATTTTGCCTTTCTAGCAAATGCCATGAATGCTCATATTTTAGAAAAATGGTATTTCTAAATTTCTCACACTGTTTTCTAAAGTTTAAATTGCCCAAGATTTTGATGTTTGTTCTTTCTCATTTACACTCTTATCTTTAATCACAGGACATTAAGGTGGTGTTGGGTGTTTTTGGGGATAGCTATTGGTTCAAGTGTCCTTCAGCTAATTTAATTTCTCTTGATTTAAAGTATCATCTGAGATTGAACTGCAAAACAGAACTTGCTGATTGGCCCTGTAACATCAGGCACTCGTAGTTAGTTCTTATCCTGTGGGGGCAGGTGGCATAAGATGTGGAGCTGCTTGACTGTAACTTTTTTTTAAAGCCCTTACCCTATGGAAAAGGTAAGGTAGCCTATCCCTCTGGTTTTTTGCAGGGGAAAAAGCATAAGCAGCACTACTTAGTGAACAGTGGCCAGCTCATTAGGACTCTGTATCTACATTTACACTGCCGTTAGTTATAGTCATGACCCAAAAGTTGGTTTCTAGAAATCGCTAAGATAATTTTAAGATCCCACCCATTCCTCTCTTTTTGCCTGTCTGCTTTGGCTTTATCTGATGCTTTTGTAAGTCACTTCATCTTGCTAAACTTAAGGAAAGCTAAACCATAAAATTGTGTCAATTAGCTTGGGAAGGAGGGATAAAGTCTGTTAGGCCAGCAGAGGCTGAGGAGCAGAATCATCCCTTTTGGTAGCAGTCAGCCAACAAGTTGACTCAAACATCTTATGAAACTTCACCCTGAGACTTTATTTCTCACCTAGAATAAAATTCAGTTGCTTTGCTATGCACTAATTAGTAATTTTAATATAGAATAGTAGTGCTAACCCTGAATTGTCTGAAATCATGGGCATTTAAGCATATAGTATCTTTAAAAAAGCTTTTGACTTTTTGTGTAAGTTCTTTTTGCTGGATTCTGGACTTCTTAATATATGATCAAAAATTAGTTTTCTACCCTATAGCAGCAGCTCTTTTCCAGAAGACTCAGCCAAGAATAGGACTCTTGTGCTTAGAAATGTATAAACACATAAAATAGTTCTTTGCTCAAAGAGCTTGAGAACTAGTGCCAAGCAGAGTGGTGAGTTTGATGTGGGAGGTAGAATGTAGAGGCATGAAACTCAAACAAGCCACAAAATACCCACTTGATGGAAAAAGCTTCTAAACCCTGCTGAGCTGGGTTGAATTCAATCTACAGTTCAAGGAAAAGATTCTGATGCTCATTAGCAGTGGCCCGAGACACCCATATTTCTGCTGGAGTTACACCTTTTATATAGGCTTGTGGCATGTGAATATGTTAAATAAACAAGTTCTTTTGCATTAGAGGACAATGACAGGATGTCTCTGGTCAGAAATGCAGACTAGCTTTTATAGTGTGTTATACTTCCATACAGCTTTCAGTTACCAAAAATTGGATTATCTGTGTGGAACATTACTTGTGTGATGTATTTAGACACAGCTTTGGCAGGGTTATTTGTTGAGTCACAGTGCAGTCTCATTTTGTCTTTGGAAATAGTTCATATGTTTTCTTATAGGCAGAACCATAAAGTTCATATTCTGCCAGATTCAAGTTGGCTACTTGAAGAGGTAGCAAAAATACCTCTGCACTGTATATATGCTTGACAGAGAGGTTGCTGAAATGTATGACAGAAGCAGGGACTAGTACTGCACTGGAATTAAAAAGCTCATGATGATCCATGTTCACTTCTTGCAGAGTCATTGCAGAATACAGATCTGTGCTCCCAACCACTTTTCCCCATAATACCTGTGGTTTTGTTCTGGGTTGGTCCCTTAGCCATGTTAACACATTTGTGCAGAGAAAACTATTCTGAAACAAGTTATATACTTTAAGAAGGAACTACAAGAAAGATGAACTCTTGTTTGAAATTGGCTTGTTTGTGATGGCTGTTTGAAGTCCTCTGTCTTGATATCTACCCACCCACACTTGATCTACTTCCCACCTTCACTTGTTCTTTACAAAGTGTTTCTCTTACTCATCTCTTCATCATGATTCCTATAGGGGGAGCATCATACCATCCTTACATTTCTTATTTCATGAGCCAGTGAGCATGTTTAAAATCTTGCTTAACTTTTCCTTTGGTTTAATATATCTTGGGCAAGATATTTCTCATGCTCATTTATTCCTTAGGTTTCAGCAAGGCAGCTGTAACAGGTTACCTTCATTATTAAGGAAAAATTCACACTGTAAGGAGAAGTCTTTAGCAGAGAGGTTTCTCTGTAGTACAGAAATCTTGGTTCATCATTCAGTTCCTGGAGCTATAGAGAAACTAGTCTCCCAGATTTTCATATCAGCATTAAGAAAATAATCCGTGACCCTTGCAAGGGAAGACTTGAGACAGAGACATCTAGTAATCACTGAAGTAGCGTGTTCCTAACCTGGGTGTTCAGAATTTAAGTGGGCTGGCTTAAGTGGACTGAGTCAAAAATTGCATCTGCTAAGGAAATGGTAAATCACTATCAGATGTTTTGAGTAGGCATTACAGTCTTGTTTCTCTAGTTTTCAGGCTCTAGGAAAACAACTTCTGAGCAATTGATATGTCATGTTTTTAGCACCTTGACCTCAGTAGTTTTGTTTGATTTCTAATTTTAATCAAACTAGGCACATAACCATGATTCTGATTTTAATTGGGTTCACTTTCAAACTAGAGGTCTTTTTTTCCTCACCTCCCAGTGTCCTGAATAAAAATGAAACATGTTTCAAGGTTTCAGAAAAGCTCACTCTTATGAAGGCAGTTCTTCAGTTTATCAGGCATTGGATATTTTAGTTTAAGCAGGATTTTGTATAGGGATCAGAGTTATCAAATCCTGTCTTCCCAGTGGTTGGTGTTGTGGTGATTTAGAGTATGCATTTTGTACAGTCTTCTTTTTTTGCAGAGCAAAAGTTTATATTTTTTTCTTTGATACTCTTCGAATCATAGAGCAGCCCAGATTGGAAGTGACCTTAAAAGAGTATCTAGTCTAACCTTTCATAGGTAGGGAAGCCTGGTTGAGGTTATCTGGTGCCCTGACCAATTGCAACATGAAAATCTGCAGAGATGAGGACTCTTCCAAGTCCCTGCATTCCAGTCATTGATTGCTCTCACTTTAAAATTTTTTTTTCTACCTCAAGATCAAACTTCCTGGTGCAGCTTGTATCTGTTGCCGCATGTGCTTTCCATGTGGCTCCTTATTAAGAGAGAGCCTCTGCCGTTTTTGTAGCCACCCTTTAAGATTTTGTCATCCTGGACTAAGAGGGAGAAAGTAATTACTAGTTAAAATTCTGGTGCCTCTTATGAGCTCATACACTGATATCTGTAGTATCTAAAAAAACTGGATAACATTTTCAATAATGGCTTTTCTTTTTTCATGAACTTACTCTTTTCTGGTTTTCCAATAATTTCTTAGCCACAAGTGATAAATGTGAAATACACTTCACTACAGCTGATAAAAAAATACAAATTTTCCATATGAAAGAAGTCATCAAGCCATTTTCACTGTACACTGTCCTCTGCAGCATAAAAGTAAATTTCGTGTCTTAAGTGGTCATCTAGCAGCTCATCTCCTCTCTTTTTTCTCAGTGCTTCTTAAGAGTTCTGTGGTATCTATTAGATGCAATCCAAACCACTAAAAATGAATTTCAGAAGGCCTGATGTCTTGGAAACAGGTCTGTGGGTAAGAAATGCAGGTACGTAGAGGGAAAATACAGTAATTTGAGAAGGGGTCATATTCTTTTGGATATTGGAGTAGAGCTCATCTCCTTGATATGTGATTGATCTTCATAATTGCACAAACAACAACGTATATGTCAGTTGTGTATCAAGTTACAAGCAACTGTTAGCACAGAACCAAGTGCATAATGATCTTTCAGTGTTTGTGGAGTTCCTGAAACATAAAACAGATGCTTAGCTTTTCAAAATACGTGCTACCTGCTTTGACTATAATTCTGTGGTTGCCTATTTGCAATATTTGCAGTAGTCAATGAAAATGATAGTACCTATGAAAACTTCTGCTGCAGCTGTGTCGTATTTTGCGATCCAGGGTGGTTTAACTGGATATCAGAGTATGCCTGCTTTGTCCTCTAGGACAAAGGGAATTAAGAGACAAAAGCTAGGACTCACATTCAGCTAGGTTCATAAGAAATTGAATGTTAATACTATAAATGAGGTAGTCTCCAAAACAGTGCAGTAGAAGGCCTGGATAGGAAAATGACCAGAACGTGTTGTTGTCTTCTCCATCCACAACCATATGTGCTTCCTGGTAAGCTGGAGACTGAGTAAAGCTTCTGTGCTCTTGTTACTGGACAATGCTGTGGATAGTCCAGACACTCAAAAGCAAGGATGGAAATCAAAATAGTTGACTTTCTTCTGTGTATTTACTGTAGTTTTGCATGGTTTTTAGGGAGGATAAAGGAATATAAATTAAATATTTAATGAAATAGAAGACTTAAGACAGTCATCTTTTTATAGTTTCAGAGTCTTGTGCTGTTCCTCTAAGAGCTGATAGACCTAAAAGGCTATTTTGTCTTTTTATTTAGAGAACTATTTTGTTTGAAAAGTGAGTGATGTAATAGCAGGCAGTGATCTCATGATCTTGCCACATCATTAATCAATATTCTAAAATCAGTTTTACAACAGCTATAGTAAATATGAATCACTGGGGTGCAGTGAACAGTTGGCCACAGTCCAAGCATTGCTTTTTCTATCCAGGAGTTCTGTTCTAGCCAGCTAATAGCTCATCTGGGGACACGGCTGTGTTCAGCTTGTGGTCCAGGGATAAGTGTTTTGCGTAAAGGAGAACTGCAGTTTGGCTGGTTGGGTTTGTTTATTTTTTTATTTATTTATTAAGTAATGCAAATAAAAAGCCCCAAAGAATCAAATCACAAACCTAACTATAGATCATACTAGGTCACTTAAACATCTGGCTTTTCTTTGACCATAAGATCACCTTTGGTGTTTTGCTTTGATGTGATGTATTGCATTACAGCAACATATGCTTGGATGTTTTATAATCAGTTGTAAATCCATTGGTGTCTCCATTGTAAATCCATTAATCCAGTCTCTTAATACCAGGAGGTGGTTGCCTGCATTGCACCATGTCTATGGTATCAAATAGAAAATAAAAGATTGTTCATGACCTGGACAATATTTTGCATGGATGTTAGCAGTTGTATTTAAGATTCTTTTATTATTCATTTTTTAATGGAAGATCTATGAGGAACAGAATTAATTTAATAAATTGTAATGGACAGTGAACATTGCAAGGAGTTTTTAATATTCAGGGTGAATAAAGCAAAAGGGGTGTGTGTGGATTTTGATATGTTGGATGAGCCACAGTATGCATTACTACAAAACTTAGGAATCAGGTTTTTATTTGATCTTTCATTTCTAGATTGGCTGTGAAACTCAAATACTTCAGTGAAGCTGATTGAAAAAAATCTTTGTGCTAATCTGTAAATGGCCTGTAGTGCCATCATTGAAATGCCACTGATGAACTTTTAATTGATCAAGCATTGTTCTTCCTCTGCAGAAGCTTCAGTATGAGGCGGGGTGGATGGCGGAAACGAGCTGCCGATGGCGATGGATGGGGAATATGGGTATGTTCAAAACCTAGTGGCTTTTTTTAAACGGGTAGATGGCACCATGGTTAAAAAGGGGTTACAATTCTGTTTTACATGTCAAGAGGACACTACAAATGAAACCTTTTTGCATTACTGGAAAGCACATAATTTAGTTTGAAAGAAATTTTTTTAATTACCAGGTTTTGAAGTCTGTGTTCACAATACTCACTAAATTTCATTATTAATAAGTGCAGACCCTTGAATAGTTTTAAATCACCATTTAAAAATAAAACTAAGTAATTTAAAAACTATTTACTGTTTTCTCCACCACTTTCTGCAGTTGGACAAATAACTGAGGCACCTAATTTACATCAGTATGGAACCACATTGTTCTCTTAGGCAATGAGTTACCAATTTAGCGTCCAGATTTGCATCATCCCATTTTTTCTTTCTTTTTGTTCTATAGAAGTTTATATATTTATTTATTTATTTATTTATTTATTTATTTATTCTTTTCCTATAAGAAGAAGAGTAAGGAGTATGAAATAAATCCTGCCATGTTGATAACAAGATGCAGTTATCTTGTAGATATAAGTTTATGGTGGAGCATTTGCTATTTTTCCTTTGAAAAATCAATGTCTTTTGTGTATCAACCAAATACAGTTTGGAGGAATGTTCCTTACCTTTCCAGTCTTATAATTGACCAGTTTCTGTATGTAAACATTAGGAACTAGGACTGGCATCATGGGTTGTGTTTTGTTTTAATTTAAAAACTAGGGTGGGTACATGTCAGCAAAAGTTAAGAAGTTGGAAGATCAGTTCCGGTCAGATTCAGCCATACAACAACAGAGGGATGGAAATTCGTCAAGTATCTTTAGCGGAGTTGCCATCTACGTCAATGGCTTGACAGGTGAACCTTTATTTTTTTTAAGGATCTGTATTGTGTCATTCTCATGTTTACCATCCTGAGTGGAACTAACTGCAAAACACATGAATTTGCAGCTAAGTAAATACATGACAATTACTCTGTATATGTTTTGTATATTCTGTTGTTTTTCATGATTAAGGTTTTCAATTTAAAAAATCTGATTTACATTCTGAATATAAATATTGCCTTACTGTATCATTTACATAGCATAACTTGTAGAAATAGGAGTAGATCTTTCCATGTTTCTGTGATCTTAGTATTTGAAATGAAGCCTTTTAATTTCCTCCATCCTCCTACACTTATTAAATTTTTAACTTTTCAAATTAGTTATTGTATGCCTTAAATTTATATTTGGGAGAATATGTCAAAGTTTTCTTGCTTAGAGTGACATAATGTGTGAGACAGAACCTACTGATACTGGAAGGAGGGACAAGGGACCGTGTATTGTAGGGACCATCTGTGGTGGACTGATAGTGCATGGTAGCTGGAGTAAGGTTTTTAATCTACCATGCTTATGTTCATGCTTCTTATTTCTGTAAAGCAGCTTAATAACCTTTTGGAAACTCCCCAGAAGCCTTATTCAGGGATCTCTGCCAGGATGTTGTGATTATTATGTAACTGATGCATAGAGCTTCTATGGGATAGATTAGTGCTGGTTTAAGCACAGGGCTCAAATGGATTGAAAAAGGTTAAGGTGGATATGTTAAACCATTAATACATCTGGATTGGTTGTTTAATGCAGGCGTTTTCTTTAGTGAAAATCCACTATTTGTGTATTCTTCAAGCAGCTAGTCCCTTAAAAGAGTTCTAGAAGATGGTTGGCCAAAAGGCTAGGGAGGAAAGATACAGGAGGAAAGGCCAAAAGGCTAGGGAGGAAATAGCACACACTTTCTCACACTTTGAGAAAGTGTGTGCTATTTTTAGTTAAAAGTTAGAGGAATAATGAAATGTTAGACATATTTTGAGAGTTGACAGAAAGGAATTGTAATTGTATCCTTTAAAAATTTTTTCCTTGTTCTTGTATTGTTCAACTTTTTTTTAAAAAAAGATCTTGTGCTAGATTCACTATTCATTGTGTTTGTGTTGACTCAAATCTTTTGGTGCCTCTGTGATGCCACTGCAAACATTTTCCAAAGCTAACACTTATTTCTTTTTTTTTCCCCGCCTCTGCTTGCAAAATAAGTACTGTTTTTAAAACAACTAAGGAGATCAGAAAAGTTGTTGGTTTTTAAGGTATTCTTTGTTCCCTCTAACAACTCAGGAATAACCTTGTGAGTGCGGAGTGAGTTAACTGCTTCAGTACATCAGAAATTACATAGTAGGAGTTCTGTGCTGTTGCTAAACCCTTTTGATATTAATTATTTTCTGTTGCTTCTGGGTATAAACTATTCTCCTGAACTCTGGTGAAAAGATAATCTAATTTTGTATTATGTTGATGTAAAGCATTTTTTGATATAGTTTAACATTACATATACTTGAATATTTTTTCCTGCCTTCTTCTATACTTATTGTGGGAAGCTCCTCTAAAGCAAGTAGAATGTTTGCATTTTGAATTAGTGTTTTCAAAACCACAGTTTTCTGCATTTTTTTGCCAAATGTTTTTCTGATTTGTTCTTTGAAGAACTTGTAAGTTTTTTTCTAGAATAAAACAACGGTTTGCACTCTTTCTTACCATGGCGTCCTATTTATCAATTAAAGTTATTTCTCCCACTGTATTTGCTGACACTAAGCATGAATATTTCTGGTTTTAATTTTATAGATCCCTCAGCTGATGAATTAAGACGGTTGATGATGTTACATGGAGGCCAGTACCATGTGTACTATTCCAGATCAAAAACAACTCACATTATTGCCACCAATCTTCCAAATGCCAAAATAAAAGAATTGAAAGGAGAAAAAGTAGTTCGGCCAGAGTGGATCGTGGAAAGGTAAATTTACATGTACTGTATTTGGAGATTTCCCCTTTTAGGGGAAAAGAAACCAAAAAAAAACTGGAGAGAAAAAAATTAAAGATTGCATTTTGAGATTACAGTTAAGCTTAAAATAATTAAGTCATAGAACAGCTGAGTGGAAATACCACTGTTACACTGAAGATTTGCTTCTTAGGGATTGTTCTTTAAGAAACTTCACCAAGAACATTCAGAAAGTCTGAAGCATATTAGGAAACTGAACATTATCCTGTTAATTGCATTTAATATCTAACCAATTGACCAGACTTCATCTCAGAATGTGAAATAACTAATATGTGATTGTTTTAAATCTCCTGTAGTGTGTTTTGCCTAAGTTTCGTGTCTGTATATAAAGAAGGATGTCAATTGAAAAGTGTTCACATAAAGTTGGAACTAACGCATTTAAACATTTATTGTGTTGTGACATTGTAAGAAAATAATAAAAATTAAAGGGAAAAAAAAGTCTACATGTTATTTACAAAATATTTATGTTCTTTGGTTTCTCCATGCCCTGGAATATATAGAATCCACTGGAGTTGTCCTTGATAAAGACAATAGCCAAGCTCAGAGCGGTTAATGTGGCTTGCATCTCTCTTGTTCCATCTGAGGAAGTCAGAGGAAATAGAACATGTTCTAGAAATTATTCTGCTGATGTCATGCCATTCTTAAGTATCCTCTTTCCTAGATAACCAGTGGAAACAGGCAAGAAACTGTTCTGCAATGCATGTGTGAAATATTATTTGCAGTTTGCTGGTTTTCAGTCCTTTGTATTCAGCTGTTTCATATAATGTATCTTTATGGTCAATTTTTAAACTTTAGTTAGACATTTTAAGTTACTCAGTTTGAAGGAGACTTCAGATAGATTTTTTTTTTCCCCCAACAGTTTTAGGGCCTCACCCCTGTTTTTAAGGACTTGGAAAACTGATGGCAAGTGTGGTTTTATTTTGAAGATGTGACTGGTTTTTTTTCGTGCCATTAGAGCTTGCTATGATTTTGACCAGATTGGAAAGATCAATTTGTGTACGTTTAGTAGAGACTTAATAGAACTTGATATGTCAAATCTCCTAAAATTTTTATTCTGATGTCTTGTGTTAAGGTTCTGCATTGTAGCTCTGGAAGGTTATACTGTAGAATAAGTCAGAAGAACCAAGTATAGACAGATACATGAGTTTGAGCACAAGGAAACGGGGGAATTCACTGTCTCAACAGAACAGGGTTCATATCACTGTCTAGAATAGAAGCTAATTTCACTACTTTTCACGTCTTTTTTTGTTTCTCTTCTTCTCAACAGTATTAAAGAATACTCAGTGATTAAATAATCCTTCTCTAAATATGGAATACCAGATTATGTTCTCAGTGGATCAGTTGGTGAAAATTAGTGTAGTATATGTAGAGTTTCCAATTTCCTGGATTTGGAAGGGACCTTAAAGATCATCTAGTTCCAACCTCCTTGTCATGGATTGAATCACCTTCCACTAGACCTTGGATGAAGTTGCTCAAAGCCTCATCCATTCAGGGATGGGCTATCCACAGCTTCTCTAAGTAATCTGTTCCAGTGGCTCTCGATCCTCACAGAAAAGACTTTCTAATACGTGATCGAAACCCACCCTCTGTCAACTTCAAGCTATTCCTCCTTGTCCTGTCACTACACAGTCTTGTAAAGAGCCCCTCTGCAGTTCTCTTGTAGGCAATATGATGGGTTTGCAATTTTTTCAGTTTGGTTAAGAATCTACCCTAAAATGTTGCTGTCACAAGGTGCTGGTAGAACAGTGTTGTTAGATCTTTGGTCTTGTCACCAGGGTTGCAGAATGAGGAAGTTGTTTGTCTGCGGAGCTTTGATTTGTTTCTTATGTGCATATATTATGATTTAGTCCTTAATTACATGATCACATGCCATCTTTTTTCACTATGGCACCTGCCACATTCTTTGCACAGAAAAGATTGATTTCAGGTTGTAGACTGCTAATACAGTGACATGGCTTTTCCTTTTTGTCTCCTGTTCCTTACTTATTGCATGTGACTTGAATTCTTTCCTGGTGATGAAATGAATAATTAATTCCTGTCTTTTATTGGTGCTTATCACGATAGCATCTGTCTGCTTTCCAAAGATTAATGAATGTGACATAGCACAATTATTATGGCTATTATTTAATTTAAGTTTTTTGAGAGCCGACTAAAGGACATTGAGGTAAAACACCAGAAATGTTCATAATTTGGAATATGCCATAGAAAGTATATAAGATTCTGCTGAGTTACTTGCACAAGGATAGTAAGGCATGTGAAGAAATTTATTGCTGCATTAAAGGCTTTGCATTCTGAACTATGGTCTAAAGTCAGACTCTTACAAACCTGTTAAATGGAAGTAGCTCTAGAATTTTGTTTTAGTTAGCATCCCATAGAGATCTTCTGTAACAGTAGTTGCAAAATCCAGTGTTGCAGAGTAATAGTGTGGTTGCTGTAGTGATAAAATCATTCTTTCTGCATGCCCGTTATTGTGTGTTTTTGCTACCTCTCCGTGTTTGCAACAAATGAAGAGGATTACAGGCAGGCCTCCTTCCTAAGTCAGTATCCCTTTATTTGAAAAATACATCATTACTTTATTTGAAAATACATTCCTTTATTTGAAAAATACACCATTACACTGTGCTACCGTTATGTCATGTGGAAAGGTGGTTGTGCAGTGAAAGCCAAATTCAGATGATCTGAGAGCTTGACTTTCAAATTTGAATATTCTTTTAACATTCTTTGACATTTATAATCACTTTTCAGAGACTGAGGATAACTAACATGAGGTACCAGTATTTGTGGATTCCTTATTTTGATTTTCAAATTAGGTGAATATTTTTCCCAAAGAACTGTGTTAATCTAATACAAACATGAAGAAAATAAATTAAAATAATTTTTTAAATAATCCTATTCTGATATGACACCTAGTTTTCTGATGAGGATTTCAAATGCAAAAGAGAGGAGTAGGTATCATTTGCTATGACTACAGTTGCACTTTTGACACAGTCCCCTGTTGCATTATTGAAGACAAATTGGGGAAATATGAATTGGATAGTGGGCTGCTGGCTGAGGGATGTAAGTACTGCCCAACTGCCTTGGTCACCATAGTGGTCAGCAGTTCAGAGTCAAACTAGCAAATAGCCACAAGGGGCATTTCTGAAGAGTTTATACTGGGGCAGATGTAGTTTATATCTTCACTAACAACGTGGACATTTGTGATACAGTGGAAAATAGCTTCAGCAAGTTTGTGGATGATTTAGAAGGCAACAGTCGATACACTGTAGAGAAGGTCTTCCCTTTGGAGAGCATCAACAGACTGTAGGAGTGGGATGGCAGAAACCTGATGAAATTCAACAAAGTGAAATGCAGAGTCCTGAATGCAAGACAGAATTAGTTGCATGCAACCAGACAGGTGAGAGACCCTCTGGCTGGGACACACCCTTGTAATCCACCAGGACCCTGAAGTCTTACCCTAAAAGATAACCATGAAGCTGCAGTTGTGCCCTTGTGGAGATAAAGGCTAACAGCTACTGGTTGCATTAGCAAAACCTCAGCCCAGATCAAGGCAAGTTATTCTTCCAATTTGTTCAACGCTTCTGAAGTTAAATCTGGAGTTGTGTGTCAGATTTTTGGGCTTTTCAGTAAGAGAAGTACTGACCACTGCAGTGTTCAGTTCAGAAAAGTACCACCAATATGAGCCTGTGAGCATGTAACAAGAGACTTAGGAAGCTGGTTCTCTTCTGCTTGGAGAGAGGACTAGGATGGAGTCTAATTGTTATTTTTCATTACCTGTATGGAGGTTATGAAGGATGTAGAGCCAGATTTTTCTTCAAGATGTACAGCAAGTGGACAAGAGGCAATAGTCACAAGTTGCAGCAAAGAAAAGTTCCACTATAGGAAAAAGATTTTTCATAGTTAAAAGAGAGTAAGCAGTGAAACAGGTGCCTAGAGAAGGTCATAGAATTTTTGCCTTTGGAGATACTCAAAATTTGTGTTGACTTTTATTCCTGGGCAACCTGATATGACTTAGATAATGCTTTGATCAGTGTTTGGACTAGAGACCTCCAGAGGTCCTTTCCAACCTAATTGTTTTTAGTGATTATGAATTCTGTGACACAGGGAAGGTGAAATGGGTAAAGATGTTGAATGGTGCATTCTGAACTAGGATTCCAGTTGCTGCATGTTGATGCAGTTTGGAAAAAAACAACTGTTTATCTAGTAATGCAGCTACTCCAGTAGCTAAAACCATGACGTTGTGAACAAGTTCTTAAATAAATGTGGGTTTGTTTAATCATCTTGAAATTGTAGCAATTACTCTGAAATATTACCTAGTTGGTTCTGCACCTATGTTCACACGGCCTTTTCAGAAACAGTCAAGTCAGGCATTGCAAAAACTCAATTGCTGCATTACCACTTTGTGTACAAGAAAGCTTTGGAACTTTTCCAGGTGTATTTTTGACTCTGTTTGGCAATGTTTAATACAAATAACGTTTCTTTATGATTGATATATATTTATGTATCAAACAGTATTTAATTGATATATTTTTGGGGCTGGCTTCCATTTCCATGGAAACCTTACCAGGTATATGTATATGCTTAACTAGTTTTAATTTATCTAATTGGGAAATGTGATCTCCTACTATATTCTCTCTAATTGCAGCCAGAAAGCTCCCAAGGGCTCTTGTTCTACTGTCCAGCTCCCTTGATAGTAGTACAGATTCAAGCAAGAGAAAGCATTCAGGTGCTGAAAAACACTGAGCTAAATTATCTTTAAAATCTGACTCCAGTTCTATCTTCAAAACTAAATGCTAACACTAATCTGCTTTGATATGGGAGATGTTCCTCTGCTGGAAGAAGTCCTAGTGTCTCTGAGCCAGTATGACGAATTCCATACAAAGAAGAGGTGAAGTGCAGGCTTGGAAGGCTGTAGGTTATCTCTGTTGCCATCAACAGGTGTTGGGGTGGAAAGATTAAATCATCCTGTGGTGTATTTTTGAGACGATTTCACTTTCAAGTGTGTGGTTCCCTAAGGAATTTAGCAGTTATTTAGGTATAATTGCAGTTTCAGTGGAAGATGAAAAAGAAGAGGGAGATAGACTGGAACCCAGTAGGAATAATTGGAATGATTGCTGTAGATATTTATGGTAGGTCTGTTTGGAAATTATTCTTCTGTTTAGTTTGCCTCAGTGAATTTTTTACAAGAAGTAATTAGCCTTGTGGAATGGAAAAAGTAGTTAGTTTTTAACAGTGAACCACATCCTAGCTGACCTCTTTCAAATTCTACCCTAATTTGTTCCATGATAAAGAGCTCAGTCACTATTGTTCAGGTAGAATAACCTGGACCACTAAGCAAGGGTTTTCTGACTGTTTTGTTAAAATTAAATATTTGGGGTTTGTGTGTGTCAGTTGGAAAGAGAAATGGATGTAGACTACTGACCAACACATCTTTGCAAATACCTTTTGTTGCACCAGTCACCACACCACAAATTACTTTTCAGTTCAATCCAGTTAAGGGTGAGAAAGGGGTTGTGGAAGGCACTACAAGTACAAATAAAGGGGGTTCTTTTAGCATAGAAGGTTGGGATTTCTTTAAAATTTCTTAAGCAGTAACTTGATTTTTCTTTTTTTTTTTTTTTTTCAGCATTAAAGCTGGACGTCTCCTTTCGCACATTCCGTATCAGCTTTACACCAAGCAGTCAAGTGTTCAGAAAGGTCTCACCTTTAACAGCGTACGCAAACCTGAAGATGCTGTGCCAGGTCCAAGCAATATAGCTAAAGATCTCAACAGGGTGTAAGTGTTTCTGATTTTGTAAGGCAGGTGCTCATCATTCACCCATAATGAGTTTGCATTTGTAAATAGCATTTTTAAAGCTCATTTCAGCTTTGTAAGAGGTGTTTCAGCTTTGTAAGCTCTGAGGTGCTGAAATTTAAAGGTAAGGTATAGCTGTATAAATAGTTGGGGGAAGAACTCACCTTGACTCCAAACCTTGTCTCTCATCTTTGGACCACAGTTTGATAATATGACCTAGGAGTCCTAGGATGTAATATATCTGCATGGAAGCAACAGGCATGTATTAAAGGATTTTTACAGGTGACGCTGAAAAGCGAGTCTTTATTTCAAAAATAAAAAGCTGGTGACTGCTTTTGCTAAAGGTGCCTAGGAATGAATATAAATGCATACTAGTTGTTAATCTCTTTCTTTAGCCTCTTAAAAAAAAAAGAAGTCACAGCATACATTATGTATGCTTAACACCAAGGTTTAAGTCATGCTTGAGAGAGAAGATGGATTGAAAAATGGAATTACAATATAAAAAAGTATCCTAAGACACCTAAGACCTTGAGAGGAGGCTTGAAGAGAAAGCACCAGTAAAACTTTTTAACTGGCAGAGGAATTGGAATTTGGAAAGGAACATTCCACTTGAACTCTTCCAGATTTTTTTTTAATAAAGAAGGTTCCTGCATCTTTTTCAGAAATACATGGGGTTTTTTTATAGGCAAGAATAATAACATTATAGAATTTTTTAGGTTGGAAAAGATACTTGGATGTCATCTGGTCCAACATTACTGCTCAAGCAGGGCTAAGGATACTGTGCAAGATACTATACTTTCTGATTTGTACTGGTGATCTGAGCTCTTCCAGAGTCTGCTGATTTTTTTTTTTTAACAATCCAGTCATGCATAATGCTGAGGATACTTCACCACATGAGTAGGATTTGTCTACACTTAGGAAAATAAAACCAGTCTCAAAAAATTAATATCTTGAACAGTATTTCATACCCATATTTTACAATGAGTGGTACAATCATCATCACCTCTTACTACTGCATTGTTAAAGATTTTTTAAATGAGAAGAATATTCAGGCTTCCCAAAATGTCAGTGTAGTCTGAAAACCATGACTTTAAAAGCCTGTCTATCCACTAAGTATCTGCCACTTAATATACCATTTTCAACCACACAAAAACACTATCTTTACTGCAATTTATATTTGGATAATCTTAACCAAAATGTTTTCATGCTTAATTGAGTTTCTGGTTTCAGTAGCATACTGAATAGCTAATCTTCTCCCACCTTTTTTGTGTACTTCATTTGCTGGCTTTGGGAGCTGGGAGTGCTGGTTGGGTTTTTTGGGTTTTTTTCCAGCAGATCAAGGGTGTGTAGAACTCTTGAAGACTTTGGTTTTCATTTCCAGAATTAATTGTTTGAATTGAAGCTTTGTCTTTGTGCTAGTGTGCTTGTGATAGAATACTTTGGTTTATATGCTTAAAAGCTGAAAATTAGTTTGTTTGTGGTTTTTATCAAAGCTGAGTGATTTCTAGAGCTTGAACAGATTTTTTTGTTACAAAAAATTAAAATGGTTCTAGCATTAATCTAAAATAATTTCCTAAAAAATAGTTCTCTGTTTATACTTTCTCATTTGTTTTTGTTTGTTTATAACTAGTTAAGGAAAATCACATCTCTTGGTAAAAGGACAGCTCCATCTGATGGTTTGTGTATTCCAGCAACATTCATGCTGTGTGTGGCAATACTGTTCTGTTAACAAACAAATAATTACTGTAATTCAGTGGGAGACTGCCTGCCAGATTAAAGGCCTTGGAAATAGCTTTTCTAATGTGAGCATGGTCATTCCCATGTAAACTCCTAGTTAATATTGCATGAAATCTGTAAAATCTTTGGAATGGTGTTAGGTTTTGTGGTGTTATGTTGAGAGGATGTGGCTCAGAATTTGAGATAATTGTCTTGGGAATTGAACTGAAGTATAAATTGAGAACAGTTAAGAAAAACTTGAAATTACATGTAAATGTGCCTTTATTTATAAAAGATGTGGTATTTAATTATTATATCTGTTTCAGAAATCATATTAAGAAGTATGAAATGGAAAATGAAATCACACCCAATGGAATAAACAGCTGGAATGAGGAAGAGGAAGAAGAAAGTGATGATTTTGGATTTACAGAGCTGGAGGAGATTCTTCCCATACGGAAACAAAATGGGATTCAATCTCATAAAGGCAGCCCTGCCCTTTTTAATGGACACACACACACTTCTACCAGTGCCTTAAAGACACAGGATTGCTTGGTGCCCTCTGGCAACGGTGTTGCAGGCAGGTTGTCTCCAGGCCCTGTGCAGGAGGAGGGGAAGACTGACAAAGGCATGGTTGACTTTAGAGACTGCACAATGCAGCAGTTGCAGCAAAACAACAAAAATACAGACTTTTCGTGGAGTCCACACAGGACTATGAGTAACTCATCCTCATCTTCATTTTTGCACAGTAATGCTAAAATAAATGGTGCTCACCACACAACTGTTCAGGGGCCTTCAAGCACAAAAAGCACTTCTGGACCTGCTCCTAGCAAGGCAGCTTCCTTACCTGTGTCCAAACCTTCAGATTGTAGTTTTATTTCTGACTTTTATTCGCGTTCAAGACTGCATCATATATCAACATGGAAGTGTGAATTGACAGAGTTTGTCAACAGCCTGCAGAGGAAAAACAGCGGTGTCTTTCCAGGAAGGGAAAAAATTAAAAAATGGAAAACAGGCAGGTCTGCACTTAAAACTGACACAGGTAGATACTTGTTTAAGAAGGTTTATGTTAAGAAGATGCCTTATATCTTCATACATTAAATGTCCAAATGAGACTACATAGTTTAGTATTGAGTATTTATATTATAGTCAGACTATCTGGAAAAACTTGATGACTTTGGTGCAGTGAACACTAATGGATGCAAGTGCTTTTGGCTTTGTTGGGTTTTTTAAACTTAAAATGTTATTTAATGTGATACTCTGGTCTATATTCAGTTCTTCCTCGTAGAAATAGTATTTCTGACTTTACCAAGATAAATGAATTCATAAGGGAGAAAAATACGATGTATGTCTAATACACAAATCTGTAGTTGCTTTGTGAAAATCTGCAGGGGGGGGAAGAGAAGAAAAAATCCTTACTGTTCAGCATGAGCATTTAAAAGATGAGTAACGTTTGGACATGAGTTAACATCTAAATTTTTTTTGTTAGTTAGAGTTTTATATACTATATGTCTGTTAAAGTGGGTAGTAGTGTCATAAGAGACTTTTAAAACTGGCTTGAAGAGAAGTATTTAATGTCATTGCATCAGGGGCCAAAGTGAAAAAATGTAGAATTAATTAGAGTCAAAATGTTACAGATAAAATATTTTTGCATCTTTAGAATCTCTTGTTTACAGTCTTATTAAATTAAAAGGTTAGCTCTGTACCTTTAAAGAGATCCTGGGTCTTGTGCTGTAAAATTATTCATTTGTAGTCATATAAAAATATGCTTGAGAGATTGCCACATCAAAAAAATTGTTAGATAATAAATTTACTGATTCTGTGTTTGTGTTAGGACACCCCACTTATCAAACATGTTAGCTTATGAACTACTTAATGTGTATTTTTTAAATCAAAATGTGGTAAAGGCTAATATATTTTATTTTCTCTTTGATTTGGCCTAGAGTATTCAAATAGTTAATGCATGTGGTTCAGTTGACAAGTAGCAGCAGCTTAACTTGATCACTTGATTTGTAAATATGCCCATTATAAGACAGTCCTTATTTTTCTAATGAGTTCAAAATGTAAATTATTAAAACCAAGAGAATATTTTTCTGATTATTCAGTAATTAACTCAGATGTTAAGTGGAACAGTTCACTTGATGTGTTGAAGTATTTTTTCACTGTTACACTTCATTAATTGTTCAAGTTAATTTTTTTTGTTAGATAATGCCATCTTTGGTAGGTCAGCAACATAGACATGCAGACTTGAACTTGTAGAAAGCATTTCTAGTGTGTAAGGCATGTACAATTTTCAGTGAGGAGTTACCTTGCTCATCTTCGCTGAATGTTTGCATGATTCTAAGGACAGCAGTGACAAAATCCGGTTGCATGGGACTTTCAAAACTAATTGTGGTGTGTTTCATGAAGAATAATGGTAGCTTGTAGTGCAGCTAAACTTACACTTTTATCTTTTGAAGCAGTCTTCTGATTGATGAGCAAAAAGGAGTAAAATTCTCTTCTCATTCAGTGTTAACGTAGCACAAGTAAGATCCAGTGCCAACAACATGCATTAATCTCCTTGGATTCGGGGAACCTTGTTAGGGTAAAAGGTGTTGATTATAAGAAAATAAAAACCAGAAACTCTTAAGTTAATTCATTGTTTAGGCTGTTTGTCTACTGCTTATGTTTACCTTTCTCAGAGTAAATACCTTCTTGGTGAGAGGAAACAAAAATATTTATGGTTAATAACTTGATAATAGACCTTGATGACTACTGTGAGTAGTACGGAAGTGTGTAAATTAGGGTTCAAGTTTTCTGTTGGTGTATCTTCATACTAGGTAATGTGTCTGTTGCGAGCTCAGCCAAGCCACAGAGCTGTATAATGCACGTGGATATGGATTGCTTCTTTGTGTCTGTGGCTATCCGAAATAGACCAGATCTCAAAGGTCAGTATTTTAACTCTGTGTGTTAGTTTACTCCGTTAAGCCTTTTTAAAAAACCAAACGTGCACAATTATGAAATTAATTTGGCATATTAATCTTTTTTGTTGCATCTTCAGTAGTTAGGCCATGCAACTTTCATATTCCTGTTTATTTTCTCACAATCCAAAAGCAGGTGGAAGAGAGAACTGGAATTCTCCTTGCTATCTCCTTTCAGTATCTAAAGTAAGAAGAGAGAAGTTAAATCTGTAATAACTATTCTCTGTGACATTGTACATAAACTTATTCAGATTTTAATCTACCATATTAGAAATTGGAAGTCAAATTTCAGTTATACTAAAAATGGGGTGTGGGCACTGTCTATTAAAAGAAAAAGAGATAAATTAAAGAAAATGGGATAGCCTAATATTCTTCCTGAAGTAGTTTAAGCAGCTTTTTTTAACTAGGAAAGTGGAAAGGTCAAGGTTGAGAATTAATTGTCTCTACCTGATGCATATTTTTCAAGAGAAGTTTGCTTCTCCTTTCCTTTCCTCTCTAAGCTATTACACATGAGATGTTATAAGACCTGGAGGATTCAGGAGGAATTCAGTTGGCATTTAGAAGTCTCAGTTGTGTGATCATCCTTAAGACACAGGAGAGTTAGTGGAGCACCTTAGCAAACTTTGGTGGGTTTGTTTTCTACAAGTGTACTATTCAGAAGTGGAGATGCTAGTTCTGTGCAAGCATTGAACTTCAGGGGTGCACAGATTTGAAGACTTGTTGCAGTGGAGACCATCTCACATTTCCAGCTATCACAGATCCTGGGAAAAGAGTAAGATGCATATGTGGTTCCATTACTCTCTTCTGTTCAAAGGCAGGAGCAGCTATATCAAAGATTCTTCTTCTATGTTTGGTTCTTTTAACTCGATTTCCTGCCAAGTTTCATTAATGGAACATAAAGAATGTCGGACTTTTCTGCAAATACTTTTTCTGTTCCACAGAAGTTTGCCAGATTTTTCAGTGCATAAACTAGCTTGCTTTGGAAACACCATGGAGGTGTTGATATTGCCAAAAAGTCAAAAGTTTACTAAAAATTTTGGTTTGCACAGTTAAACTAATTGGAACTAAGTGTTTTGGCATGTGTATATTTTTCTGATTTACTTAAGCTAATAAACATTTTGAAGTATTTAAAATCAGTCTAGTGTTTGCTGTATCTTAAACTAATGAATCATTAGGTTATTGGTGACATCTCACAGCTTCCATTTATATTTGTTATTAAAGACAAACCAGTATTAGCTGTATTTTCACTTGTGAAAAACTTTTCTTCTTTACATGTGACTGCAGTTAAGACAGATTCATTGTCACAATTCCAAGGCCATTTCATAGCTGTTCCTTCTGCCTTGAGAGCACCTAAGCTTGAAAGAAATTATAGAAAGCAAATTAAAAATCCTTATGATCTTATGCTAATTGTGCTTTTATTAAAATGTAAGCTATTATAGGTATTGACCTATAAGTATATGCATTTTTTCTCCACAGGAAAGCCAGTAGCTGTTACTAGTAACAGAGGTACAGGGAAGGCACTGCTGCGCCCTGGTGCAAACCCCCAGCTTGAACAGCAATATTACCAGAAAAAGCTATTGAATGGCAAAGCAGGTACAGATAAGTCTGTCTGTATGTATGTTTTCAACTGTTGTTATGGAAGACTTTTTCTTTAAAACTATTCAGAAAGTGTTCCATGGATAAGTTTATTTCTTTCATGTGGGAGATTTCAGAAAATAATTATCTTCGGACAACACAGTGCTCTGTGGCCTCAGTAATAGCAGGACACTGTGGCTTCTTGTTAGTTAGCTTTGCTCAGTATGGGTAAATTATTTTAGAGTAATTCTAGGTTTTACTCACTTTCTTAAGGTTGAGTGTAAGATAGAATGTTAGTAGTTGTTTAAAATGAAAACTAAATACAGGTTGTCCAGGATCACCTTTTTCTCAGAAAGTCCAATATAGAGAAGAAGATGCAGAATAAATTTTAAAAGTCTTACTACAGAGGATTTTTTCTGTAAAAATAGAACAACAGCACTTGACCACTGAGAAACTGATTGTTTGAAGATTGGTTTTGAGTTGCATATGTAGAATATCTGTGTACAATGAGTTAATTTGGGTGGTCCGTTGAGCATTTTAGGTCTCTGGAAGGTCTGTGAAATTTTAATAAATTCTGTTTGTTCAATGTTTTGTTTTTGAAAACCAGGTTGTCTATTGTACTTTGAGAATTCTGTACTTGCCTGCAGTAATTTAGAAATGTGTTACTTTCTGTACTGTCCTCAAGTAGTAGTGTACTAATATAAACCAAAGTTTTATTAATTGGTTTTATTATACTGCCTGAACTTTATTTAGTATGAGAAAGTATATTGCTAAACATTGGCAACTTAAGTGGCTAGTACCAGTCTTACTTAATCATCTAGAAGTGTAGTTCTTGCCACAAAGTTGGTAAAAACTGCATATACAAGGGGTAGCTGCTATTTAAGTTTGGTTTAGACTTTGAAGTTGAGTTTCTCCTTTGCCGTTTTGTATATGCAGTTTTTACCAAATTTGTCATACTAAGTACTGTTTTTATAAAGTTTACACCTCAGTGTTTTATTTGGTGAGACAAGATAGGGCAAAAGACAGCTTGTTCTTCCATGGTTGTTTATGAAACATTAGTACTTTGGAAATTGGCTGGTTGTTGGGGGTTTTTGAAGACATTTATACAACCAAGGTATTACTGGAACTTATGCCATTTATTTGGGTTTTTTGTTATAGTTTAAGAACACTTCAAAACTGAGGTAGAATATATGTTTGTAGAACCCACAAGCTTTTAAGGACTTATCAGTATTTTCCCTACAGAGATAGCTGTGGTCTTTATGGAGTTGGATTTTCTCTAGCAGAGCTTGTGTATTTATTGGTAGTTCAGTTTATACGGTGACTTGTTAACTTTTATTAGAGCCTTGAACTGGATAAGGATGTGACTATACAGCTGAGTGGTTTGGAGAGTTAGATGGTTGAATTATAGTTTAGCTGATACCTAGCATGTTCTTTTGATTCACAAATTCAGTAGTATCTCTTCTGCTGTATTGATTGCTTAAGTGTACAGCAGCTTTCAACCTCATTGTATAACAAGCTCAGTTTCTTACTGTAGCAGCTTTTTTCTGGATATCAACATTCATTTCTTTAACTTCAGCATCCAGTCTCAACTGGCTTGCATGCAGGCAGGCAGCTAGCTCTTTCTTTCTTGACACTTAGGCTGATTGTGCAGCCTGTTATTTTGGTGACAGGATTTTTTCCAAACACTCTTTTTATAGTCTCTGTTTCATTAGATGCAGTTCATAATATTTTTGAGTCTCTGTTTATTTTATCTCCATGTGCAATCATTTTGCCAATTAAAAAAACCCCAAACCTGTTGTTTCTGCTTGCTTTTTTCTTAAGGTTTGTCTTCCTTTTGCGGGGGGTAAAGGAATTATAGTTAGTTATGGTCTTAGATGTAAAGGTAGAATTGCTGATTAGGCTTCTCAGACATCACAGTATCTTAGAAAGTGACACACTTCACAGCGTGTGTTTATTTGTGCCGTGACACAGGAAAATACAGTGCAGTAGGCACAAGCTTTACATGCAGAAATGCTTTTACAAAAATGTCAAAAATACGGAATAGTAAATTAGACTGTTAAAGCAGACACAGTGGGGACATGTTATATAAATGAAATAGGAAGGTAGTTGGGAGGAGCTTAGAACATGAGCATATTTTTACATCCATGCTTCAACATGGAACCCACTTCAATTTTTGGTGCTTCATACTATCCAGGCTGTTCTCTGATATTGCCTTCTCCAGATCTTGCTTATTTGAAAAAAGGTTCCAAATTACAAACCAACCAAAACCACAGAAACAGAGCACCTCACCCCCTCAAAAAAAACCCCAACAAAAATACAACCAAAAAAAACCCCAAACGCTTGTGAATCATTTTTGACCAAATGCTGAATTCTGCTGCTTCATTTACTTCTTTTTTTTTTTTTTATTACTTCTTTAGTGATACTGGATCCTGACTTTGATCTGCATTGCTAGACAAAATCTAGTGTCAACAGAATCTTCAGTCTTTTATGAAATACTTTCTTTTTCTTATATTAATTCATCTAAAAATGCATAACTTTTAAATTTAAAAACTTGATACCGGTCTCACCCTAAATCCTCAAATTCGAGATAGGCTTTCTAGATAGTAGAAATTGCTTCTCTACATACATGCCATCTTTAACATTCATGTTCTAAAAATAAAAGATTAACATATGTTAATCAGGATTCAGAGTTTGGGGTCTCTTCCATGGCCAGAATGCCCAAGATGTGAATGTTTTCTAGACTTCCTTTCCCTCAACCCTAGAATCTCCCTTTTCATTCTAAAGAGCAGCAGATTTTAACCATCATATTAGTCACAGATTTATTCTCAGCGATTTCTTTTTCACAGACTTGGGTCCTGGCCTCTGATTTCTCCATCCGTTGCTCCACATTCACCATGTGCCTGTCTAGTTTCCCAGCTTTTGATGAGAGGTTCTCTACCTTGCCTTCCATTGAGGACAATGTGTTCTGCATTGCCCTGAATTTCACATGAAGTGACTCCATCAGCTCATGGGGGGATCTGCTCTGCTGCGATGTGGAAAAAGTCGACGAATCCAGTGAAGATAGACAAGATGACAGCATCATCTCAGGCCAGGGCACAGGAAGGCATGGACTAAAGAAGTTGTTCTTGTCATTCTTATCTTTATTTGGGGCATAATTTTGCTCTAATTTTCAATTGCAGACATCTTAGGTAACTTATTGAGCTCATCATAAACTAAAATATTTAAGAAATTAAAAAGTGCACAAATTTAGCAGAAATTCTGAATAAAAGCAGTTTTCCACATGAGTTAGGCTCTACCATTGGTATCTCCACTCACTCATTACACCACTTTCTCTGCTTTGATAGCTACTCATATGTGCACATAGCACCAGGTTTCCTTTCAGTTAGATTGTTGGTGTGTAAGTTGTTAGTACTGTGGAATTAGGCATTGTGGCACTCTATATTCATTGTGGGACTATAATAAACTCCCATTTATTATATTACAAAGGTGTATGGTATTAAATAGACTACAGTAATGAAAAAGAGCTGTGTAGTGGATTTCATTATAAATAGATAGAAGCATTTTATCTGTGAGATACCTTGTTGTTTTGAATCTGATGGGAGTTTGGGCAGGCATAGTAGTTTTGCATCTAGTGATTTTTTTCAAGCTGATTCATATTTAGAGTGTAGCACGTATTTCAAGGCTTACATACTATGAAAACCCAAATAGAACTAGAAATCTTTTGCTTGTTTCCATTATTCAGTGTCATGGAATTCTGTCTAGTACCTAGTACCCAGGGAGCCTGGAGGATCCTTTAAAATTTATGTAAGGATATGTAGTAAAGTTTTATAGAATGAGGGAAGATCTGTCTCATTTTAAGTCTGAGGTTGCAGTACTTATAATTGCATCATTTTGATCCAAGATAGGTTTGTGGTGATATTTGAAAGAAATTGACACATCCTAATAAGAGAATTATTAATAAGTAAAAGCAGAAGTTATTTCAGTTAATATCCCCATAAGAGTCTTAAAGAAAATAGAAGTTTCTAGCTAGTGTTTTTTATTTCAACTAATTGGCATTCTGGTTTTCACTTCTTCAAAATCACTTTGTGATATCTAGACTATTAGAAAAACAGTTTCTAGTATGAGATGAAGTGGATTTATATTCTATATGAATATAATTATATATTTCAGTGTTTTGATATCAGGGGTGCGTTTTGTAAAATGGACCATTGCTAAGTGTCTTCTTGTTTAGTTGAGCAGTTGTTAAATAATTTGTAGTGTCTTGTATTTGTGGCAGGATGTGGTTCTAACATTTAGCCAAGTGTGTTTGATCATTTTTATGGTCAGTAAAGCTAAGATCATTCTTATCTTACAGTATGGGGGAAGCACCATTTTTCTATTAATATTGTTCTCAGTAGTATGTGCAGACCTATCCAGAGAGACATTACTCTGGGAGGAGTCTGGATTTTTTTCTGGACTGCAATATGAATCAATATTATTAAGAATTTCTTTGTCAAAAAATAAAAGTATAGGAATTGTGTAAAATAAAATCCACAATTTTTATTTTATTGGCCTTCATTCTGTTGAACTCTTAGGAAGAATAACATAGACAATTTTTTTTTTTTTTAAGCAGAAATTAGAGTACCTGATCAGTTGGACTCATCCAACTGGGAGCATACGGATTCCACACATGTAAACGGAGCTGACTTTGATCTCACTGTTCTGTCAATGGCTGAAATAGCTTCTTGTAGTTATGAAGCCAGGTAGGTTAAATTTACCCAGTAGTTTGCTTGAAAATCCCATACAGATAGGCATAAGATGTCCAAAAATAGGGGTTATTAGTGTCTTTAAATTTATCTGGAGAAGTTTTAGTTGGAGAAGTTCAAAAGTTGTAATTATATAGGTTGTTAGAATTTAACAGAAACTCTTCCCTTTAGATGCTGCTGCTTGGTAGATACTGCTCATTAGCTCTCTACCCATAAAGCCTGTGGAGAAAAACCCTGTGCCTTTCACTGTGATGCTGTTGGTTTCATGTTATTGTCATGTCTTTGTATCAAGGTTGTAGTATTTTGTAGAATTAATGACACATTCTGAAGGTTTTATTTCAAACCAAAAGTGTGACTTTAAAACCATTTTTTGCAGAGACTTAGCTGACTATCTCCAATGACCTAACTTACAAAGGTTTACATTGTGGAACAACTTTTATAAATATAAGCACAGTGTCCGAAATACAGGGGGTCTTCTCTAATGGAAATAATACTACAGAAATTATTTCTTGGTTGGAAGCTTTATTAGGCTTGCTAGGATAGGCAGGCTTCTATTTGTTTCTCAGAAAGACTTTTTTTATTAGCAGGAGCCTAATTATGTAAGCTTGCACCTTGGAATATAAAATCTCTCTGCCTTAGTCACTGTCGTATAAGTGTGGTTTTAATTGGAAGCAGAAGATAGCAAGTGTGCTTTCTGGGATCTTTGTCTTTAGCATTTTCCTGAAGGCAGATTTCTCATGCTCCATGGCTTAATAATAAACAGCTAATTCAAATACTCTAGTTGCAGTTATTTTTTTAACCTATTAAATTTCTACCTGTTGACTGAGTTCTTATTCCCATTTTTTGGGGGGGAAAAGACAAATAATTAAGCTGAAAGTACTCCCAGTTAATTTGTGGAAAGGTTTGCACTGTGTTTACTTAGGGTTTATTTTATTATTTAATTTTAGACAAGTTGGCATAAAGAATGGAATGTTTTTCGGCCAAGCAAAAAAGTTGTGTCCAAATCTTCAAGCAGTTTCATATGATTTTGATGCATACAAAGAAGTTGCACGGACAGTATATGAAATACTAGCAAGGTAATGTGCTGTTTGTTTGCATGATCTTCATGGTAAGGTTATCAAGCATATTTTGTTTGCCACTACTGAATGCTATTACTCATTTTATATTTTCATCTCCCACTCTTCAGCTTCAGTGAAGCTATTCCTGTTTGAGGTCTTCCTTTGTAGTATTTTTGTTACCTTGACCACCACGCTTCTGAGCATTCTTTTATCCTGAAGCCAAATGTGTAAACAGTCAACATCTGACTTCCAAATGAGTCACTGTTAAATTTTTTTGCTGATTCATATAATGAGAAGCAGATCCCTGCTTAGGATGGGAGATCTTTCCAAGAGAAGTTTTTTTGAGTAATTTAAGAATGGATTATTAGAGTAACATCTATTAGAAACTACTTTCTGGTTTAAAATGCATTTGAAACAAGACTGGAAATTTGTTATTTTCAATGAAAAACAAATATTCAACTCCCTCTCCAGCTGTTCTTTTAAAATCAAGATGCATGATAAAATTAATCTTACATTAGTAATGTTACTATAATTTGCTGGTTTAGCATTTTTAATATCTAAGTGGTGTGTGATACAAAATAGGCAGGGAAATGCCACCACAAAAGGAAGACTTTATTTGCTACATATTTGTTTTAACAGATGGTGAGCTGTTGCTGGTGTTTCACCTCCTTTACTTTGTGTTGATAGCTATACTCACAACATCGAAGCAGTCAGTTGTGATGAAGCACTAGTAGATATCACTGAAATCCTTACAGAGACCAGACTGACTCCTGATGAATTTGCAAACGCTATCCGCACTGAAATCAAAGACCAGACTAAATGCACAGCTTCTGTTGGGATGGGTAAGGAACTTCATTTCTGTTTACAAGCAAGGACTGCTCTTGTTGATGTATCAAAGCTGTGTAAGTTTGCTAAAACTCCTAAGTGTTTGTGGAATATGTTGCCATTTACATTAAATCAGTTGAATAAAAATGCAAGAAAATTTTCATAACTGGAAAGTTGTAAGTAAAAATGTATAAAATTTCCATATCAGAGATCACAGGATTTTCTGAATTGGAAGGGACCAGCAAGGATCATCAAGACCAACTCTTAAGTCAATGGCCCATCCCAGCTATCACTTCTCCTTTATCTGAACACTATGCTAAAATTCCACTCTTGTATTCATTTTTATGAAATGTTTCCAGTAAATAGAAAAAGGAGCACAGATTGTGTTCCTTAATGGAGATAGTAGTAAGAGTTTACAGGGTGACATGATTTTACATAGTTCTTAGAAGGTATTGAGGACAAAGATTTGTGATTTGTAGTAGGTATTGTTTATTAAATCACACATCTGAAAATATTTCCTTGATTTGTTTCTTCTTGGCTCGTTCCTTTCTCCTTTCTTTTTTGTTCCTAATTAATATAAGAGTTGAATATCTGTATATACCTGTACTGAGTGTATATAAGTGTGTGAAATCCACTTGTGAGACAAGCTGAAATTCATGACTACAGGGAGAATTCTTCCCTTACTAACTTTGCAATTGCACTTAGCACTACACTTTAAGTGCTGTTATAGCAAATAAGTCCTGGCCGGTAATTATGAAGGTAGACACTGCAAATATATATGCATAGATTTTGTTGTATTCTTGGTAAAAGTTAAAGAGTTTGACTGTACTTTCTGCATTTTTTCCTTGAGTGTTAAACTGTGACATTCTACATGAGGACAGAACTTACCACAGACATGCTTTAATTTGTTGTTTTTACAGGTTCCAATATTCTGCTGGCCAGAATGGCAACTCGTAAAGCAAAACCAGATGGACAGTATCACTTAAAACCTGAAGAAGTGGATGATTTTATCAGAGGGCAACTTGTTACCAGTCTTCCAGGTATTCCTGTCTTTTAGAGCGCATTTTGCCTCCTGATATTAAACCATTTTCAGCTACAAATTTGCTTTCTAGATCAAACAGGATTAGCTGCTATTCTGTGTTTATGATCAAAAATATGAATAGACAGTAAAGACATATGGCATTCACCTGTATGAAAACAGGCTTTATTATATTTTTAGCATTCCAGGAGAATACCTAGCAGGTTTTTAACATAAAGCATTTCCTGGCATGTAACTTTATATTATTATTTAGTACACTTAGATAGTATACTGTGACACAGGCATGGTGCAAGAAGTGCTGAGTAAGCACTCATTTATGCTTTCAGTGATCAGCTGACCTCAGCCTGCATGTATACACATATATTTAGTGTTAGATATAAAAAAATAATATCTTTCTCTATTAAAGGTAAAAAAAAGAGGGAGGAACAGTAAAAAATCAGGCAGCCATAGACACTGAAATAGTAGTGTGGTAGAAATAGCATCCATATACAGGTGCAGGTTTACCAGAAATTCTCATTATGTAGCCCTTAGTGGCCAAACACTATTTACAGCACATCTGTGCTGTAATTTCTCTTTGGCATAACTTACAGGAGATATTTTTCCTCCAGAATATTACTCATTTAGAATTGTGCTTTGACTTTAATGTTTTAAAGTTTTCAGAATTCACTTGCATGTTCATAGTAAAAGCATTTTAGTGTTTGTGTTAATAATACCCTCTCAACAGAGAAACAGATTATCAAGAATAGAATCTGATTATCTAAGATTTCCAATTTTTACTGACTTTGATAGTGTGAACTCATAGGATTAATATTTTCTGGAAGTAACAGGCCACCTCTCCAAAACCCAGAAATATACTTCAGTTTATCACACTTACATATGTGCCGTTGCCATGGATACCTACAATTTCCAGTGCTTGGTAATTCAAAGCACAAGTGATACAGGTATGATATCACTTCTACCTGAAATACTATTTTTCTACCTAGGAAGCAGTGCAACAATGGTCAAAATATTTGTTGGTTTTCATTTAGATTAGATCACTTGTACATGAGGGGAAAACATACTACTTGTTGGACACTCCTTTTGGACTGAGTTGTTGGGGGGATTCAGAACGATATAATCTGTAACAGGCAGACAATTTCCCAGCAGGATTCATTCATATTTTACCCAAAAATTAACATGCTGTAGTGTGACATCTTAAACGAAATATGTGGAACAGATTAAAGATACACTGGTGATGACAGCAAAAGTTTCCATTCCATGTTTTATGTAGCAGAATTTATTTTATATATATTTATTTGTTAATTTGATATGACTTAATATAGGTTTAAAAATAAAAATTTTATGTAATCAGAACCCAACTGGCTTTGCATTGTATAAGGTTAACAGAACTAATTGCTTTGTTGTTAGGAGTTGGCAGGACAATGGAATCTAAGCTGGCTTCTTTGGGAATTAAAACCTGTGGAGATCTGCAGTGTGCTTCAATGTCAAAACTACAAAAAGAATTTGGTCCAAAAACAGGACAAATGCTCTACAGATTTTGTCGTGGTTTGGATGACCGACCTGTTCGTACAGAAAAAGAAAGAAAATCTGTTTCAGCAGAAATCAACTATGGAATAAGGTTTACACAGGTAATTTAGACTTGCTTCTTTTTTCCAGTGACTTCTTTCACCTACAGAAGAATCTTCTCATATTCTGATTATTTTCACTTAACTTTGATCTGTTAGAGCACCATCTTAGCCACGAAATAGAAATGAGGAAAATGAAGAAGTAGGACACCAAACGATAAAATGGGAGGAGAGACTGCAAAAGTATTGGACTGAAAAGAAGCTTGCACAAAATTAGCTGGCTATTCTGCATTCGTTATACAAGTCTGGTACAGAAAAAGAGAACTGCAGTAGGTTTGTCAGCACCTAGCATTCTCTTTCATTTAAATGCTGATTATTTGAAGATGCCAGTGCGTGAAACTATCACCAGCTGCTCCCGTCCAACATTTTTATTAGATTTTTTTACAATTACTTTTTGTTTGGGGGGGAGTGTTATTAACAAAATTGTATTTAAAAAGTAACTCAGCACTTTTTTGAGATCTTGAGTATTTATAGAAATGATAGGGAAAAAAGAGAGTTTGAAGAGACCGGACGGTGTTGTGTAGTCCAGACCTTTGCTCAGAACAGGGGAAGCTAATAAATCACACCAGTTGCTCAGCACTTTATCCAGTCTGGCATCAGAAATCTCCAAGAACGAAGACTGCAAACTTCCCTGAGCAACATGTTGCTCTGCTTGACTTTCCTCATGGTGAAAAAGATTTTAAGTCCTATGCTCTTCATCTTCTAGGCTTGAGCTTAGGCTTGCAATTCTGTGTTGGGGTTTCTGTTTTTAAAAGACTTCTTTCAACATCAGGACAGGAACCTACCATTTTGCCTTAATTAAGTGACCTACAGTGAAAACAAACCACTTGAAGTTAAGTGAGGCAATTGCTTGTGTGTCAGCTTGCTCTTTTCCCTTTGTGCAATCTGGATTGTATTAACCCTTAATGATTTACTTTCAGTATTTGAAAAGTAGTAATTATCTAAACAGGTTGTTTTCCCCTTCAGCCTAAGGAAGCAGAAGCTTTCCTTCTGAGCCTCTCAGAAGAGATCCAGCGTAGACTTGAAGCTGCTGGTATGAAGGGTAAACGATTGACCCTTAAAATTATGGTCAGAAAAGCTGGAGCACCAGTAGAACCTGCAAAGTATGGAGGTCATGGAATCTGTGATAATATTGCCAGGTGAGTACTAGGCATGAGCACACTTCTGCAGGATCTAAAATTTATAGGAGGACAAGACAGAAATTTTAAAGTGCCTGGTACTTCTTTGTCTATGTATAAAACTTGCACTTGTATAAAAAAATAAGTAGAGTATTATTATCAAAACTCCTCTGTGTTTGGGTTGTACATTTGGGTTGCACATTTCTGGTGGTTATCAGTAATACATATATGCTTATGTATTGTTGGTGCACCTTTCTCCAGCTTGCTCAGTATTGGAGATGAAGGTTTTCTTAGAGTGTTTGAAGAAGACATATTTTTGTCCTGCACTGTGACACACATGCAGCAGCAATGATTTCTTTCAGTAACCAGCCTCCTATTACTTTGTTCCTCCAATTCTTTGTTCCTTATTGATAAGCTGGATGATCTTGACTAATATTTTTTAATCTGAACATTATTTATGTACTTGCATGCTAAAAACACAGGGATATAATCTAGGCATAGAGTATCATATGCTGTTTCATACAAGATTGTCATGGAACCTACATACATATATATTCTTCAGGCATACACTTCTTTATCAAAGCAGTTGTTCTTCAGTACAGGATGATCCTGGCTTTTGAGAGTCTTTCTACTTTTCCTTCCATCTCAGGTGGTTGTAACAGACTAATCCCTTCTGAACTGGAGGGTTATTTCGTGGGTGTTGCTGGTAACAGAAGAGGTGGTAGAGTTCACAGATCACAGAATATGCTGAGTTGGAAGGGACCTGCAGGGATCGTCAAGTCCAGGTGCTGGCCCTGCATAGCACCACCCACGTGCCCAGGAGTTCATTCAGTGGGTTAGAGTTCAGTAGTAAGACTTGCATGCATAGAGCCTGTCATGCTTGTGATCTTGTTATACAGAATTCAGCTGTAATAAAAGCTGAAACTAAAAAATTCATGTTTCACTGTAAGAAGATCATCACTTTCTAGAATTGGTATATATACCAAGAAGAAAATCCCTCCATCTATACTTTTGTCTTCTGGCTATCCTGAATTCTTTGACCTGAAGATTTATTCTTTACAGCCTAAGAACATATTTTAGTATTGAATGTGCATTGAGATAGAGCTTTATTCCTCCCATATTTTAACTCTTGTCAGAGTGCTTTTTCGTGAATATATCAGTGCTTAGGACCCCTTTTCTGTAGTCAGGCATACTAACATGCCCTGAAATTTCCCTAGTTCATGAAGTCTTCAGTAAGGTCAGGGGGCGCCCAAGAATGGAAATTTGTTCACACATCTCTAAAGTGGTTCCGATGCCAGGATTTTGTTTGGTGACATCTCTGTTTCTGCTTCTGGCTTTCCAGTGATCTTCTCAACCCCAGTCACTCCAGGTTATGATGTAGGTGGTGTATTTCTCTCTTTGTTAGAGCATTTCTGTTCAGCCCTTTAGAAAGCTTTTTGCAGTGGAAGGGTAAACTCTAAAAGTTGAGCGCAATCAAATGGATTAGAATCTCAGTGTGGTCCCCCAAGTGACCGGTTTCTCTCATCAGTTTGATTTTCTCTGTAGCTATAGCTCATGACTCATTTCTTGCTCCTTTACCTCACAGTTGAATGGCTTGCTATGCTTTCTCATCCTACAGGTCAAGATCCCCTAAGATAACCATAGTACTACAAAGGATTCAGACTTGAAGACACACTTAAAATCCAAATCAGCTTTTGAGATTAAGTGGTATTTTTACTGCACCTCTGAAACCCGGTCATGATAGTTCAGCACAAACGTTTTTAAAATATTTTTATGAAATGTTGTGTACCTTTAGTGAGATTGATCTCCTTTTTCTTAAGAATACTAACATGTAAAGCTTAAGGAGATCTTCATATTGTTCACAGTCTGAGGGTTTTTTGTTTTTTTTTCATATTGGCAGAACTAGACCTTTCCAAAGAGCACTTGGCTGTTCATGGTGGTTTCTGACAGATTCAAAAGCAGAGTAACACCATCAAAGTGTTTAGTAAGTAGTCAGGATGGCACCCTGTCAAAACACCAAACTTCATTTTGCTGATAGAGCCCGCTCTATCAGAGCTAAAACTGCATCATTTATTTCAGTGAGAAGATTTTACATCACTCACATGCTTTGATGAGCCACTTGAAATTTTGTCAAAGGTTAGGCCATTAGAGAATCCAGAGCTATCCAAGCACTGCTGCTGCCCTGCCATACTCTCAAGTGGTACTCTGTAAAACTCACAGCCAGATTGTTTTGTGAGTCTTGTTGCAAAAAATTGCCCATAGCTTAAGATAATTTGGAATGTTGTTTAAAGTTAATTTCCATTAATTTGAATACCTTGTTGCTTGTAATCCACATGCACATGCCTACATCTGCTTCCCCTCTGAGTTCCTTTTGAAACTCTTGCTTAAGACAATTGACAACTGAAATAATACTGAACAAACTTTCTGTGAACCAAGGTTGAGTGGAAATGCAGGAGTGTGTTTTTGTGCAAACTGTAAACTTCTTGTGAAACTTTTGGTCTGGCTTCAATGGATTGCATGTGTGTGTATATGTGTATGTATATTTGTGTGTGTGTGTGTGTGTGTGTATATATATATATATATATATATATCCTAAATTTGACTTTTTAATGTGTGGACTGCACACTAAGAATGTTCAGTTAGTAAATATTCTGCTTTTCTTACTTTTTCTGTAGATGATGCTTAGTTTTAACTACCTTTAAAAAGAAACCACAGAACAAATAAAAAGTGTTCAGTTTCTATATGCCAAGAAATTATCATCTGTCTTTCTTTCAGGTCCTCTCTGGAACAAATACAGAATTTTTGACTCCAGGATTTGTGAAACAGTTTCCTTTTTAACAATGCTGTTTATTCTTTTTAGGACTGTGACTTTAGACCATGCAACAGACAGTGCAAAAGTAATTGGGAAGGAAACTCTGAACATGTTTCACACAATGAAGCTGAACATATCCGATATGCGAGGGGTGAGTTAATGGGAAAACTGAAATTCATTCTCTTTATCAACCTATTTCTGTCTGTTGTGGATTTCCAGTTCCCTCTGGTAGATGATAACCAAACTTAAGCAAAAGTGTAGGTAATATAAAGCTTATGTAAATTAATGTATGCAATTGTATTATGTTTTATAACCTTTGAAAAACATGGTTACAAAGCCATAAATGTAAAAAAATTGATTTTTTTTGTGGTATAAATTAATGCACAACTTAAAATATCCTGAGATGGTAAAGTAAGTCTGTATCTTCTACAGTTCCATCAGCATGTGTAAGTTTTATTTTGTCTTGGAATTTGCTGTAAACTTTTGCCATACATTAATTGTGTAACTAATATAAACTAATATATAACTGTTTATAATGAGATAAAAGGAGCTTTTGTTCTAGACTGCAAGTCTTAGAACAAGAAAAGTTACCAGCCCATGTTTCGGCCTTTTTTTCAAAGTGGTTTTCTGGCTCTTTTGATTCATGGCTTATTTTAGAACTCCTGCTCATCTCAGAGGTTTTGTCATAGCAATGTGACCCCACAATGCTGCTATTTTGACATCAGCCATTTGTTACAATAGAACACAGAGGATTTCTAAAACAAACCTGCATTAATTCCTCATCTGAATATAGAAGTAGGTTTTGATTCACAATGTTGCCTTGCAAAGTCAGCTCCCTGGCTTGGAGTTGAGGAAATATTTAATTTAAATTTCATCTCCCATTATTGCAACTAAAAAGGTGTTAATAAACAAAATCCTTATTATGTAATTATAGAAGAAAACCTGGTGGAGATATAGTAGCTCCTTCATGCTTTCTGAGTCCCATATACAACTTTTTCTAAGTGTCAGGTTTTTTCTTTAAAATTATGGGGGATTGGCAATAAATTCATGCAGTGAACCAGGGCATTCTTATGACACGTTTTGAACCAGTGCTGATTCGGTATTTAAAAGTTAAATGAAAATCTAGGATGTCTTGAAAAATGAGGAACACCTCATCTAAACAAGACTACTTCAGCCAAAGTAATTTCATCCATTGAGACTTTGCAAAACCAGTGTTTACAAGTGAAACACTAGTGTTTTTCTCATTTGTAGACTGAAGTGATGCATTTAGTATAGATTGTCCTTGGGGAAAAGCATTGCTGGGTAGCCGGATTTAATACTAACCATATTCTTGTCGTCAGTATTTCTGTATTTGTTAATGTCTAAGAAATTTCATAAAAAACACATTGCTTCATGATCCTTTTGACAGCACTTTTTTATATCAGAGAAGTTAAGATGTTAGTACCTTTGTAATTTCTTAATTGTTGGGTTATGGTGGGTAATTCTGGGATTTGTTTGGGATGTTTTTAGTGGCTGTTTATGTGTATTTCAATATATTTTTATTTGTCCTCCCCCCACACACAACAGGCAATCACTTCCAAAGAAGTAAATGTTATTATGATATAATTACCTATTTTAAAATTAATTTTATTTATTTCAAACTTTATTAAATGAATGCATTTATGTTTTGGATTTAGGTTGGAATTCAGGTACAGCAGCTAGTTCCCATCAGTAAAACAACTTCAGCTCTCTCAACAGTACAATCTGGCCATTTACCTGGTGGATCGCATTCAGTTATTGATCTTTTTCATGTTCAGAAAGCAAAAAAGCACTCAGAAGAAGACCCTAAGGAAGGTCAGTAAGCTTTGTACTTGGCATGTGTGATAGTGATCAGTTCTGAAGGACCCTAATATAGATCACCTTTTGGAATACTTATTCAATATTATACCAGTGTAAATTATGCAAATTATAAAATTTCTGAGAGTTGGGTTTGCTGCTGCAAATGGAAATGCTACTAATAAAACTTTGTATAGGATAAGTCCAATTAGGTTTTTTTGGGTAAAGTTTTTTAGTTAATAGTAACAGAGGATACTTTGAAATAAAAAGTGTTATGATGGTGCTACGTATTACATAAACTCTTCAAGTAATGCTAGAAAATGCCTTTTACTGCATCTTGAATCTTCAGAGTATTTTTAACTATTAGATGATCACTCTGTATTTTGTTTCCATATATATAGTACTTGTGGCTGCTATGGACCTTGAAATATCTTCTAATTCAAGAACTTGCACTTTCCTTCCATCTCGTGGTACCAATGTCACACCTGGTGTCAATTCTAATGCCAACAACACCGAGTCTGCTGTCAAGTGGAATGGTGCGCATTCTCCTGTCAGTGTAAAATCCAGGCTCAATTTGAGTATTGAGGTTCCATCTGCTTCCCAGGTAAACCTGAGAATATGAAACATCTACAGTGTATTGTAATAACTTGGGATTGTCTGTCTTATTTGGACAGACCCAAAAGGAGCTCTTTTTAAATAAAAAGAGTTCTAGTAAAGTATAGTGCACAGGAAGTAATTCTTAATGATGCAAAAATGTTTTGCCTTAATAAATAATGTTGAAGTTAGGATGCACACTTAATATTTGTACAGGATACCACTGTTTAGATGAGAGTAGGACAATCTTTATTAAGTAGAATATTTCTGTGAGATTTGGGGACTACGTTTTTTTAGGTGTGTTTTAACAAAGGGACAGCCTTCATTATTTCTGCCCCACATGCTGTTCAAGTAGACTCTGTTAGAAGGGTCTGCTATGAAACAGCTGCACAGACTTCTGCAGGTATTTTACATATAAGAAGACTTAGTTGCTCTTCTGTAAAGATCTCTCATTTAAATGTCTGTCATTTAAATCTGTAAAAGTATTTCTGTGGATTTTTAACAGCTTTCTCAAATATTTATCCATTTTAAGAAGCAAATTATGCTTTTGGCAGGAAACGTATTCCTATAATGCAATATCCAATCCAGCTCAGGATCTAAAAGTAACTTGACTCAACAATGAGAAGCTCTGTACATTCAGATGCTGCTATAGGAGGAATATATATAAACAAGTGAAAAATGCACTAGCTGTTCAGCAAATTTCCTACTTTTGGTGGCCTTATGGCACAATATCTTTCTTTCTGCTTTTAATCATATTATAATATGGAATGTAAAAAAATTCAGGGCTGGGAAGGATTGGTGAGAGTTAGTGCCACACCACTTTTTGTATACTGTACTAGGAAAGTAACAGCAGTCCTGGGTGTTTTACACCCAGGATTCCCAGGAAATTATTATAGAGTTACATATGCAGCAAATTTGAAATGAGTGAATAAAACAGAACATGGAAGAGTAACTGAAGTGATTAACAATACAGACAGCTTTCATCAAAACCTCTCAGTTTCCAAGTAGATTTTCATAGATATTTGTGGTTCTTCTCTGTAAATCCAGAATCTGGTTATAAGCTCCAAATTTTCTTCTTAAAGGTAAAAGATAAACTATTCTAACCCAGCTATGAAGTCTTACTCAGCAGAACTTAGAGGCAAACGTTGGCTTTTCTCTACATAATTTTGTTCAAATTTTACTAGTGAGAAAAAGGATGCTGCACATCTGCTTGTCAGTTGTATTCATTCAGTCACTTGTGCAGCTGTCATTGTACACAGCAACTTCGAGACGCTGAGAGGGTATCTCAGTTGTTTCAAGTGAATAATTGATAGTAAATAAAAACTTATTTCATCATCCAACTCTGGCAAGTCTGACTATGCAAGCATTCATAATACCAGTAAAGTAAATTAGTAACATGCACCCTAGAACCATATAAAGAAAGAAATTAATTGCTTATAGCTTTGTGCTGGACACCAGTTTAGTATTCATATCAACCTGTTGCCTATATAATTTGAATTTTGAATTCAGGTTACTTTATTATTAGGTAGCTGTAGAGGAAACCCTATCTATGGTTTTTGGTAAGAAGTCTGATCATTGTGACAAGATAAAACTGGGCATTCCTATTTACTGAGCTGCTTAGTCTTAAATGATATTTACTGCTGCAGAGTGTAACTCTGCATACACATATGTAGCAGGTTTTGGAAAATTCAGGAACTGTATAACTAATGTTTTGACTAAAATAGCTCTGTTACATATTCCTTGGAAAAATCTAAAAGCTTTTATGTACTTGTAGCTAGATAAGTCTGTGCTAGAAGCTCTGCCACCTGATCTGCGAGAGCAAGTAGAGCAAATATGCACCATTCAGCAAGGAGAGAGTTACAGAGAGAGCAAAAAAGAGCCAATAAATGGATGTAACACTGCACTTCTGTCACAACCAGTTGGAACAGTGCTTTTACAAATACCAGAGCTCCAAGAACCAAATACCAATATGGGAATCAATGTAATAGCCTTGCCAGCTTTCTCACAGGTAGGATGTTTGCATGGCATCAATAAACAATGACTTTTCATCTACAGGAAATTAGAAGCTCTGTCTTGAGACAGCTTTAACTGGAACCTGTGACTTCTCACAGTCAATCATTCATGGTCCTTTAATGTCTTTTAAAAGTCTGTTTTTAAATGTTACATTATCTGTCAGAAATGTAGTATGGTAATATTTATTGAAGATTATAGTCATCAGTCTGCCTATGTTTTTGCTGTTGTTTAATGTAAAACCCCCTCATATATGATCTGCTTTGCAATCCAGTCTGTAAATAGCTGTTTTTTATATTGCAGCTGAGTTACATTGAACCATAAGTCTTGAAGCAGTCCTAAAATCTGCTTTGCTAAGTCACAGGAGACTCTGTTTAAGTGTGTGTTCTGATGAGGTAAAGCCAGCCTCTCCTGGCTTCTTCTGTAGATGTGTTTGTTTGTAACCCATTCCTGAGAGAAGGACAGTCATGGCTAAAGGTTGTGCATACCTCCATAGTTTTTTTAAATACATTGCATGTCAGGATGAGAAAAGAACAAAGATGTTTGTCAAAATAGGGACCTTAAAGGGCAGCAGGGAACAGTAAGGATTCTTCTGATGTTAGTCTGCTCTTCAGTCCAAGAAGATGCTGAAAAAATGTAGTTGAAAAATTAAAAGAAAAAAAAATTAAAAATCAAAGATTGGGTTACCCAGAGATACACTATCTTGCATTGCATCATTTTAAATGGAGCAGTGGTTTTATTTTTCTGTTTCATCACACCTTCGCGGTTCTCAAATGAAGTAGTACCTCTTAATCACGTGTGTAGAGATTTGTTGCTGTTTCTAATGCATAATTTTGCTTAGCTGACAAAAATATCCAGAGAAAATAATGTAGAAATTCCACCAAATAGTTAATGCATAATTGTTATTTTCAAAAAAATGTATAGTCTATTATTTTACTAAAATTTCCTCTCCTTGATTCAAGTTCATTGGTTCAGAAACAGTTGTGTCAGTTTTTGTTCCTGAACTGCAAAGTTTGGTTTTCCCTATGGATTAGTGTGCAGATGATATCTGAGTTCTCTCTGCCCCAGCTGTTTGAAATTTTGCAGTTACATCTGTCCATAACCAGGATGTGTGTTAAATTAGGCTGTGCTCTGAAGTGCACCCCTCCACACTTGGCTTGCCACTCAGTACTGTTTTTCAGAGTAAATGGTAACTGCATATGGCTTTCTATAAAAATTCCTTTTAGTTTGTTTATGTTTTATCTGTCTATTAATTAGGTAGTTGAAAAATTGATTGTTATTTTTTAAAACAGCATTACTTTTTGAAGTTTTCCTAAAAGCACCTAGTTTGCACTCGTTTTTTGCACTGTTTTTTCTCTCTCTCTCTACTAATGTATTTTGTGACCCAGTTACTTGATCCAAAAATGCAACTTAGCAGAGCAGCCTTTTTGTTTGAAGATGTAGTTCAAGAAGAATTGAGTACTTCCTATTTATTTGTCAAGGTTATCTATACTATCTATTTGAGAGTGCCTTATGCTCATATTCAATTTTTTTTCCTGAAGGCCATTCAGCTTTTTTTATTGGCAAAAAGAGGACTAATATTTAAAATTTACATTTTCTGAGTCAGGTCCAAGTTTAATACCTAGAATAGTATGGTTGAGAAGCTTCCTGTAGGCTTGGTGGAAAAAAAAAAAGGCTAAACCCAGCTCATTAATACAGGAGGATTTTTTTTCTGTGTTAAAATCAACCATGAACTTAATTCAAAAATACCATCTTACTCTAAATATAGTTTGAAACATTTTTTTTCTTTAAGTCTTTGTGGTAGTGTATATGCTGTGGCTGCACACAGACATTTAAATCTATTTTGTGGCCCATGAAGCAGTGAAATGAGTAGTAATAGGTTTTGGGTATAGAAATACTGCCAACCACTCCAAAATGAGTACTTTATCTACATCAGATGTAGATTATGCCCTGCCATCTTTTTATAGCTTAATAAGGTTTGTTTTGCAGCTCTTTATTCCTTTTGTCTGAGCTGAGTTTTATGATCAGCTGCAAAGCTAATTGGCTGACAGTGATTTATTCATTAGAAAACATGTGGAAAATTTCCTTTGTTAGGTAAAGTTCTCCTGTGAAAGGAATCCAGATAGGTTGCATTCCTTTCCATCAGTTGCTGAAGTAATCTTAAAATTTAGAATGGCTGTGTGTCTCTGTAGCCTGGATCCTGCAGAAGTGTGGGATGCAAAACATGAAGATTACAGATGCCTAGAAATGAATGACATTTCTAATAATGGTGTTAATTAATCAGTGGTGGCAAGTTTTCATTTAATCCTTACAGTGTCTTCACATGGTACAGATTCCTCATAAGGAAATTGATATAAGCCCATCAGAAATACTGATAAGTGTATGCTGAGGTCACCAGTAACTCTGTAAAACCAAGATTCTCCAGAATGTGAAAGCTTTCAGATACCTGCATGACAATGTTAGGACATTGTACAATCAGTTACCTGAAACTCCTGTTATATTGGAGAATTCATGTGAATTCAGCTGGTGGCTCACCTAATTGAATTTTTCCATGTTACACTCTGAGAGGGCAGTGATGGGGGAATAACAAAAATGCATCCAGTTCATGTACTGCATTATTTCTGCATTTATCAAGTGGTTTGCACAAAAAACAGTGTCAATTCAGAGCATTCCAAGTCCTTGACTCTTGAATGCCTTACCAGAGAGCACAAAACTTTTTTTAAAAGTTTTATGAAGTAAAATTTGTATTTAAAAAGATAACTTATACCCGTGATGTAAGTGGATGCATTCCACTATAGTGCTTTGTTCTGCACAATGCATATGGTAATTGAGGTCACAGCTGTTCCTGTTTCCTCCTTCCATTAGTGCATATTCTGTGATGAAAAATTGGTGTTACTCATGGAGTTCTGAAAAAGGAACCAACTTGTGCTAAATTGATGAATTCTAACCTGTAAGAGCACACTCATGTTTATGATCTGTATTATTTAGACATCATGTGTTTGACTAGGACCCTGTACCTCCCTGTCATAGCATACATGTTTTCGTTTAAAAAAAAGAAATCTCTATTAAAAATAAGAGATAAATTTTAATTCCTTTGCAGATTAACATGCAATAAATGCAATTTCTATCATTATCTGAGATACTGTATTGTATTCTTAGAATAGTAATTGTAGTTTTGACCAATTTTTTGTTGTTTCTGCTCATCTCTGAATTCTACCAGTGAAATGAAGGGCCCTCTCCCACTCACAGATTTAATCCACTAAACAATAGCTTTGCTTTGAATTAGATTTTGAAGATTATGAGCTGAAAACGCTGTTCAGTTGTAATGGGAAGCTCCAAATACAAGATGAGTCTGTCACTGATGTGCTACTTCAGACACACAATGAGAAAAAATAACTGATAATACAAGAAATTTTATTTTGTCTATATGAGTGTGTCTGGCAAATGGCATCAAATTATTTCCTGTCTAGAATCTGAGTCCCTGGGACAGTTGCAAGGAACTGTGCTCTTATCAGTCAAGCAAGTGGTGGACAACTGTGGGAAAAAGAGATTAAACCCTTTTATGCTAGTTCAAAATATGACATAGCTGGACTTGGATTTTCCTGTCCTTAAAGAACTGAGACTATTTCTGAGAATATTCTCAATTTTATAGCAGCTTGCAGGAAATAGAAGTATCAAAAGAAAAGGAGGAACAAAAATCTGATGGTCACAATGTTTGTGTTTTGAAATTTGAAGGGAGTGCTCTCTGGGTTAGGCTTAATCCTGCTCTTAATGCAGCTGTACTGGCTATCAGTAGGTGGGTAAAGAAGGTTAGTGCATTATATGCTCATAATAGTAATTTTAGTAAATAGAGTAATATTAAATGTGCATTTTGTTGTTTTTACAAAGAAAATGTACAGTGTGTTTTACGGTATTTCAGTTATATCTCCTTTATTTTTGCTTGGCGTAAAATGTAAATGCCTTTCTCATGTGAGTGACCTAGAAAGAAGCAAACAGTGCTGCTCACTGCTGAAATAATCAAATGAATCTTTTGTTACTGTCCAGGTGGACCCTGAGGTTTTTTCTGCACTACCTGCTGAGTTGCAAGCAGAGCTGAAAGATGCCTATGATCAAAGGCAGAAGCAATCAGAGCAGCAGCCTGCTAACACTTTAGGTGAGAATGTGTAGTTGTGCAGTACTCTTGTGGTGTAGGAGTTGTTTGCTATCTAAACAGCTATGCAGCCCTAAGTAACAAACTGGAAAATACAACCAAAGCTTCTCTGAAGATGCTGGGTTGAACTGAATTTCTGTATTTATTTTTGACAGACTGTCAGTTACAACCAGCTGTGGTTTCAGTTTGCAAACAGGTGCCCAGCTTTACTCAAATGGGTAATTAATTCAATTCATGGGGACTGTGGCACTAAGCTTTCCCCACATCCATATGTTTGCCATATGGAATCCAAACTTGATGTGTCTTCTGATTTAAAGTATTGCACTTTCTTAAGTTAGTTAAACTCTTTCCAGGGAGCATTCTCATGGTTCCATGAAACCCATAGCACTGGCAAGGTTTTGGGGCAGCTAGAGAAAGACATACTGCATCTCACTGAATGTCTGAAAGTCAGCTGGGTTTGCTCTGAGCTGATCATCCAGGTCTCCTTTTTATAATCAGTAGAAAGAAAGAGACTGATTCCCTATGAACATGCTTTGTCATAAAAATAGGTTGTAAATGTTATTGGCTTGATTGCCAGTTAAACACTGCACTGTAATTATAATCACACCCTGATTTCATAGCCAGTGGACTAATGCAGATATGTTAGAATGATGGAATGAGAGAGATTTCCTTCGTAAGCTGTGATAAAAGCATTGTGGGGGCTTTACACTGCTGGCTTGCCACTAACACTGGTGGCACTGTGCTCTGACTGAGGTGAGGCAATTTGTCCAGTAGATTCAGATTTCACCAGCTGCTTCATGTGAGCATTCAAGTACTGAAATGCTCACATTTAAAAGCTTATGAATAGCTGAATGTCCTCTGTACACTGAAAGTCTAACAGTGCTTTTCAGATCTGAAATGGTGTGGACGTTAAAGTTGCTTTATCTAGGCTGTGTTTTCTCAAGCTAATATTAGATTTTTGGGGGAGATCCAGAGTCTCTCTTTCAGTGGAAAGTATTAAATTTTAAATGTATCAACCATTGACTATTCCTGTGTTTTTCAGTGCCAAAAAATCCATTCCTACACCTGAAGCATACAACTGTGAAAAATAAGAAAAAAATACGGAAAAAAAATCCAGGCAGTCCTGTGAAAAAGATTCAGAGTCCTTTGAAAAACAAACTTATTGGTAGTCCTGCAAAAAACATGCCAGCTACATCTGGAAGCCCACAGAAGCTAATAGATGGCTTCTTGAAACAAGAAGGAACAGCTGCTCAGGTACTTTTAAGACAAACAGCCTTAGGTAAAGCTGTATCTGCTTCTTTAGACTGAGTTCAGGTTGCTGTTTTTCTTTACTCGATTCTTCACTGACAGTTACCTCTGTATGTATATGGTGTTGCCATATTTGTCAGACTGAGCATTATCCAATTCCATGTTTGGAACAGGCAGAAGCAGTTCCATCAACTTCAGATTCTGCAGGCCCATCAGCTCTGCAGACGGAGCAGCAGCCGGGCTCCTTCAGGCCACAGGCCCCAAACCTCGCTGGAGCTGTGGAATTCAACGATGTGAAGACATTGTTGAAAGAATGGATCACAACTATCTCAGGTGAGGGATGTCACACTGGGTGATCTTGCAGTGCATCACAAAGAAAACTGCTCTGAGTAGGCTTTTTGTACTTTCTTTCTCCTTCACTCTTCCTTTTGCTGCTTATTTTTTACAATACTATTGAAGTCTTGCTGCCTTGGCAGTCTTGGAAGAACTTGATTCTTTCTGCCAGTTGTTACTCTGTGGCTTTGCTAGTTCCTCTTGCTTAACATCATGAAAAGTAACATGATCCTTCTTCAAGCCATGTGTCTGGCCATTGTCCTATGCCTCAATGTTACATGTGTCTGAGGTTTACTGAATTTTTCCAACATATTACAACTGCTAAATTAAAGTTCTTGAAAGGGAATTCATTTCTTCTGTGAAAGAGGCAGAGGTTTGGGGTTTTGTCAAAATATATGCTGGGAAGAACACTAGATAAAAAAAACCTGTGCAACTGTGACACTCTTGCTAAACTGTGATTTGAATTAGGTCAAACAAATAACAACTCCTTAAAACCTTGGGAAATTTGACCTGCCTGCCCTGGACATTATTATTCTCCTTAGAGTTTCAAAACAGCCATTGCATTCTCAATCTCTTTTCCCATTGGTTACTGCTAGATTTGTCAGTTGTTCTTACTGAAAAAAAAAGTCTACAAGACAGGTATTTCAGGACTCTGAGAATACAGAAATTGTCAGGTTGGCCCCTGATATGCTGATACTGCAGAATTTCTTTCTATTGTATTCCCATTATTCTGTGATTATATTCTAAGCAGTCTTAGAGAAAAGACCTCATTTTTTAATTTTTTTTTAATTGCAGATCCTATGGAAGAAGACATTCTACAGGTTGTGAAATACTGTACTGATCTAATAGAAGAAAAAGACTTGGAAAAGTTAGATCTGGTTGTCAAGTACATGAAAAGGTAACTTAATTGCTAGTATTTGTGAACTTTGGATTATTTTTGTTAGAATTTGTACACTAGATGCTGCATTGTGAGCCCATTAACCCATTAGACATTCCAGCGATGAGTGGTTTTAACGTTGAATACTGGGGTTAAGGGAAGGAGTTGGAGTGTTAAAATAGGTAATTGGTGAAAAAATAAGAGTTATATTTAGTAGTAATTCATAGAATCTCAGAATGGCTTGGGTTGAAAGGGATCCTAAAGATCACCCAGGGCCAACTCCCCACTCATGGGCAGGGACTTCTTCCACTAGACCAGGTTGCTCAGAGCTCCATCCAGCCTGGCCTTGAACATTTCCAGGGATGGGGAATCCACAGCTTCTCTGGGAACAATTTCTAGACAAAGATTGTAGTTTCCATCAGCATTGTCCCTTTTCTTCATCCTGTTTTTGTTCATTTTTTCATGGTATCTCTCGACCTGATTTCATTCTCTTGCTGTGTCCAGATTCTGTCTCACCTCCAGCCTTTAAATGCATTCCTGTTACTTTGTTATTGTGCTTCTATTACTCTTGCCATGAGTTTGTGAGGTTTTAATGCATTTATTACTTGCTTACTAAGTAAAGCTAACCATGGAGCTCAGCTTTCTAGGTTTTATATCTGCAAATATGTTTCACAAAATGAATCAACACCAAAAAGACTACAGAAGTATAGGGAGATCACTGGGTTTTGTATTGTATGACATCTTTAGGCCTTGGGAAATGCAAAACACACAGTGCAATGAACTGTTTCATGAAATCTGTATAGTAAATTCTTTATAAAACTCTTCAGAATTGTCAGAATGTCCCATGCCTGGTCCCTGTGTGTTGGATCTGCACCATGATGGCAGTGTGTCTCCCCAGAGGGTTCACACTTAGCTGTGTGGTACTGGTGTTACACCCTCCAAAGCTCTGAGTGTAGGAACCCTCTGCTCTCCTGCAGTACAGGGATCTAGAAGAGACACTGAGAGTGCAGAGCTGCTCTGTTTTCCCTGGGCATTTCTTTCATTTGCTTCTTGTAGTTGCTAATTATAAAAGTAACTCACACCATAGGGGGAACTCTCAGTTCTTTGTGGATTTTGGTTTTAGCAATAAATATTAAAAATAAAAAATGAATATATATAAAAAATTAGATAATGCCCCAAACCTTATTATTTAAATGTGTTGATTGCACTTGGCATTTGTTGGAAATAGAGAAATAGCATCTTTGTGTTGGGATGAGGAAGTAAAGATCAGGATTCAGAAGCTTGCCATTTCTGTTCTTCAGTATGCAGTTGGTGGAAGGTCACCCACCACTTAATTCACAGGCTCACACCACTGCCAGATGCCAGCATTCACAAGCTGCTGTGACACTGCTGACACCAGGAATTCGTGCTGTTAAGTAAAACTTGGTGTGTTTAAGTAGAGAGAGAGGGCTTTACTAGGACTGAATCAAAATTCCATTCGTGGGGAACCATTGTGATCTTGTTTTCCAGTGATTATAAAAAGGAATGGTTCTGTAATGGTGCTCTTCAGCCTCTTCTTCCTTTTCTCCCTCAGGTTAATGCAGTCATCTGTGGAATCAGTTTGGAACATGGCATTTGACTTCATTCTTGACAATGTTCAGGTAGTTTTACAACAAACTTACGGAAGCACATTAAAAGTTATCTGAACTTGTAGTAAAGAGCTTGATGAGAGCCTGGAGCTCTCTGCTAGCTGTGCCATAAGTGCTTGTGAGGTATTTGCAAAGTGCATGATAGTAATGCCCTGAGTTTTATAATTTCAAATTTCTTTTTAAACAACAAAGTGTTTTGTACATTTCTTTTCAGAAAGTGCCAAATTTGTCAGTATTGCATGTAAATAATTGTGTTAAAATTCTTTTATTGTAGTATAGAATCTATTTACAAAATGTTTGTTTATAAAGTTTTATGGATTTTTACAGTGAAGTGTTTACAGTTGTTTAATAAAGAACTGTATGTATATTTTTGTACTGATTCTATTTTGTGATGCTTCAGTTTGAATATAGTGAACCCCTTTTACTAAAGCTGCAGCTTTGATTCATTTCACCAAGTTTTACACAGTGGTACTGCCTCAACAGTTGGAGGAGGCTGCTGTACGGGCACCTGGCCACTTTTTGTTTCTTCTTTGCTAACTTTATTACAGATTTTAAGCTGAGGGAAGAATATTAGTTCATTTTCAGTTTCATCCTTCAAAGATTGAAGCCAGGGTGGCCCAGACACTCCTGAAGCACACAGGCTGTCTGTCTGACCTTGGGTGTCCTGTTGCCTCTGATGAGCTTCTGGAGTAAGGCAAGTCACCCCAAAGTAGCACTGTAAAGGAGGAGAGGAGTAGCCAACATTGAGCATTGGTCAAGCCTGCATCTGTCCTCTGCATTTCTCCTACTCAAGATAGAGCCACGTCTAAAACAGCACCATTCTCCCCAGCCTGTGGCACGCATGTCCTTCGTGCAGCATAACAAAATAGGTTGGAGGGAGCAGCTGAGACAAAATAAACCATCCCATCACTGTGTCCCTGCTTGGGGGTGAGCTTGTATCCCTGCAGTTCATATTTCGGGCAAGTCTGTTTTTTGCAGGTGTGCGCCAGCCTTGCACAGTTGTACTTGGCCCAATACGTTGAACAAGGCTGTTCAGGGACCTGGAGAGAATGAAGAGCACTTGACAAAAACCAAGTTGGTAAGAAAGATTGCTGTAGAAATGATGGGAGGAGGTGAGAAGTATCCCACATAATGCTGAGCATAGAATTGAGAGCAGGAATGCAAGCTGGAGCAGTATTTGCACCACTAGCTTAAATGGAAGCACCTTGCCTAGCACAGGGCAGGAGCTGCTGCTGGAGAGCAGCTGCCAGTACAGCTGGGGCAGAGAAAGCTGTGTGGTACATCCCTGGCTGCAGCACAACTTACAGCAGTGGCAGCAGGGTTTTAGCTTTAGACTGTGACCTTGGTTTCCTCCTTCCACACACTGGGGAGAGGTATCAACATCTACAGCCAGGTGACAGATGAGGGAAGGGCAGGAGATGTCAAGTTCCTTGACTTCAGTATGGCTTTTTGTTAAATCTCTTGTACCATTCTCAAGGAGAAGCTGATGAAGAACAGGCTGGAGAGAGAGAAGTTTACTGAAAACTGGGCGTGGAGGTCAGTGGTACAAAGTCCTGTTAGGGGCCAGGCCCAAGTGGTACCCAGAGCCAGTACCAGGTCCAGTCCTATTCATCCTCTTTGTAAAGGAGCTGGGTGCTGGGGCGGTGCAGCCTCAACACATTTCTGATGGCACAGGGTGGGGGTGGTGCTGGGAACCTCGTGAACTTCAGCACAGAGGTGCCAGGTTCTTATCCCAGGGAGGGAGGGGCCAGCTCTGCAGTAAGGCCTGGGCTCGGCACAGCAGAGGCAGCTGCCAGGCTGCAGGAGGAAGATCCCCGGGAGTCAAGGCAAGAGCTTGCTGCCTCTGCTCAGCACTGGTGAGAGGCAGCTGCAGTGCTGAGCCCAGTGCTGGGCCCCTTGGTAGGAGAGAGGCTCAGAGCAACTCTCAAGCACAGGCCCAGTGGTGCCACTGGGGGTGGAGCTTCTCCCACAGCGCGAGAAGGGCTGACAGCAGGGACCTTGAGCAGGCTGGGGGAGGCTGATCCATGTGAATAAACACCTGATGGTGCTCATTTCCTTGCATCCAGTCATTGATACAAGTCTCGAGAGCTGGACATTGTCTGAGCCAAGACCTCTCAAGTTTCCATTAATTTCTAGGTTGGGTCTTTTGCAGCCCCTTCAGTTCCTGCTTTTGAAGCTGCTTTTTTCTCTTCACCTTCGTTTAGAAAAATCAGCACATCAGCTGCTCACATCAAGGCAGGTACTGCTGAAACTCAAGCAGGTATTTTACCAGTCGGGTTTTGGGTACAGCCCTGATTTTGGAACCGGTGCTCAGACAGATGTACAATTGGCATCTTTAAAGAGACTCAGCATTTATTAACTGACAGGTTAGTTTAAGTTCCACAGCAGGAGCCTGCCAAAGGAGCGTATCTGCTTCCCAGAGGTTTTACCTATGGAGTTGAGGGAACAAAGAATACGTTGACCACACTCTTTTGACATCTGTGTTCTTAAGAACTTTTTATTAGTGTAGTTTTCATGATTGCATAGTTTTCAAAAGAAAATTTTAACAATTAAATGCAGTCTCCGTCCTCTGATCATTGTGTTTCTCCACTGATGGGAAGTTGCACCACACACCAACCATAGTGAAAAGGTCCTTTTCAATGGCAAGTTTAAAATCTAACAAAGAAAAATCCAGAAAGTTAAATTCCATTTGCAAAGGAGGTGAGTTACTAAGTGTTCCTTTGTAATGGAGTCCACATAGTCTCAATCATAACATTCAGATTTTTCCAACAAAAAAAAGTAATTCAAATGACAGAAGAAATCTGATCAAATTGCGTGTTGAATGTTAAACTCTTTTAAGTATCTTAAATGCTAAAAATCTCAGCTGCATAAACAATCCTCCATTTTGTTTCAGCTTGTGCTTTTGAAGAATGTTTTGCTCCCATCAGCATGAGCTGAGTTACCCAGAGACAGCCTCAGAAAGAATACATCAAGCTGTCATCCCAGGCAGGGAGGCAGAGGGGAAGGGGAGTAGGAGAATGCTGGGATTGCAGACTGACTCCTGGTCATCACAAACATCCACGCTGGAGCTGCTTCAATTCCGCGCTGTCAGGTGGCTCCACAGCTGTGATGCAGCATCCAAAGTCACAGCTCCGGGCCGGCAGCTGTTAGCAGGTGCTCGCACCCTGAGCAGCAGCTGGAGAAGAGATGCCTGCTCTGACCTCCGCGGGAGCTTGCCGTGCTAAACACCTGGCCTGCCCCTCCCGTGCCTCGGGAACGCTGGCGTCACCACCTTGAGCACACAGGAAGCGCATTCTGAGGAGGAAGCGCCTTTGCTGGAACAGCCTCCAGCCTTTTGCCAAGCAGAGGGAGGCAAGAGGGTCCCTGCCTGGCCTTTGCACATTTGCCACAGCCCATGAAGTGAAATTTGGATTACCAAAGCAAACTGTAAAACAAATGGGCTGCTATGTCCATCTCCTTTATTTGTGGCTCTGCATTATAATGATTACAGGTTGACTTCCATGAACTGTACAAGCAGTAAAAGGTGGGCAGCTATGCTTTTACAACAGTTTCACACAAAGCAAATACAGAGATACCCAATTGCCTAATTTTCTATTTAAAAAAACTCTATAGGCACAAAGCAGAAGAATGTTGGAAAAGAAAGTCAAGGAAAGAGGTATGCATAAATAAAGAAGTATTTCTTACATCAAAAATGTCCCGAGAATCACAAAGTCTGCAGAAGCTTGGTTAATCAAATACTGCAGTACTGCTCTCATCAGTATAAAAGTGAAAGAGCTTTAGTTCTGTAATAAAAATTCAATTTATTTTATTTTGGAGAGAAGGAGGGAAAAAGAGTGGAAGGAAGGTGTAAGAGAGGGAAGGGCAAACTTTAAAACAGCAGCCAGTATTAGGAAGGGTAGTAGGAGAGGTGAACAGGCACATTGGAACCATGGGAACATGTAAATTGACCACTGTCAAACCAGTGTAAATTTCTTGGTTTCTCATGGAAAACATTTTATCCACATTTTCCTCCCAAACATATATCCAACACTGTCTTTAATACAGGACTTTGTTGGTAACGTTTTTAGTAACAGGAAGAGTGCGTTTATTCCTGCCTCCCCATTGCTGCAAAAGTTATCTAGATGATTTCAAACACTTTCTTCAGTTCTACTATAAGCTGCCAGTCAGACTTCTGCATCTCATCCCTGAACCAGTCCTTCAGAGCATCGATGGACTGTCGGCTGATCTGTAACACACGAGACAAACCCATCAGAAACACACAGGAATTGACAACAGCACACTGGAAACAGTTATTCTGAAGGAAGGGCAGTCTCCACACCAGGTAAACTCATTCTAAGCCCCTATTTGCTACTGATCAGCTGAATGACCCAACCTATTTGTTTCCCTTCATTTCTCCTCACACCATATCCCTTATCTGGTCTAGAGGGGCTGCAGCTGGACAGACCATCCCACCTTATGCAGTAAGGCAAGAACTGGAGAGGTCTCCTGCTTCCACCAGGGCCTACAGGACCAGCAACACCAGCCTGTCCCTATCCCAGGCCCTACCGACCCTTCATTTGTGGGCACACGCTCCTGGCACGTGTGTGGCAGGAGGTGTCCTATGACCTGGTGACTAATACCGTTAGGAAGGTGGAGAGCTGTGGCTTTACTTCCTACAGCAAAAGATAAAGCAAAGGATCATCTCATTCCAGCCCAGTGCCCCACAGTCAGAGCAACTGGAGGATTGCTATTTGTTGTGCAATTTAAAGCACAGGCTGTGGTGCCCTGGGGGACTGCTGAGCTCTGTGTACAAACAGTGGGCAAATAGTGAGTGTGGCATTTTGCCCTCTCAGGTGCTTTGAACTGCAAAGTTTTTGCAGCCACAGCACCTCCTTCCTTAGGCCTCTGCAGGGGCCTACAGACCTCAAACCAAGCTCCAGAGACCTTGGATGCACAATGCCGCACACACCCTCCCAAGTGAAAGACAGTCTGTGACAGAAGGCTCCTCCCCTGGTTTTGAGGCTTTATGCTACGTTTTCACTTCAAGCAAGCTGCCACTCTGTCCCAAGCCCTCTCCACAAACACAGGTTGCTCCTACCTTGCTGACGAGGATATCTGTTGCTTCAAAATGTCGTCCATACATTTTAGGTGATTCCCCAGGAATAGGTTCTATTTTAACACAAACTTCTTGGCCTTTCTTTGCAACATCCACTGGTTTGTGGTTAATTTCAATACTTGTGACTATTCCAATTTCAACAAACTGTAATACAATGAAGCAGCTGTAACACATCCACCAAACCCCTGTGCATGCACCCTTCTCTAAACTCCTGTTTGTAGGCACAGACTTGCTGCAGGAAGAGCGGCACTGGCAGAGCTGCCACCTCAGCACAAGCCAAACGTACAGCACAGCAAGTGCTCCATCCTGAAAAGAGCAGGGACACCAACCTCCCACAGCTCATCTGGAATACCAACTGGTTAGCCCTTAAAGTGTCAAGAGTTGGTTCTTTTTTAGCTACCAGGTAGCTAATTTTGCCCATTACTCAATACCACAGCAGAGAACGGGCAGGTGCCCTCCAGCCACTTTCTGTGCCCTGCTCCAGGGCTCAACTCTTCTGGCAAAGTGCACTGAGATATTTTGAGCACCAGAAGAAAGACTTGATCTGCAAGTTTGACCCTCATCTTCCAACAGCAATCTGTGCACTGAGGAAAAGCATGCAAGCACTCTAAGGTGCATCATCCCAGGAGCTACCAGCTGGATCAAACATGCAGTAGGAAGAGGCCCTTACTTACATTTTTGCTAGGTACACACATGGGAGTCCCCTGCTTCACCTGGCCGGCCTCAACCACAACACCCATCACTATTGGATCACGAGAGTTGAAAATGAACTGAGGGAGTATTTTCAACTTGCATGGAAACACTGCTATATGCCTGGAAGGTGACAAGAAAAGGCACTTTGAAAGATACATCCACTGTTCCAGTGTATCATTAACAGTTCTGCCTTCTCCCACACTTCTTGGGCATTCATTCTAGGAGTGTTACTTGGAAAAAAGCAAGAAAAAAAACTCTTGTCCAGTCTTGCTAATTCTAGTCCATACCTGTTCTTCAAAAACTACAGGGAGTAATAATCATTCATGCCTGGCATGGATTTTAATTTGACAGGCTTGAGTGCTCAACCTAGACCAAGACCAAAGGAGTAGTAATTTTACAGTGTAATTATAGCCTCACAAGAACACAGGAATAGAAATATTGCTGCCTGAACTCCAGAATGTCAAGGGTTTTTTTTTGCCAAGTGAACAAATACATTTAAAAGCTGAGATAAACTCAAGTTGGGATCAATATTAAACAAAACACATTTTCATTTATTTTGACTGTCCTTATTTTACTGAAGGCCACCCAATGACAATTCCAAAAATTAATTTTGGGTCCCTATAAATCCTTGAATGATTAAATATTCATGTTACTGCAGTCAGAATTAAGCCCTCTACACTGGGATCACATGAATATGAAACAATAGAATCCAAATCCTTTTAGTTTTGTTTTTTGAACTCTGCAAGACTAACCCATCTGCCACAATCTAGGAAGAGAAGCCAAGTACAGAAAGCAAACTGTAATAAAAACACTCCATATTATACAACAGTTCTAGCTGAATCCTGCATCTGCTGCACAGCTTTCACAGCTCTCACCCTACTAGGCCTAATCCAAAACTAAACAATTAGACTGGAGCACTGAATTCTTGAAAACTATCAATTTATTGTCCTAACATCTTCCTCCTCTCCTCCCTTTCCATCACAATCATATGCAAAGTAATAAAGAAACAAGTAGTTAAATACAGCTTCATTTATACTAGAATAAAAAAGACACTTATTTGGGAAACATCCAGAAGACAATTGCTCATACTTACTTGAATTCCTCTTGTTTCTGTTTTTTGTAATCTTGTCTATATTTTGTGAAGGCATCAAATAAGTGATAAATTATTTCAGCACTAAAGATCCGAACTCCTAAGCTATCAGCCATCTCCTGTGCGTCCCGTTCAATCCTCACATCGAATGCCAGAATGACAGCGTACCTGCAGGGAACAGCCAGCCCAGCAGTTCAGCAGGCTCCCCACAGAGCCAGAGCAGCCTGCAGCACCACTGCACTTTTATCAGCACAGCACAGCAAAGGTACTTACTGTGGGTCATGCTCCAACATAACTGATGCCTTCATAACATCTTTTTTATGGACAGGACCTATATTAATTCCTGAATACTGTTGAAGAAAGCCACAAAAATCAAGTCACTAATCTCTGAGTGAAAAGGAAACATTTACTGACTAAACACAGAATCAATGGCATCAGACAAAGCACAGTAGTACTTACTGGCACTTCTGATGTTTTAAGAAATTCAAGTAATGCCTCTAAAGAGCCTAAAGTAGAAGCCTGGACATAAACACCCTTCTCTTCTAATTTGATTGCATTCAGTGTTTGCTTCAGTTCATGTATTAGTTCATCCTTTAGGGGAGAAAAAAAAAAAAAAAAAAAAAAGGAGAGAAAAAGCCAGTTTTAGTTCTCTTGCTATTTATGCCTCAGGGTACAAAATCTTCCTGTTCATGAGCTGCTGAAAACAAGCAACAGCCATGGTGATAGGTCCCAAGTGACAGAGCTGCAGTGTAAATCATACACAGCCTGTGAGATACTGGCGGTTTCTGGCATTAGAAAAGCCTGAGCTGAACTAGACCTGAGGATTTTGTAGAAAGATGATCATATAAAACTGAGCGGATGCCCACCTTCAGAGCTGGTAACATTTCTCTGCAGACTACACATCACTTTCCCCAGCAGTACAAGTTTCTGCTGGCAAGGCTGAGCAAACACATGGCCCACATTGTGTGGCAATGCCTTCGGCTGCCTGGGGATCAATGACAAAAGCTAACACCTAAACCCATGAGCTGGAAAGGATCCTGAACACTTTTTAGGCCTGAGTACCAAAAAGGACGCAAGAGCAGCAAAGCAAATTTGTTGCTTTTAGAGAAGTGAAAAAAACATATTTTTTAGAGCCCATGCCTTCTAACCTCAAACACTAAAGTCTCTTCCCCTGGCAGATGAATGGGTTTTGACTTTGACTTTTAGCCACTGTATCTACAACCAGCAGTACACTTGAAGTAAATACTCGTACAGCCCAGCAACAAGGTCTGCGTTTGGACATCCCAAAAGTTTAACCTCCCTTCAAAGGCACAAATAAGTAGACAGAAGACTAAAGGAAGACTATGATTTTTACTATGAAAAAGTAAATTAGCAATGTGTAAATTGGCAACATGTAAATTAAAAGTAAATTAGCAAACTAACTTCCTGCCTTTGGAGAAGCAAAATGAAGCAGTTTTGAGTTAAGGATAGTTACATGTTAAAAATGGTAGAGGAAAGGATGTAAGTCACAAAAGAAATTTATTGCAAAAGTCTTAAATTAGCTTTGCAATTAAGAGAGTTTGCAGAACTCCACTAGTAGATTTGTACCTACTATAATCTGATTGGAATATATCCATAATTTACTACAAATACCAAATCAGTAATTAACAGAGTCAAACTATGCCATGATACTTGTTTTCAAACCTTATTCTAGCAGCACAGACACCCCAGCAAAATATCAGGGAAAAAACTAATGGTCAAGATACTAAAAACATCACACCACCAAAGCTTCACGTGGGCACAAAACATGTTACTGGACCAGTTTTTAAAACAACCAAAAAACCCAGTTATTTGTAAATTCAGCTCTCAACATTTGAGTTTCATCACCAGAGAGCTCAAGTTACCCTCAGTGTGTTGTTCTTCAACATCAGCCACCTCACCTTGAGGACTGGGACTTCATCCTCCTTATGAGCTACAAGCAATGGCAAACCAGCCAAGGTTTTTTCCAAATCTTTCCCAAGAATCTTCACACCTTGAGCAGCAACAACCTCTTTGTGCTTTTCATACTGGTTCTGAAAAAGAGAATATACACACTAGCAAAGAGTTCTGTGCTGAGCAGCTGAAGAACACGGCAGGGAGCAGTGAAGCGCAGCAGCTCCCAACTTTCAGCATGATTGTCTTTGCTTTGTCCTTGAACCTTTCAGTCCTCCTGCTCCTTTCCCTTCAGATATCCCCTGTGCCCCTGCTAAGGTGGGCAGGGCACAGGGAAATCTTCTAAAAGCAGAGAAGGGGACTAAAAAGGAACATGTACTAGAAAAAAGCAAGCATCTACTCACTCATAGGCATCTACTCACTAATAAAACCCACAAATTCAGCCCCATAGGCAAGTGATGGGAAGATGCCAACAGCTAAACAAAAACACTAAAGCTTAGCTGACACCCAGCCCAAACCTCTCTGCAGGAAGGGCTCTCTCCCACTGGAGGCCAACCAGCCTTCTCAAGTGCTTAATTCCATCTAGAATTTCCCAGATTCTCTCCCCATCCAGGGGAACCTCAAAGATGTCACACTCAGGGCATGGCTTTAAGACATAACAAAACCAGTTATTTCTGAAGATCTTTAAATTGATGTTGGAAGGATTTTCTGGTTTGTTTCCTAATTTTTTATTTAGATGTCCCATCCTTTTCTTAAAACTGCATGGCAGCTTCCTTCCTCAATAAGCACTTTGCTCCTGCAAACCTCTATCCTTTAGCCCTCCACTCCAAGAATCTGGGTCTTATTTCAAAGATGACAATTCCACATAAACAAGCTGAATCAAAATGCATCCTCACTGCCTGCATCAAAAAAGCCCAAAGCTACCCTAGGTTTACCTCCCCTGCTCAGGGTTCCCAAACCTACATTCACCTAGTTTACCTATACGGTTTTCTTTGCCTTAAAACAAGTCTGTGCAGACATTTATTCCTTCCCTTTTAAACAGGGAACATCAAAGCAGTTCTTTTCATCATCTTTGAACTGCGTGCATTAATCTTAATGTATGTATTAATTTATTTACAGCCTTTTGATTCTGTGTCTCCTCCTCATTTCAAGGAAAGCCGCACAAGAAGGATTTTAAATTCAGGGTCTCTCCTCAGGCTAATAAGGGCAGCAGAACCTACAACTCTTGAAAATGCCAAGAGGCTGCAGATTCTGCAGAAGTCCTGGTCACTGCCACTCACCAACCAGCCCTAGAAACTCATGTGTTCACTTTTCTCAAATGTAATAAGTGTATATGGTTTTTGTTACTAAAAACCCACTTCTACTAATATTATAATTTTAATTCAGAAGTTTCTGTACTGGTACACTCCAGTTTCCATTTGAGATGGGCATTTTGCTCTCACATGTAGCCACATACTTGAATCCCTTATTAAAGCATGTACACCCTAATCCTCACTGCAATGTAACTCCTTGATCATTCTCTTTGCCACTGCTGTGACAACACACACCCCAACATGAACATGCAAGTGCATTTTCAAAAAAGACACCAGATTTCCCCTGCATTCCCCTTGAAGCTCCCTTTAGATACCATTAATATAACCACATTCTACTACATTCTCTTTTTATAAAGTTTGATGTAATTTCTTCCTGGTTATAAATGTCAGTACAGTAACAGCTGCCATACCTTAACTCGCAGCTCCTTCATAGGAGGAGGCAGCAGCAGACCTCTAATCTGAGTCACGATAGGACCTTCTACGCCAGGAACAATAATGGTGTCTCCTTCTCTCAGTCGTCCATTAATCAATATAACATCTATGGTAGTGCCCATGCCTGGCAGTGCTTTAACCTGAATGAAAGGGGGGAAAAAGTCACTTCCTATTTAAGCACTGCAAACACACATTTTTTACCAGAAGGAAGGATGCAGGGAAGGGAGAAATTTCTATATGAATTTCAAGAAAAAGTTGCTGTATTACCTCCATGACTTGAGCTCTCAGCTCCTGACACTCAGCCAGTCTCTTGGTCAGCATGGTTTGTGTGAGCTCAACGAGAAGAGCTATTAGACTTCCCATGCCATCCCCTGTGTGAGCAGAGGTAGGTACAAGAGAAACAAAAGTGCGGGGATCCTTATTCTCATAAAACAAGGCAGCGTTCAAGCCCTGGAATCAGGATTAACAGTTACATAGGAAAAAGCACATATACACATCAGTATTGACAGTAACATTCAACCCCAGGTAAATACCACTGCATTTTCAAAATCCCATTTTAAAAAGCCAACACTGTTACTGACAGAGTGCTATGGAACAGGAAGCCTCAATCCACACTTGGAAGCAGTGTGGGATAATTCTACTAGCTAATTACCCCATCTAGCTTCTAGACAGCATTGTATGTCACCAACAGAGGTATGATGTGATTCATACCCTGCCAGCATCTAAGAGAAAGAGACAGATAGGATTCTCTCAGGATATTCCCAAAGAGTAAGAGAACAGTGACAGAAAACCTCAACTGCTATTCATGACTCCATTGACCATGCACAGAAATTAGTTATTTTTCTCCAAACCAGCAGTAAGGATGGAGCAGTTAAAATTATGCAAAACGTAAAAACAACAAAATTTGTTTTATAAGAGGTTAGCACCAATGTGTCAGAAGAGATGCAACAGCTTTCTTGATATTCCAAGTTGTTTTGAGGTCCAAAAAGAACAAAACAAAACAAAAACCACCCACGCAGCCAAAATAAACCACAACACCACACGCCTCTTTACTAGCACTTTTAAGCAAAGAAGCTTGAATATTCCAACCTACCTGTTTTGCAAATTCCACTATGATAGCTTTTGCACGTTCTTCAAATTCATCTTTTGTATTCTTTTTCTGCTTCTTTAAGGTGACAGCTACATCTGTATCTGGACTTTTTTTCCAGTCATATAACCTATCAATCTTGAAAATACAACAGTATGTCATCTTATGCAGCTTACTAAAGGGTGTCTTTAAGCTTATGCCACATCATCAGTGAAAAATACTTTATCAACCAACTTAGCCAGCCATCTATCTGCTCCAGTAATCAAATTAAAGTGTTCTTATTTGCTTTGGCTGCTATATTTAGCTCTGTTTATGTCAGGCAGTATTACAGGATAGCAATATTACTTCAGATTTTAAAAATTCAAACTATAGTAATCTTTTTCTTATGGAAAAAGTTTATGTGCATAAACTACACCAAGGTTAAAATAAAACATGGGAAGAGACCTGTTTATAGATTCCCATACACACAAAAAAACCCAGAACCACGGAGGTGTTTGTGGTTTTTTCTGAAAAGAGACTACACTAGTTTTACAAAGAACTTCTAAAATGTACTGGTAAATATGGACCCTTTCCCATGTTGCTACAGAGAAGGGACCAGAGTGGAGTTGTTCGAAAGACACAACTGTATTTCAGAAACACTTCCCCACAATAGCTGCCAAAGCAGGACAGACTAAGCCCAAAAATATATTTGCTGTAGAAATCAAAACTACATCTTAAGAAAACTGATTATAACCTGGTCAAATAATACAACTATAACTTAAAATACAAGAGCTCTTAGCTATTCAGTTTCAGGCTCTCTGTAGGCCTCTGATGGCAACAAATAACAGTCAGGTTTTCAGACTGACCAAGAGAGAACTCTCTACTACTCTGCCATAAGGCCTGGACACCTCTCCATCCAAGAGGCTGTTTGTATTCTTTCAAAAAGTAGCTGGTTTTGGCAATGAGATAATGGCCTCCCTCAGTTCCAACCACCTTCAATCTTAAAGCACCTTTCAAGTATACTTTTTCAAGTATATTGCAATTTTTACACTGCACACGGATAGCCTTCTGACAGCTCTCCCTCAGCATATTGTATGGCTTCCAAAGTCACTGGACATGAGTAATTTCCATATAAATAAAATAATTCACTGAGTCATCACAAACAGGCAGCATAATTTCTCATGCAAAGGATTTTAAAAACAGGGCTGAAAAGAACTGGTAAATTTTCCATCTAATATTGCAAAGCCCAAAACACTTTCCACCAGCGATCAACATTACTGCTCCATGGCCTAAAGTCAGCTTGTCTTCAAGTCAAACTGACCAGTATCAGTGGCTAAAATAAAGTATAACTCATCAACGTGAAGCTTGTGTTGGAATTTTATCAGAAAATTGACACAAATCTATGTAAGGAGGCACAAGGAAAAAAACCCCACAATTGAAATACAACTTCCAGAATTGTGAATCATATAGAGAAGTTACATAAGGCAACAAAATTTACCAGTGAGGACTGCAAGAACTGATTGTTCTGCAAAGCTCCCACAGAGCCATTGTGGTATCAAGGACATAGAAAAAGGCAACACACAGGACTCAAGAACCACCCCTTCAGATTTTACACAAAACAATTCCAGTTCAAGGAAGAAAAAAGACAATTGTCAAATGCCAAGTGCACTATTAAAGTGGAGAAATATACTATTAGGATAAAAATCTATCCTACCTTGTTGAGAGCTACTATAAAGGGGCATTTCTTTGATTTCAGCAGATTTATTGATTCAATTGTCTGTGGTTCCAAACCATGCATGATGTCAACTACAAGTATAGCAATATCACAAAGCGAGCTTCCTCTATTTCTTAGATTGCTGTGACATTAAAAGACAGGGAAAAAAAAATCAGTTATTTAGCAACAGAACCTTTATAAAAACACCAAGTACAATGTCAAACTTACACTGACAAACAAAAAGCTAAAGCTCATCAGTTATTTTCCCTCACAAATGTAAACCGTTCAAATGACACTTTGTAATTTTCATTTAACAAAATACATTAATGAATGTGTAAGCAAAACTAAGAAATTATTATCCTCAATGTTTTCATATTATTATATATTTTTACAATGCAAGATATGTTCTGATCATTTTCTGAGTAACAACTGAGACACCTGAAGTGTCTCAATTGTTACTCAGAAGAGTAAAACCTGAACAAGACTCTTTTTATATACTACATAAACACTAAGACTATCATGATTTTATACAATACAAGGTAAAGAGAGTATCACATCTTTGTTGGCAAACAAAACCTGTCTAGAAGATGGAGAGCTGTAAGAGGTACCATGCCAAGGTACTGATCTGAACATTACCAAGGGCTCCACAACACAGCATTTCAACACTTACAAAGTTTTTTATTGAAAAATGCCACACTAAAGTCTTAATCCTGTTTCAAGATTTCATCCAAGATCTCTCCTCAGTGAGTTGTTATGCTTGTGATGTTTTACCCTTAAAAGCTGATTTAGCAGCTTGCCTGTATGCCACTGGTGTTCCTAGAATGCATTTGATCTCTGCTAAGACTCAGATGCCTTGGGTAATTAGCAACTTCCAGTCTTACATACTCAGTTACCTTAACTGGGACTCTATGAATGAGAGACTAGGAAAAAAGTTTTAATTTTTCAAGTACTTAGGTCACCTGAAGTCCTCACCTTTTTTCCTCCAGCTAGCTTCCTGCTTCCATCTTTCCTCTTACACTAACTATTTATTTACATGCTTTTTCAGATATTCATGGCTCAATTGGCACGAAGACAGAAAATTAATCAGCTATAAAAGGCCAGCAATTAACCAGATATAAAAAGCACCTGCAAATGAAGCAAATCCACTTAATTCCTCTACTTTAAGTTGGTTTTGTTGGACTTTTTTTCAAGTGAGAACTAAAACAATGGATTAAGCAAAGACCACACTTTGCTAAGAATATCTCCAGATGCTTTTGCCATCAGTTCTGAGAAGTACAACATTGTGAGAAAAACGTTACCTGAAAGACTCATGTCCTGGAGTGTCGATTATCAGCATGCCTGGAATTTTTATGTTCTCTCTGTCAAACTAACATTTCAAAATATTAGCCATCTTGTAGAGATTACACAAGAAGAAAAAAGAACAAAATAAGAGCTGGCAACATTACTGACAGTCTGCACTTGAAAAATCCAGATACATATTTATTTTAAGGCCAGCACCCTCAAACCAAATCAGTCAGCAGTCATTTCAACATTAAAAAAATGATGCAGGACATTCCCCCAGGTGCCAACTAGCCACAAGCAAAGCTAAAATCTGTAAGACAAGACAGCCTACAGAAGAAAAGCCATTTCAGGGTAGTGAGATGTACCATCCTCGGCTTGATAATTTTCTCCTCTCCCCAAAGTTTACAGGTTTACTAAGTTGAGTTAAATCTTAGAAAAAGCCATTACTACACCAAGGCTTTTCAGCCAGCTGCTTCTGCAAGCAAAATAGGATAGAATATCCCCAAGAAATGATACAGAACAGTTACTATGTCTGTAACATGATAAAATTCATTACCCAGAAATAGGCCAAATTTCAGTACACACAGCAAAAGGTAAGGTTTCAACACAAAATATACTCAAGAGGTTTCAAGAGTCTCAATTTACAATCAAAATACTGAAAAGTAAGCAGTCTGTGTACATATGCCCACTGTCCAGAACAGAGTGAACAGTATCTTCATATTTTTCTGAAGAAACAGCAATGCATTAATTGAAATCAAATGTATGAAAAATGAGACAGCCTCCCCTTTGCTGGGGGAATGATAGGAATTAAAAAATAATAGACCACAAAATTAGAGGTGGGGGGGGAAAGTACATCTGTCCATGTCAGGAAACCTCACAAGGCCTTTATTAGTCTACATTTCATATTTTTTAAGATGCAGTTGTTGAAGTACTGTAACTTACATTTTTCACCATCTTAGTTTGTTCATTAATAGCTTCAAGAGGAACATTAGTTGCACCAATCTGCTGAGTGATACCACCAGCTTCACCGTCCTGCACGTGAGTGTGGCGGAGCTAAAGACAAAAAAGAACAGAAACATCTGAGCACGCTAATTCCTTCTGTCTTCAACCAAAAAAATAAATGCTTCAACAAGAGGCACAGGCAGTGCCTTCACACTCCACACCTTACCTTATCTAAAATTTTGGTCTTGCCTGTGTCTACATGGCCCAGGACACATATAACTGGTGCTCTGAGCTTTTCAGTGTTCATATTTTTGCTGTTTTCAGATCGTCGTTTCTATGTAAAAGACATGTAAAAATTGGTAAGTATAAACCAAAAACCACAGCTCACCTCTTGACTTGATTACATACGCACAAACACAGAGTTAGCTGTGGGACTTATATTTTCAAGGCAATTTAAGGTCTGCCATCCCTCTTTTGGTAAATCAAAAAATTTTGACTAACAGTTACATTTTTGTTTGGTTGGTTCTTCTAACAGTCTAGTAAGCTAAGTTGTTATAACCACTAACAGTAGCTTTGCTGAAGGTGCATTCTGAACAAGCACCCTGGGTGAGGAAACCAAGAACATTAGCAGCCATGAAAGCACTGAACAGTTTAGACACATCTTTTAGAACTTGAAAATATCTGTGAAAAACAAAAGCCTCTTTTTTCAGGAGGGATATAGAGGTGGAGAGGAACAACACTTAAGTTGCCGTCTTTGTGGTCAAGTTACCTAAAAACAAATATTTTATCTTCACACAAAACCAAGTTGGTTTTTTTTCTTAATTAATGCAATTTCTGAACCTGCTTAAATACTAGCCCTGACACAACCACCATTTTGACAAATTTGACAAAATTAACTGAAAATTTATCTGTTTGTTGTACAACACAAGAATCCAAGTGTATCTTAATACCTCAATTCTCCGTTTAGCTTTGTCATAAGCACGCTCCTCCTTAGTGCGGTCATCATCAGAGTCATATTCAGAATCAGAGCTAATTTCCTTGCTAGGCTTTTTTTCCATAGATTGTTTTCCAATAGCCTGGGAGTCCGGCTCTCTCTCATCTGAAGTCTTTTCATCCTCATCTTCACTGCCTTCACTGTCTTCCGAATCTTCACTCTCTTCTTCCTCTTCCTCCTCTTCCTCTTCCTCCTCCTCTTCATCATCCACTTCATTTTGTTCTTTGACTTCAATATGGACAGGTTTGCTCTCTGTTAAAAAAAAGAAAGAGTAAAGTACAAATTCTCTATTGAAGTTTACACTTCTGGGGGGAGAGAGCACCAAAAAGCAAAAGAGACTACTAGAGAAGAATGAGGACTGAGAGTAGGGTCTACAATAAGTGCTTGTCAGGATCATTTATCAACTTCAAATGTAAAAAAAAAAAAAAAAAAGTGGAAAAAAAAGTGTTTCATGTTCAGAGTTGTTGGTTTGTGTTTCAAATCCAGAAAGAAAGCAAATTTAGGGTGAAGAATGATATTATCAGCACACTTATGTTTAACATTATTTGCAAACATTCAGACATTCTTTAAAGTCATGTGCACTTCATAAAGGAATAACGCACCAACACCTTTCTAATAAAGCCAAAGTACTCCAAATCATTACTATATGGATTTTGTACACTACTGATCAGGAAGACACATTTAAGCAGACATAATAATCAGAACAAATGGTCTCTTTTACACCCATTAAAAAATAAAAAAAATCTCATCTTCAGTTTTTCTTAGATGGTTCAGAGAAGATTAGCATTCTTCATAGGAATGCTTCAATAAACAAACAAAAAGAATTATCAATAATTAATTTTCTTTCTTTGAAAGCTTCCCAATTACAATCACTTGTAAAATCATAAAAGGCAAGCTGATGATCACTTTAAAACCATGGATTGTTCTCCTTACAACACTGCTGACAGGCTCACTGCTCTTAGGGATTAGTAACGTTTCCTTGCTACATTCATAGTCCATCAGCTTAGTAATACACTAAATCTAATTCCCAGGAAGGCTCTTTTTCTGTATCCCATTGGCAGAGCCTTCTAAGCCAAGCAGTAAGAAGGGCTATGTCCTCTCCAGGACAGCGGTGCCAGACTAAAACAAATACTCAAGTAGGCAAGCAGCCCTTAGAACTCAAAAGCATCAGAGGAACACATCTGTGCTGGAATTAAATCCATTCTGGAGTATGTATCTGTATGTCAAGTATTAAACTTGACTTGTCAGAAGTATAGGCAAGTAACAAGTATTTGATGAATAAATAGTCTTTAAGCATAAGAGACAATTAAGACATTAAGGAAGCACCAAGTCCAGTAATCAACTCCTGTTCAGGACGGCTCACAGAAATAGAATTTCCTCCACCACTGGAAGGAAGTTATCCCTGCACTGTAGCACAGCCCTAATGTTTCCCATAAACACTGCTGTTGAGTACAAACAGAATATGGCCTCTGGCATACATGAACAGGAATATATATGCTCTGGCAATTCTTTCATTTCTTCTAAATTTGCCTCTCAAAGAAGCATATCATAGAATCACAGAATGGTTTGGGCTGAATGGGACTTCAAAGACCATCTAGTTACAGCCTTCCTGCCAAAGGAACCTTCCACTACAGCATGGTGCTCAAAGCCCCATCCAACCTAGCCTTGAACACTTCCAGGGATGGGGATCCACAGCTTCTCTGGGCAAACTCTTCCAGTGTCTCACCACCCTCACAGTAAAGAAGCTCTTTCTCAACTAAACCTACTCTCAATTTGAATCAATTTCTCCTTGTCCTGCCACTACATGGTCTTGTAAATAGTCTCTCTCCATCTTTCCTATAAGCTCCCTTTAGGTACTGCAGGCTGCATTTAGGTCACCCCAGAACCTTCTCTATTCCAGGCTGAGCAATCCCAATTCTTTCAGTCTCTCCTTGTAGAGAAGAATTTACTATAACACATGCACACTTAACCTTCACACTATTTTATTCCCCCACTTCCTTGGAAACTTCTCACAGGGGGTACTCTTAGATGCTGCCAGATTCCTGTAATAAAAATAATACAGCTTTGAAATTATTACCAGAGAAATACAATGCCAGGTAAAAGGTTTCCCTAAGCTCACAGAGATGGCTAAGGCACATATTAGAGAAGAGGATTTTTACTCCCGTAACAGAGGACAAAAAAATTACAACCCATTTATTTTAGATGGTAACTCCACATAAGAGTATTTCCAAAGGGTTGCCTTAAGCAGCATTTGCATGGCTTCTGAAAGCTCTGCTTTTGAGAAGAGGCTCTTGTATGTATTTATCATCATACTTACCTCACAATTTATCTAACAGAGCAGAAGAAAAATCTAAGTAAAGTATTGTTTCCTATAGAAACAGAAAACTCAGCTGAAAGCCTCTTAACCAGAAAAAAAAAACATTTGGTATTTACATGCCCACCTTTCTCTCCATCTTCATCACTAACCATAGCTTCCCAGTCATCCAGACCTGCATCTTCTGTTTCATCTTCTTCCTCCTTTTCTTCTGAAACCAAGAAACCCAATACTGAAGTTTAAAAAAGTCAGTCCAGCAAGATATAACATTTTCAGATGCTCCTTCTTTTGACATACTGACAACTGCAACTCGCAAGTTTGCCGTTACCATAATTCTATTGAAGTATCTCCGCACTTCATTAAAGGAAGATGCTGCATACTTAAAAAATATTCTCCAACTCTCTCCGCAAAAATCATGTAGTGCTACCATCTTTGCCTAGACAAACTTTTGTGGAAGACACAGAAAACCAACTCATCTAGTTCCTGCCTGCATAATGCCTGCCACACAAACCTGTACCACAATCACGATCCTTGCAAGGAGTTGCCCAATTAACAGTCACCATGTGTAACAAAGTAGCAGAGAAACAAGAATACAAGTTACAGTAGAATTTTAACTAGTGAGAATATATAAAAATTGTCTATAAAAAGGACACCAGGTACCTTAACATAAATATACCAAGGATTCCAGAAGCATTAGACATATTGATTCAGCAGGAATTCAGTTAGATTTATGAAAAGACTGCAGCTCTTAGTAAGAGACAAATAGAAAAATGCAAACATACAACCCTCTCCAAAAGAGGCATTATACAACATATGCTTGCTACAGCACATGTGTCATAAATTTCAGCTCTCTGAAATGAAGACTTAGTTCCACACTGCTAGAATACTAGCTAGGAACTAATGTTCTGCCAGTGAGCCCTTCTCTTAAGGCAATAGAACAGCAATCATGAGGTAAGTCAAGCTAGAATCACAGGACACATTCAGCTTTGTTTTCAAAAGCTGCATATTTTGTCAGTATTTGTCTGACTTAATAAGGGTAAAAATTGAAACAGTCTCCTTGCAGAGAAAGAAGTCCAGTACAATGTGATTTTGACCAAGCAAGTACTGTGTGTAGGCAAAGATGAGGGCAACAATCTGACCAGCAAACTTGCTGATAACTCAGTTTCACAGGCTAACACATATCCTCTTCCTTCAATACCTGTGAAAGCAAAACATCTGGCATAAAGAATACCGTCATTGTGAATATTGCACTTTCAATTCTAGAAGCAGCATATTTCCTCCCTACCTCCACCTAACTGTTGACATAACAGACATGTAAAAGCAAGTGAAAAGTCAAGGGAACGAGTAAGGTCCTGAATGTGCTCATTTGAGATAACTGATCAAGCCAATTGAACACTGGAGTTCACCCAGAATTGGGAACCTTTACACACTCACTTTGAAGCTTCATGCCTATTACTCCATAAAATTTCATCAGTTCCTCCCTTAAGAAAGGAGAAAAAAAAAGAAAAGGCAACTTCCTCAAGAAAAGATGGCCATTCAGCCCTATCTGCCTATTCTGCCCACTGACACATAAGCTTAAATGTTTGACATTTATTAGCATTACCACCAACCTGGATCTACAGGAAGAGGAGCCTCTTCTTTGACTGGTGTTTCCAGTTCTACAGCATCTTCAGCTGGGGAAGTTACCTCGACACTTTCTGAAATTGCAAGACAGGAAGTTGATTGCTACATAGTTTAGAAGTGCAAATTGATGACTTACATATAGCTCCACAGCAGCCTATTTGGAAAACACTTGGCCTTCTAAGACATTGAACACATTTATAAGCTAGGTCAGTTGACATTAACAACTGACATTAACAACTCCTCACTTTCTTTAAAAGACAAGAGAAAACGAAGTAATACTAGTGAACTACCCACACCTCCCCTACTGTTCCATTAAAAATGAAAAAAACTAAAAAGAAAATAAATTACTGATACAATTCAGATAAGCACCATTTTCAATTCTTTACACACACTCCATAAATAAGCAGGCACATAACTAATGTAAAAAAAAAAAAAAGAAAAAAAAAGAAAAAACAGCTAAGCAAGAAATACATAAGAAATTTTTCAGCTAAGGGTTAGTCTTGAGAAAAGCCACAGTAATCTCTCGGAGGAAAGTAACAAACCACAAAAGTAAAAAACTAACACGTTCAACCTACATCTACCAGGGCAATGAATTCTAAGGTTTCAAAAATGCAAGCTCTTTGAATTGCTCTGAACAACTTTCACCCAGGAGCTGAAAACTGATTTGATATACCAGAAAGCAAATGAACAAACTGTCTCCAATTTAAAGGCACTAAAACTAGGATCAATGTATTTTCATCTTGGGACAAACTCAGACTTAATTATGAGTCACTATTATTTAAACTACTTTGTATTTGATGTACATATGCACACAAAGCATTCAACATCACATTTGTAAAAGGCCTTTATACCCTGTACATTCCCAACATTTAGAAAATCTAAACCCCAAAATGAAATTAGCTTAAATTTAGCTGATTTTAGAAATACTTCCAGAAATGTGACTGATCAATTAGGTATCCCTATATGCAAACTACACCTTTATTTTCTGGCTGCTGCTGCTTCTTTCTCTTTTTGTCTTCATATATTGGCCTTTTCTTTGGCACAGAGTCTTTTGATGGCACTTCAACACCTGCAAAACAAACAAAAAAGCTGTTAAAAAGAAAATCCAGATAATTAATAAACATAAACTTTAAATAGGAACATGTTTTCCAAAATTGGAAGATGGAGGAAGAAAGAGCAGAAAGTAGGTTCAATGCATATTTTATCTTTTTTAAAAGTTTGAAATGAAAAGCTAGAAAACCTGAATGAAGTATAGTTTTCCAGATACTCCTGCTTGCTCTCAAAAAGAAGTCAGATAACTGGAGGAAAGTGATGGCAATGAAACAAAATATGAACAAAATGACTGGATTCTACAACTGCAGGCTTGAAGTTACCACAAACCTGCATAAAATGCCACAAACACATACATCATGATTAACAATTTAATGTCTGCTATGCAAAAAAATCACTTAAAACCCATCTGCCAATGGTCCTCAATTCAGTCAATTTGGAGTAGTTCACAGGCAGAACTCTTCTTAAATGCTTAAAGTTTTCCAGCAGATAACATTTTCCCTTTTCCTCTGTGTGGGAAGGTTTGTGTTTTTTGATTTGTTTTGTTTGTTCAGGTTTTTGGGTTTTGGTTTTTTGCTGTTTTAAGTTTTGGGGGTTTTTTTAATTTTACAATACTGATGGTTTCAGGTATCAAAATAATGCCAGGTTCAATTCACAAGCTTCATCTTTGCCTCACCAGAAGCAGGTGCTGTAATATTTGAAGGGATTCCATCAAAACCAGAAGTTTGGTGCAAAGACAAATTAAAAACTGAATTACTGCTGCACATTCAATTTTTTTTTCAGGTACTGAGTGATTTATATTGCAGATCCGACAAAAATCCAGTTGTAGGGGCACATAAATAGAAAGATTCTAATAGCTACAGCAACAACCAAGGAGAAATAGCCTTCACATATGTTTAAGAGCTCCAAACATTTTACTAGCTACAAAGATTCCTACATTTATACATCCACCTACCAGTGAAGTGTCAGATAGTGTACTCTAGAAATACACTCAGCTCCCACAAATTACTCCCTTTTTTTAGTCACAAACCAGTTACCAAGAACAATTTAGGACATTTTACTTACAACATATTGGATTATTTAACTTTATTCTAATGGAGACAGATTATATTTCACAGAAAAGCAGGAAAGCTCTTACACACTCCTGACAAATCCTAGAGAAAAACATCTTCTTCGTGGACTTCCCCATTGTTTTTGAAGCAAAACAGTGCACTTGCCTAACTAAGGATGTGAATTAATTCAACAAGATCCAGATCACTGGTCTTAGAAGACCTTCAGCACAGCCCATGTAGTTATCCTGGCCTTTAGACTACACCACTTCTTTAAGTGCTTCTTCCTAAGTTCCACAAGTAACACCTTTAAACTGCAAGTAGACTGTATTAAAAAACTGGATATTCAAAGTGTAAGATAAAAATACAGGCACTTAAATCTGCTTGAGAAATAAAGGGGAAGGAAGGGCACAGACTGCCTCTCTTGACAACAGAGCAACTTTACATAGAATCACTCAGTACTTGCCCTCCTAGCTCCAGATAGGAAAAAAAATAAACACAGAGCCATAATGGATATAAAGTTTGGTTGGGTTTTTTTGTTCAGTTTGGTTTTAATTATTATTAAGCTCTACTGCTTACCCTGAGCTTGGAGCAGTTTAAGAGTAGCCTCCGCTCTGGCTCTGGCTTCTCGCTGAGTTTTTGTTAAAAGCTTTCCCTCTTTCTTCAAACGCTCCTTCCTCTCTTTTTCCTTCTGTTTCTTCCTTTCTTTCCTCTCTTGCTCTAATCGTTCCTAGAAAAATATAAATAAACATGCAGAAACCCTACATAAAAGCTGCCCAAGTACATTCTGTTCACAAAAACATATTATATTAAGGATTAATTCACTAACTGCACCAGCAAGCAGACAGATTAAAGTTACTCTCTTCCTTATTTTATTCTTGGAGTGAAATATATAGTACCTCCTCCTTGCGTTTTGCTTCAAGTTCTTCCAGTCGTCTTATGCGTTCTTCCTCCTCTCTTTTTGCCCTTTCCTCCTCCTCTTTCATTTTAGCCAAGGCCTCTTGCATGGCTTTAACTGTGGCTTTACTGGGACCCTTCTTCTTCTCTTTCTCTTTTTCTTCTTTCTCACCTTTCTTTTTTTTCTTGTCTTTTTTCTTTTTGTCCCCCTCATTGTCATCAGCTGCAAAAAGACGAGGCATATTTTCAAAGACCCCAGAAATTCCAAAAGATATTTTAAGTACAATTTATGTTTCAAATATGATAAATAACATCAAATGAGGATTATTTTCACTGGCTACTACATAAACATTTCATAGTGAAAACAATTAAACTCTTTTATGTCATGGCCTGAAGTCTTAAAGTATCAGAAAAACAGGGAAGTGAAAAAGTACTCTTTACAGCAATACAGAACTGTAATCATATACTGTAATGAGAATTCACATTTGGCTTGTTTCCTCATATACCTGGACAAACTACATGCCAGAAAACACAGCCGCCTGTGAGCCAACAAAGAGGAGGACAAGGCTACCAAATTTCTAGTATTCACAATTCAAAATAAACCAACACACTATCCTCACTGCCTGGCACCTCTCTGGCCTTATAAAAACAACAGTATTTAAATTAAAGTTTAAGAAACCATGTTACAAACCTTCTGCTCCTGCAGCAGCCTCCCCAGGGCCAGGGACTGCTGTAACTTCAGGAGAAGCCTTCTCTTCAGCTTTTTTTAGAGATTCCTTTGGCTTTGCTGGTTCTTTACCACCTTCTAATTCTTCCTTCTCTTTCTGCTTCCTCAATTTGGCTTTTTCTTCTTCACGTTTTTTTCTTTCACGTTCTTTTTTTTCTGCCTTCTTCTGAGCCACTGTTTTTACTTTGAATGAAGGTTCTTCTTCATCATCCCCACTCTCTGCAGCAGGAGCAGACTTTGGCTTTTGGTTTTTCTTTTGTCCTTTTCTAGACTGGGAAACCTCATCTGATTCATCACCACTCTCAGACACTCCTCCCCCACGCTCTTTGCTTTTCTTAATGTTAGTTTCATCTTCTTCTGACAAATCGTGTTTTTTATTTGACTTCTGAGTTTTCCCTTTGCTTTTCTTAAGCTGTGTCTCATGATCATCATCATCACTGCCAGAAAGCATGTCTTGTTTTGCTTTCTGAGTTTTTTTAGATTTTTTATCTTTATCTTCCACTTCCTCACTGTCATAGTCATTTTCCAGATTGGCTTTTTTAGTCTTTCCTTTTCTTTTTTTATCTTGCTTTGATATGCTTTCTTCATTGTCATTTTCAACCTGGTAATTAAAGAATTCAATAATCAGCCATGAAAATTACTTGCTATCATGAACTAAGCATTGAAATACATCAAGAAAAACCTCTCTCATTGAACACAAAGTTTGAAAGCAGTAACTATTCCTGCTGAGTGTACCATACTTCAGCCCACAAGTAAGATTTATTCTGATTGGCTTTGAATAATTGTCAGCATGACAACGTCTTTTTTTTATTTTTTGTGACTGACTTTTTACTATGAAAATATGGTCAAATATAATTAAAAGAACATGCTAGCTATAAATTTCACATAGGATTTCCACTACACCAGAAGTTCTCTGGGACAGAAGTATCTCATACTTTAATTATTTCCTATTAAAAAGCCCACTTCCCTCTCAGTGTTCACCTTTCCTGTAGAAGGCTGTTCCCTGTCAACTTTCCCTCCTTGCGCCTCTATTGACAGTTCCTCCAGCTCCTTCAGGATATCATCTTCACTAAAATAAGAAAGAAGTTAGGGCACTTAAGGACCTGAGTTTTTGAACAATGGAGCAAGATCAGGCAGGTAGAAAAAACCCCAACTTACTCAAAATCTTGTTTCTTCTTCTCTTTTTTCTTTTTGCCTTTGGATTTTTGAGGCTCTTGATCCTTTGCAGCTCCAGCACCTTCTATCTCAGCAGCAAGGGCATCAATATCAATATCATCTTTTGCACTAAAATGAAGAAGGAAAGAAGGGTTATTACTAGTTCAAACGTTAAGTTTATATAAGTAAAAGCCATTTGAATAAAAAAATTAAAGTTTCAAAATGAAAAATCAATCACAAAATATATGCAATGCAGAAAAAAAATGCTCCATGTTTAACAAATGATTATGCGCTGTTATCTTATTCCACTCAGTAGGAAGGGAAGGAAAAAACCTTCAGACATGTTGTCTGCTTGAAGGGAGGTGGAACAACAAAGCACATTCAGTTCTTGCAACCCCAGCATTGATAGTTTAGCTGTGCAATTTGATGTAACTTCTTGGAAGAATGTAACTAGTCTGTTTGACTTTGGTCCTCCAAATATAAGTTGTTCAGCCCTTCAGTTCAGAGGTGTTGTTGATAGAAAAGCAGCCACCATAATCAAAGTGTCAACATGAAATTCACACCCAGGGGATATCCTACAAAGAGATATTTATCTGCTCCTTCAAACACCCTTTGGCAAACAAAAAACCTGCTGTATTTTTATTTAGCAAGGAAGTGACAGTTCTCTACAGCTTCCAACTCACAATAACAGTTACCTGTGCTTTGCCATCAGACATAAAATTACCTTTCACAAAAAGAAGTCACACAGATGAACAGAGTTCGGCCCCAAGCCCGACTTTAAAGCATATAATAAAAAATACCAATGTAGTTGGTAAGCAATCATTTTTACCACTTGCCTTAGTATTACCTCTCTAAGGCCTTAAAGAAAGCCAAAGAAGTTTTTGTCTGGGCATTTTACCTAATCACACTCACAGTGCAATTGTAAGAAAGGAGACTTACTTATCCCATGCTTCACACTTAGAGCTTTGGTACTCAGATAAAAACTGATCTGATGCTACTTTTATCACAACTTGCAGTTTCAAAACCCATTTAATCAACAAGCTGTTAATAATTCATTTAACTGCCTCTTAGATAACTGGACAGAAAAATGTTGTTTCACAATTTCACTGTCTCATTTATTAGGACCCACTCAGGATAAATCAGCCAAAGGCTGACTCACCAAATACCCAAAACTATATCCAGAAAATAACAGAAATAAATTTCTTTCAGATTCAGGACTTTCAAGATATCAGCAAATTCTAAACTACCAGAGCTTCAGTTGTGTAAATTTATAAATACAGAAGTTGAATCTTAATAAAGAAATCCAAGTATTTAATTATTCAGCTACAGATTCTAAAATTCAGTAAGTCTAAATTGCAGTTCTCTTTGCAAAAAGGAAAGGGCTAGATTCTTCTGCAAGTGAATGCTGACATACTAGGTATATGCAAGTCACCAAAAACTGTCTACATGTGACAACAGCACAATTCAGCAACAGATCAAGAAGTAATTTCTTTAAAGGCCAAGACTGATTATTTGTATTTTTAAGATCTTATCTTTTCTTCTGGGTAGACTGGACAAACCAAATAAAAAGCAGCACAGTGAAGAACCTCACAGTACAGCACCTGTATTGCCAGAGATCCTTTTAGTCAAGAGAAGAAAAAAACACACCTAAAATACGGCCTAGTAACACTTCCTCATGTGCTGATTTGTAATACATTTGTCAAAAGAACTGTATCTCTCAAATAGGTAATGCAAGTTCTCTAAAATAATCCTCACCTCCCTCAAGAGAAAATACACATTTTGGCTATTCTCACCATAAGATGATTTGATGTTTCAGCAATTAAAACGCTGTTTTTATATGCAGTTTAACTGGCTGTATATCGGGGTAACACCTGAAATAAAAATGCCATTCACTTCTATACCAAGAATTAAAGTCCTAATGTCAGGCTAACTACATTGTATCCAGGCCGACACATAGGCCCTCAAACTTGTTTTTGCATTAATTGCTAAGTATCAAGTTTATTAAGCACACTTGCTTACCTTCTTTTCCTCTAGAAGTTTATGGAGGAGACTGACTCATATCCAAGCTTGAAGTAGATTTAAAACACCGAAACACATCCACTACTACTACTACTTCCTCCAAGGCTGTACTGCTCCCCTTACTACAGGATCTTAACCATGTGGTTGTTCAGATACCAAAAGCACCAGGCCTTTAAACAGCTCATATTTTACATGGCTATTACCAAGGCTGACTTTTCACAATGCAGTTTAGCAGAAAGTTATGTCCAAACACAAAACACATGGGTTTTTTGCTACAAGAAGATGTCATATCTCATGTGGTACCTCATGTTTTCCAGGGTACAGGCTTTGAGGGGATAAGGTTTTATTTGCTGCTAAATCAACTCACTTCAACTGAACTTTGAAGAAGAAAAGTTCTTTAAGGAAAAAAAAGAAACTCAAACACTGAAAAAGCTATTTGACAGACATTAGGTTTTAACACCCACCAGCAAGAACAGTTCAGGAATAATAAATAAATTAAAATATATAAGTAATAATAATCATCATCATCTCCCAGCTGTCACAATAGCAGCATCAATACAAAACAATTCCAAACTTGTTTTTCATTGTTTAGTTTCTGAAAAAAATGGTCAATGGTTTCTAAACAAAAAAAAAAAACCAAACAAAAAAAAAACCCAAAAAACACTAAGCACAACCAACCAAAAAATCCTCTATATTTTCCACTACACTTTCATTTACTAAGAAGTGACAGAGCAAGCTTCAAGTATTTGAGCCTCAGTGAAGTAAGAAGTAAAATTAAGATTGCATGCAATTATATATACAGCTATAACTCATAAGAGCTAACAAGTAAGAATATCATTGGAAACCCAAAAAATTCAAACATTGGTTTCCATTACTATAAGTTTATTCCCATAATGATCTTGAATTTCCTTAGCTTTTAAAACTCTAACAATATTCCACTAGGATTTCATAAGAAAGTTGAAAAGAAAATTAAGCAGGTGCTCGCCTCCATTCCTGGGAGATTCTTATTCCCTCTTATAAGGAACCCACTACACTTAGACACATGACATGTATCACATTTCCTATGGGCATGGTTAGATACACCATGGAACTTTTTCTTGTAAAGGCTTTTAACCCGACCCCCAACACACATTTCAGAAACCCAAACATTCTTGCAGGAGACTTCTTCTCCAAGATCTCCAAAAGGTCTCCATACAGCCTTTACTAGGGTGCAACCCTAAGAGGGCTTGATACAGGAACCTGAATAGACTGGAATGCTCATGAGGTTTTCAATTTTGACCTCAAACTGCTTTTCTATGAAGACTTTATAAACAGATTTCACAGTCTCACTACCTTAGATCATTCAAGCCATAATGCTTTGACACTTAAAAAACCCCTCACATTCCCCCAACATAAGAGGCTCAAGGAGATCTGGAAAACGAAGTGCTACTTCACTGCAGAACCTGAGTTACTTCCCTGATTCTCCTTTGTCTTTGTTTCACAAGCGAAGCCTAAGCCACCACTATTATTAACATACTTTGATTTCAGCCTCTATTTTTGTTGCCAGATATAAAAATGAGTTTCGATACTGCTAAAGCAGCATTTCAAAAACTACAGCAGGAATTAGGTGTGTTTACTTCACTTAAACCTAAACAATCACTTAAACCCTAAACAAGCAGTTTTCAAAAAAATGGCTGCAGATATTTTTCCACAGAGGTCTGTGCCTAAGATAGGGCAAAACTCTGCAGTGGGAAAATACAAGTCACATTAATTAAAGGAGAGTGCAGGAATCAATAACATGTACACAGAGATCACTATATTTCACATATCAAACAAAATATTTTTCCTTTAGAATTGCATCACTAATCAAAAAGAAAGTGCTCGTCATTTTCCCAACACAATTTCATCGCCTTTTGCCAATTAAGCAAAATTACAATAATGTAAATCATTAAAATAGCACACAGAAACATTTACATACTTTATACTGAAAAAATGTTTACCTTAATGCCCCAGAAGCTACATTAAGAACTCTACTGTTTCCCAAAAGGGTTTAAGTACACGTTGTCTGCACAAACTAATGAACACCTGTATCACATGGGAGAAGCCGCTTAAGGAGAGATTCCTGAATATTCACTGGGTCACAAGTTAAAAGCTGTCCTAACACAACATTCTGTACAAAGCTAGGATCAAATATTCCCAGACCATCTCAAGTAAGTGTTTGGAGATTTTTAAGATGGACATAGGCAAAGAAAAAGTTCAGTAACCTAACTCACACAAACAAAGCATCAGATCAGGCCAGTAACAGAAACTGATACCCAAAATACAACCTAGGTTGCTCATGTTAAACAAAAACGTTCAACAACAAATAAAGCTACAATTCCAAATCCTGCCTATTAAGTATTAAATTTCTTTCAGTGGGAAGATTAAAACAGCTAGGAAATAAAAGAGCTGTCACCTACCGCTGCTCAGTCAGATGTACAAAGACATCCAGTAGCTCTGCTATTTATAAGAACCCACACAGTTGCAAGCTATTGAGTCAGAAAAGGGAAAAGAAATCTTGTGACTGATAGATGCACAGTCTGTAGAAAAAAAAAGCCAAAAACTCTGCTGTGTTTCTCTTGCTGTTACAGCAAGGAAACAGAATTAAAGACTAGGAACACACTTTAAAAATAAACCAACCAACCCCTTAGCTAATACATCACATCTGCCAAAAAATACTAAAAACACTTTAAGGTGTTGGGTTTATTTTTATGAGGGGGTGTTGGTTTGTTGTTGTTTTTTTTTTTTTTTAACATGAGAAACAAGCACAGATTTGGATGAAGTTCTTTTTCTGATGCAATAGCCTGCAACAGCCAGAACCTAGAAATTCCCTGGGGAAGCCATCTGGATACCAGAGTTGACCTAAACACAAACTCTGATTTACAGATACTGAAATTAACGTTAATCCTAGTTTTCCCATTCTAGGGTTTACTCTAGTCTTTTACAGACATGCTTTCCCTTTTTTTCTCCTTACACAGTGAAGTTGACAGTTTCAAATACTTGTTCACAATTAGCGAGATTTATTTTTAAGTTCTGAAGTTCCACCATTTCTTTCAGTCAACAATATTACAGGTGTTCATTAGTGCACCATTTACGAGAACAGATGCTCTCATGCTCCAAATCAAGATTTAAACAATTCTCAAATAACAAAAAATATCAATGCTCCCTCCCTAATAAAGTATGCCAGAACAGTTACAAGTACACTTCAACTATTTATCACTTCTCTCTTTCACGGAAGGTTAAAAACTTACTTCAAGTACTGACATAGTTAATACATTCATCATTAAGAGATTTTCATAGTGTGAACCTGCCATACTAAGGACAGATACTGTTTGCAACAGAATCTCTGTAACAAACAAATGTAGGCATGGAAATTTGAAAGACTTCCTCAGCACTGCCCAGGAAAACAAAGCCAAAAGCAGGAAGACAGTACTACAGCTATTGAAATAAGAGTTAATAAGCTTTTATCATTTTTCCTTGCTCAATGAACTTCTGCAGCTAAAATGCATAATTGCCTTTCCTTGCCAAACAAGCTCCTCCAGCTTTCCCTGCTGGTTCTAGTGAAGGAAAGTCTGACCAAGAGCATTTCACAAACTCTCTAATAATAGACAAGCTCATTACATTAGCAAGACCACCAGCAAATATGCATGTTTTCCTCCTATGCTTTCTTAAAGCCACTCACAATTAGGACTTCCAGTACACTTATTACAGTACCTACAATACATATCCCCAAACAGAGGAAAAACTTCATTATAAACAGGCACCATGCAGCTACTCATGACAGAGATGGCATCCTGACTAGGCAGCAGAGAGATAAAGGGCAAAGAAAAACTACTAAACCATTCAAGAACAGAAAGAGTAGAGCAATAGATTATACAAAGGAGCTGAGTTGCCCTCATTCATATCAAATTGACTCTATTGAAATTAGGTAAATGAAACTGCTGAAAACAAATGGAAGAATTCAGCTTAAAATGAGACAAGCCCTAAACTACTGGAAATCCAACTTCCAGCCTTGCAAACATAGTTGACAGGATAACACTGTCCTGCTGAAACCAAAACTAAAGACTAAACAAACACAGACTAAAAAATTACAAGCACTTTTTGATCCATTGCACTGAGCAACGCAAATATGATTACTTATGCTTGCCTTCACTTTACAGTGAACGTGCTAACTTAAATCATGCTAAAAACCTTTTACTAAGCATTGGTTTTCAGCTTTGTTAAAGTGAAATTGAAATATAAGAAAACACTGCACAATTAAAAACAGACAAACAAAGAAACTAAACTTTCACGTGCAAGGGGCAGAATAGTCAGCAAGTTGACACAGCAGGAAAGTTGCATCACTGCTGTGAACTCACTGCCCACATTCCTGCATAATCAGAAGACTCATTTTTGCTGAGGCAATCTTGGAGCTATTTCCTCAGTTACATTACACCAGCTCTTCTAACCACCTTCAAAAGAACGTCACTGTCATTAAGTAATTTTCTTTGCTTAAGAAAAAATGTCCTTGACCTTCAAAAAAACTGAAGAGAAGCTGAACCATTACATTACATAAACACATCTCTTTCCATGTGTTTGGTTTTGCAGTTGTTTTAGACCAAGTAAAACTAATACCTCTAGACAGATCTTTATCATTGTTTCCCTAGAGCACCTTACCCATCCTCCACATACTTGAGCCATAAATCCAGTAATAAGATGCATTTCTACATACAAGATTATCCAAAACCAGCCAGTTACCAATGTTGAATGACATACTTGTAGCTGTTTTCACCTGTAGTATTAAGATTGTTTGAAAGACAGAATGCTAGTTCAAGTTCTTCTAGAGCAACTGGTTTAAACAGTGCCAAAACCTAAACCATTTTGGAAGTAATAATCTAATTGTTCAAAATCCCTTGTTTGTTCATCACCAACTTGTTCTTCAAGTGGGTTATGAAATGAAAAATGCAAGCAGCTGCTGACTCAGCAAGGCTATTCAAAACATGAAAACAAAGCCCTGGCCTTTTTCTCACTTTGGCCTATCAAAGTACATCAACACTACAAGCTTCTTTTTTTTGTTGCCTTTTTTTATCCTCCACTGAAAACATTTAACTTACATATGACTGAGACAGTTTGAAATTCAGGAAAGAAAGAACTGTGCTCCTTTCTCAGCCCAGCAAATAAGGAGTGTCCATGTGAGTACCAGCTACGCAACCCGCCACTGCTGCTTAAAGAATAAAATTAAAATCTCAGCCCCAGAAATAGGGCACCCTCCTCTTGCCCTTTCCTCAAACTAAGGCATAGGGGAGGGAAGAATTTACTTCCTTGCCCATTCCCAGCCACATTTTCCCCTCTTACCAGCTCAGGCAAGCCTGTGGCCACAAGTGCACACAGAAAACCCTTTTTGGGCATCAGATGAAAACACACACCTGGTTTGTACTGTGGGCCCATAAGCACTGAATGGGGAATGAACCTGCAATGGAAGCAGGTACAGCTGGCAGCTGGGGAGAGCAAAAGTAACACCACAGGGCTTGAAATGTCCAGCAGCTCAACTGAACTGAGTTTTACTTGGAACTACACCTTTGCGATTTTTCACAGATGAAGGAAGCTGGTGAAGCTACCTAATTACATGAGAGAGCAAGGAAGTAAAATCTGACTAAAAGGGTAATTGCTTTTCATTCAAGCTCCCAAGACAATGATTCCATTATTAAAGAGTCATGCCTTCTCTTTCAAGTTTGGCTGGGGAAAAAGAGTGGCAAAACTACCAGCTAAGCAAAACCTTCTGAAGAAAAAGATAGAGAACTACACCTTTAACACAAACAGATTCTAGAAAAATAAGTCTCCTTTATATAACCCAGATTAAAAAAAAAAAGAAAAAACACCAAACCAAATGAGCAATCGACCAAAAAAGGAAGGAAAAAAAAATCACCAAAGGAAAAAAAAAAAAAAAAAGCACAAACCACAACCCCCACAACATAAAATTCCCATTTAAACAAAAATATAGCAAAATTTCAAGATAAAAAGCTTCTCTTCATGGTTCAGTTTATGTTTACATCTCAAGAGAATAAGATTACTAAAAGCATGGAATATGAAACACTAAGTAAAAAACTAGCATTTGGTCTTCCCTGAAGAAGTTCTTTTGGGTTTGTTTTTTTTTTTTTTTGTTTTGTTTAAGAAAAGTGCAAAGACAACAGAAACTACCACCAATTCAGTGTTTCACAACTTCCATATCCTACATACCTCACTGTATAAAATCAAAATACATCACAAAAACACCATTTAAAACAACTTCAGAACTAGACTTTACATTGTCCATAATCCTGAAGAGCAAATGATGCCCACCTACATGAACTGTAATTAAAGCCAATACTTCATCTTACAGCATGTATTTAAAGAAACACATTTCAGGCTTTCAGAAGTCTTCAGAGAACTGAAACAACAGGTTCTGCAATTCCCAATGGCTTGCATTGTACTGTTGTCATACTTTTCATGAACAGTAGTTACACGTGAGATGTAGATGCCACCATGAAGATAATGAAAAGAATAAAGATTTCCACAAGAAAAGCTGCTTCTTACAATCTTCCTAGTGTAGTGCAGTGTTTTTTGGTTTATGCTGCCCTTACTACAAATATTTCATGATCCTTATAGACTTTTTACAATGATGCTTTGCTTTTTAAAATTCCAATAAGTATATATCATTTTCTTGTAAATATGAAAAACTAAGTTTGGGAGGAACAGAAATATACATTTGCATAGAACAGGACAACAAATTTCTGAAATGGTGAGTTTATTTTGCATTATTTTGCTCCATCTTTGAGTACAAAATCTTCCATCTTCCAGATGAGATTGGAAAAAGAGGGATTTCAAGGGCTTATCAGCTATTGTCCTTGATGGAGCTGCAGGAACCTTTGCTTGTGGAAATATTTTTGAGACACAGATAACTTACAGCGACACTCTGGTGTACAGATTTTTTCCAAACTCTGTTCTAGCCTTCACAGAACTCCCCTACACAACATCGAGAAGATTTTACTTAACACGCTTATGGAAAAGGAATGAAATATACTGACTAGTAGACAATACCAGATAAAAAGCAATACACAGCATCAGTAAGAATACTCTAAGTCTTATTTTAGCAGCTGTGTTCACTCTTGGCTGCAGAATCACAGCCAGCACCTGTAATTTCCAAAGCAATAATCATGAATGATCAGTGGAATGCCTAGAAAACAGGTCACATTATTAAAGGACAGAAGAATAAACACAGCTAAATACTACCTAGTGGAAGCTAAGAAAAACTATTAAGAGAAAAAGAAGGTGACTTAAAACTGGGAGAAGAGGACAAACATATGAAAAGCTAACACCTTCAAAGGGAAAGATCCATATTCTAGCGAGCAATAATCTGTAACACAGAGTACATAGCACACTCACTAGGAAGTCTACAGCAGCAACTTGAGGCTCAGATTCAAAGTAGAGTTCTGTAGTTTAAAACAGCCTTTCATCACAAACATTAAAAAAAAATTCCTAAACAAATTTCAAAGACAGTAGGATAGAACCTTGACATACCTTCTGCCATTACAACCATATCAAAGAACCAAAGCATAACACTCCTCCCAAAAGGAGCTAGACTCTACATCAGAGAACCTGCTCTTCAATTAGAAAAGCTTGAAAGCTCAAATCTCTCATATTTTTATTGAAATATTTGCCATGAAATTTCATTTGAAAATGAGTGATTACCAGAAACACAAAGATTTTGAAGAAGAAACAATTAAAGCAATTTCCCTATTCAGGGTTAGGAGCTATTTTTACCCAAGACATTCTACACCTTTACAAAGCATCTAACACACCACAAAGTCACCATGTATTTGACCATTCTAGATAAATATACTCTTCGTTGGCAGATGCACAGCAGCAGGAGTCACTAACAGAGCTCCAGAAGGGCATAACAGAGATGCTGGTATAGTATAGATTTGTAGTGTTTTCATAACAGTACAGTCTTGCTTTTCATTCTTTTCCTGCTCATCACAGCTATCATCTCAGGGTCTTATTATACAAACAGAGTATAAGTACATACGGACAAAATTCATCCTCAGCCTGTTGGTATGACCACTACCATACTCAGCAGAAACAAGGGAGGAGGAAACTCCACTACAGAAGTCAAAGCTATGGGGCTGAGGGGAGAAAAGTAAAGATTACTTGTACCTTACATAATTTGTCTCAGTGTATCAAGCAGAAAATCTCCTTTCTGTCACCACATCGATTCTCAAACAAATATTCACGGCATAAACATAACCACCTGCACCTTCCCACATGCTTCCTCTGCACTACAAGTTGTGCCCATGAGCTGCCACATGATTTGGGATCTGCAGCCAAAAAGGATATAAGGGATTGTACCTGTAACATAACTGTAAAAGGAGGGAATAAATAGTACAGCACTATACGGCACAGAACTGAAGACGCAGCAAGCAAATCCAACTGGAAGCCTTTGATTACACAGTGCCATTCCTCTCTCACTTTACCGGAAATGGAGAGGAGACTGATGGGGAATTTGGAACTCCAAATTCAAGCCACAGATGCAAACATACAGTGCATCCTCTCTCTCAGGGAATGTGACATTCATAAGGATGTCACCTAGAACCAAGACGACCAGAAAATGAAAGTTACCTCTGCAGGTAACACCTGTTCCAAAACACGACTGGCTTTCCAGGTCCATCCTCACTTCTATCCCTCAAAGTCCCTTCTACAAAACACAGCCAGTGTAACCATCCTGTCCTCTTTTTTCAAACACATGCCTGTTTGTATTCTTCTTCCACATCATCCCTCTCCCTGCCATACAACTGCGTAGCCCTGTGACAGTTCCGTCACTGCTAGGAGCAATTACTAAGCTTGGTACCACACTGGCAAAACATCGGGACTAAAGCCTGTCAGGGCTTACTTTGGCTGAACTCCTGACCTCCTGCAACCGTTCCTTGATTTAGCTGTGACAGCAATTTCTCCAATAAACCAGGTGCCTATGCCTCATTGGTTCTACTGTTGTTTACCTGGGCATGCTGCAAACATAGTTTCATACAGAATCAGTGACAAACAGTCACTGCACAGAATGAGATAATCAAAAGTCCACAACAATAATGTAGTGTAGAAAAATACACTACATATTATACACTACATTATTATACATTATACAGGCCTGATATGGGAGCAGTAGCTTTGGGAAGGGAAGAGACAGGACACAGCGGACACAGGCACATATGATAAACAGAGATGGCTTCTACAGACTCGGCACAGGATGCCCCACAACTTGAGAGATGCTGGCTAAAAGAAACACAGACCTGAACAAAATTGGTTTTAAGGGTAACAAACAAGAAAGAAACAGTATTTAATACACAGTGCCTTTCTCTTATTTGGATGTACTGTGGATAACCAATGGAGGTAGCTAACCACAGAGCTTCATGGAATAATCAGAGAATAGCAAAGTCACATTATTAAGTACATAGAATGATCCCAAGAGGATCCTAGAGTGAGGAAGATGAAATCACAACCATGAGCAATCACACGCACCCGGTGAAGGACACCTGATGCTGACAACTCTGTATCAGCTCACCACCAGGATGAAACTACTGACCTTAGGACTTGGCAACAGGGAGCACAACTACTGTAACTGCACTTTTATTCTTTCTTTTTTGCAACATTAAGATCTGATGTAATAATAATTAGGTGCTCAAGATCTCAACTATTCTAACAAGAAATTCTTGACCTTTCCTTTAAGGTATGCTTCCACTTTTAGACACAACATTTTGTGCACAGCACACCAGAGAGGCCTGTGCTCAGTAATTCACACAGAGAAATATGTGCAGAGATACAGAGAGAGAACGAATTATCTAGCAGGTACTAAGACTCTCAAAGTGTTCTCTATACACCAGCCACTACCCCTGAAACAGCGCCAAGAAGCAGAGTTTCAGTACCCAAAGGCTTTTCCATGCATTTGGCACCTACCACACTGCATACAAAGGCAGGCACTAAGTCTTCTTTTCTTTAGAGCAAAAATGTCCAACCCTTCCCTCTTCTTTCTCAAGTCAGACTCAACTCACCTCCTCACTAGAGCTGCTCCCTCCTCACCAGAGCTATTCCTGTCAAATACAGCCCGTGAAACAAGTTGATAATGATACTAAAAATCAACACACGTGGTATTGCAAAAGGCATCAGGAAAAACAGACAGAAAGGAAAATACCTCACTGAGAAAACACTCATTACCCAGAAAGGACCAATGAAACTGAAACAGTTTATACCCTAACCTGATACAGAGTAACAGTATTAGTAAGCATCAATACATGCTTAAGTAATAAATTCTTAGAGATTAAACAGTATTTTTTGACACAGCTGTCATGTGGAGAACTTCCAGAGGAGAAACACTTAATATCTCAAAGAAAAAACGTTGCAGTTTCTAGTTCATATACGTTTAAAGATATCGGATTTCATTTAATTACCTGTCACTATTAAAAACTAAAACCACTGTTTAAACTGATTGCTTCTTTCTTATAAGTCTACAGTGACAAGTAAAAATACATTCTCTCCTGATAGCGTGTATATACAGAATGCCATTCAGTCAGCATTCCATATGGTTAATACAGCTGCCTTTATAGGAAACTCTTCGACACAAAAAAGTTCATAGACGGGGCATTGTCCACGACGATATGAATATAGCGACAGAGGGGACTCTCTTATCATCCAACCACTTTCATTTATCCAACATTTTCATTTATTAGGCAAGCGCACGAAACATGTAGATATCAGTGTCACAACACGATCTACAGCACTAACGCCCAGTAAGAGATAAAAATAATTAAGAAACCCACATTTGAATCACTTCAATTGCACTAAGCAGCTATTTTTCAGCTGGAAATCGAGCTGCCAGCCCCTTCACGGACAAGCACACGTACGGCCAGGCCGAGCCGGGCCTGGCGCGCCCCGCCTGCGATGAGGCCGCGAGCCCCGGCCGGGCCCGGCGCCTGACTCAGCGCCGTGTGGGCCGTGTCACGCCGCCGCGGGCGGCCCGGCGCGGGGGTCCCTGCGGCGAGACGGGGGAATGGGAGGGGGTTTCCCCGTATCCCTCACCTCTCCTCGCTCCGGTTCTTCTGCTTCTTGCCCATGGCGGCGGCACCGGTGCGCGCGACCCCTCAGCGCTGACCGCGCGCCGCCCCGCGCGCCGCCCCGCGCATATGGCACCGCCGCGCGCCGCGCACGCGCCCGTCCCGCCCCCAGCCCCGCCCCGCCCGCGCCGCGAGACTCCGTGCGCGAGCGCCTCCTGCCGGCCGGAGGAGGAACGGGCCCGGCGCCGGCTGCTCTCGGGTGCTCCAGGGACTGACCGGCCTCGTTCGCCTCAGTTTGGACGTTGGGCAGCCCCCAAAAAATGTCTAAGTGACGCCCCGAATCTTATACCTTCCTTCCTGGTCCTCTGGCAGCCCTGGAAAATGTCTAAATGATGCCCCCAGTCTGTAGTTTCCCTCCAGCCCTCCTGCCTTTCCAGGGGCCCCAGAACTTCCAGGCAGGACTGTGGCCATGAAACCTGACTGATAGTCAAAAATAAACGCGTTTGAAAAGTTTTACCTGGAGGCAAATGGGATAGCTCAGCAAAAGTGGGGGAATGAAGAGGCTAAGGAGGAGATTTTCATGGAGCAGGGCAGCAGTACAGCAACCAGGAAGTCATTTTGGTGCGGGACATGACCAGGTCACCTCCCCCAGCCCTTCACGGGGCTCTGCTGGTCCGTCACCCCAGCACCCACCCGCCTACCTTTTAGGCGAAGAGTCACCAGTTTACGACCTCCCCTGCGGTGACTGGCCTTCTTCCTAGGGGGGCCTAGGAGGCAGCACTGAGTTTATGGCTGTGACCTACTGAAGTTCCGGGCATTTAAAGCACGGTAATTCCTTCCCCGCTGCCAGATTTTCTCAGTGTACAAAGCTTTCCTTCCCACTCCCCTCCAAGGAGCCAAGGGAGCAAGTGCTGTGCCCTCTCACAGGAGCGCCGGGGCCCTCCTCCTCTGAGGAGGAGGTGGCTGAAGTTCGGAGAGACAGCGTGGAAGCGAGGCAGCAAGCACGACATACTGGGGTGGAGGGGCTACAGGTGCGACCTCACCTTCTTGTGGCCACTTTCCTCCGGATCAAAGCAGGATGGAACAGAAATAACAACGTTCACGGGCAACACAGACAACATTTTATGTTTTTATTTAATAGGCTTTGAGAGCTGCACGTGTTCTGTTGTTGTCATCACCCTGCCACCGTAACTCCTTTGGTCGACGGAGCAAGGCTCACTGTTCACTAACACCTTTCAGCCTCAGGATCACCACCTCCCTGACTTCTTACTTGCCTTTGCCTTTATACAGCTGTAGCTCCTTATCAGTCTCTCCCACCCAGGCTCCCAACCGACTGCAGATAAGGCCGAGTTTATCTTCCCACCGCGCCTTTCCCGTCAGCGCACTTCGGTACCGGGGGGCCAAATTTCCAAGAAAGAAGAAAGCCGAACACGTGTGTTGCGTTTTGGTTTTTTGGGTGGATTGGTAGGGTTTTTTTGTTGTTGTTGTTGGGTTTTTGGTTGTTTTGTTTCTGTTTTCTTTTCTTAAAAAATCCACGCTTTAATATCCCATTACTTATATGAGCGGATCTTCCAGCGCACTTACAGAAGAAGCTAAGAGACGGCGAGCCGCAGCTGCTGCGGCACAGCCCGACTCTCGGCGAGCCCGCCGGGACTGCGCAGCCCCCGCAGCCTGACTTACCTCACACCTTCGCTACGGGGCCCGCCCCGCCGCGCCCGACCGCTACACAGTGCCTCACGCCCAACCCCGAGCAGGAATCCCCCACAGAACAGCGCCAAGCGCTGCCACCGCCAGAGCCGCCTACGCGACGGGAAAATGCCTTGGAAGCAGGGGGCGTGCCCTGCCCCGCCTCTCGCGGCCAAACCCTGCCCCTCGCAAGCGCGGTGGGAGAGGGAACGGCAGCGCCCCAGTAGGCGGGTGCTGGCGGAGGCGGGGACACCTTGGGGTAAAGCTGCGGCGACGCGGACTTGCGGCGGCCACCTCGGGCGAGTGGCGCTCCTCCCGCGGGGTGGGCGGACTCCAAGTTCGCGGCTCCCGCCCACGCACACACGTACGCGCACACGCACACACATAAGCACGCACGTACGTACGTACATACGTACGTAGCCAGCGCAGGGTGCGGGCCCGCTGCCAGTCAGCGCGTCGGGGGTAGTTCCGCGGGTGCGCGCGCGGCCTCCCGCAGGGGCGCGCGCCCGCTTTGCCGGCCAATCAGCGCGTCGGGGGGAGTTCCACCCGCGCGCGGTGCGTCCCGCCCTGACTCTCGCGATAGCGGCGGAGGGGCGCGGCCGGCGCGCGAGGAAGCGGAGGGTGAGCGGCGGGTGCTGGGAACGGGTCGGGGTCGGTGTCGCGGCCGCAGGCGGCGGCACCACCAGCAACGAGCCTGGGGCAGGGCGGGCGGCGCGGCGCCCCGCCCTTGGAGAGTCCGTCCTGAGCCGAGTGCGTGCATTTTCTGTGGCGTTGTGTGTAGCGAGCCCGCGGAGGAAGGCGCGCCGCGCCTGCGCAGTGGCCCCGCCTTGTGCCGCCCCGCTCGTCCGGGACCCCGGCGCCACTTCCCGGCCGACTGGCGGAACCGCGTCCACGCCGGTGGCGCCGAGGCTCCCGGCTGCGTAGGAGAAGCCTCTTGGCACGCGGGGTTCCGCGACTTGGAGGCCGGGATAGTGCTGGGCACCTCGGATAGCAGTGGGGACTCCCGGGGGTTGGTCCTGTTTTCCCTCCTGATTGCTTGGAGGACCAGCCTCCCTTTGCCCCAGCTGAGTAGGGGCTCTCCGTCTCCTGGAGACCTGCTGGCCTCTGATCTTCGCCGGCAAGGTTCACATTCCTTCTGGAAACATAAGAAAGGGTGGAGGGCAAGCAGACTTCGTGGTTAGGAGCTTTGGGAAGAGGGAGGCAGAGCGAGGCCGCGGGCCAGAGCGAGTGTGGCAGTGACACGCGTGGCAGCGGGCCGGGCGCTGCTGGTGCTGCCCTGCGCCTGGACTGCTGCCGTCATCTGAGTGCTTCTCCCGGCCTTGCTTAAAATGTTTCTCTTGCTTGTGTATGCGAGGTGTTCACAAAGCCAGTGACGCTGGCAGTTCGCATGATTTGAAATACAGCCAAGAGTACCCTGGAACGCAAAGTCGGCAGCTCAGATCCGTAGTCAGCAGGTTGAGAGTCTGAGTAGGGTGACTGTGCACTGTCACCGTTTCAGGACTGTCAGTCACTACACTGATAATTTTCTGCAGTATAAGTTTATTAGGGAGAACAGTCGATTGTGTTGTCACAACTCTTCATGCACTCTGATTAGTGTTGTGTGTCTTTTGATGTGTTTGGGCAGGGAGAACTTTGCAGAAAATTATTTTGGCTGTGTTTCTTCACCCAGCAATTAGGTAATGGCTTTTAAACCCTCTTGCTGGCTGCCATAGGTTGTTGTTTACAGTAGCAATTTTCTGGAACTAATTAAAGCAGTGTATTGGCCTAGAGCATTTGCTGTTGAGCACCTTGTCTTTCTTGTAGCTGAGGAGAGGAGTGTTAATTCAGATTTATATATGTTATTGTGCCTGAGAGCTTAAAGTAATTGCATTTAAACTACTGGGACAAACTTACATACTGAGCGTTGCTTAGACTTGTTCTGAGGCATCCTTTACCGCCTCCCAGCAGCTTGGAGCTTTCCAACTGAATCTTCTTGTTTCAGAATATTTGTTAAAGTAGGTACAGCAGGCTCAGGATGAGCATCATTTTGGAACTGCTGATTTTTTCTTCTTTATATTAACAAGCAGTTTTATGTTCCTGTGCACTTTCAGTAGCTGTCTTTGGGGCTGAAATAATAGGACTTGATTTGTATCTTTGCCATCTGTGTTCATCATGAAAGTATTCTTCAAAGTGGGTTGCAGTAAAGAAAAGAACTATCTGTTAACTACTCCTGTCTTCAAATAGCAGAGAACTTTGTTTTTGTATGGTGTGAACTGCAAGCAAAGAGAGATCAGAGTTTTAATTGTTTGTGTAAATGTTAATTCCTCATATCACTTTTTCCACAGCTCTGAAGAGACCACTTTCCAGCTAAAGATGGCTGCTGATACCCCTGTTGATATCCTTCAAAAAGTTCTGGAGAATGAAATACTTCAGTCAACCAAGGTTGTGGAAGAACATCTGGATGCTGAAATACAGAAGCTGGACCAGATGGATGAAGATGAATTGGAACGCCTTAAACAGAGGAGGCTGGAGGCCCTGAAAAAGAGCCAGCAGCAGAAACAAGTAATTTCTGTAGTACAGACTCTTGATGTGTAGAGTGTAACAGACTTTTTCAAAATTGTATGTGTGAACTAAGTGGTTTAGGGTTGTTTGGTTGGTTTTGTGGATTTTTCCCTCTTTCTCTCCCTTCTGTGTTTATTAATTTTAAATTGTCCAGGAAAGGAAGTGTCTGTCCACATGTGCATGCTTTGTGTTTTTTAACAGGAGAAGAGAAGCACCTCTGTGGTTGTTACAATAAGGATAGGATAAGGAGTTTCATACAGAGATCTGAGTGTGTCCCTGTTCACTGAACATTGCTATCTGGAAGCATAAGTCCTGTAGGCAACCAAAGCATAAGGCTTTAGGCTCCTTCTGAAGTGTGTGGATTTTTACTTACAGCATGTGATATGTGCCCTCCTCTTTAGCTATTTTCTAGTAGGGTGAAATGGGATTTTTCCTTGTTCCTAGGTTGGAATAATTTGTCACACTCCTTCTGAGCCAGTGAAATATTGGCTTTGTAGGACTGCTCATTTCCTCTTACCGGAAGGAAATACTCCCTTGGGACCTAACACCTTATGTCAAATGAGGTCTTTATGCTCCCTCAGAGCTCTTCTTGAGCAATTGTTTACACCATCATTTTGGTAACATATGGTGTAAGACCTGAATTATAAGTAAGTAAGGAAGCTGTAGGTTTCTTAGCTTATTCCATCTGAGCTAACCTAAACAAGAAATTGATTGTGGTGGGGGAGAAGTGGCTTGGCTGAAAGGAGATACCTGGCTGTGATGGAGTCCTTAAAAGCTGATGCCAGACTTTGAAATGGGAATGCAGTGAAATGGCATGGCATGGCTGGGATGCTGGAGGACAGGCAGCGCCAGCAGCTTTGGTTCTGTAAACACAGAAGAGAAACACTATTCACTTGTCTTCAGAAGTTCAGTTTATATTTGATTCTAGTGTCTTCCTTTTTCAGAAGTCGTAACACTTAGATGTCCTTGGATATGAACATGTGATAGGTTCATGCAAAAACTTCTTCATGTCACTGTTCTCACATGCTTTCAAATGCAAATGTGGTGTAGGATACTGCTCAGTAAAAGGAATGTGCTTCACACTCTTCCAGAATAAATCTGTGGACAGGGGAATTAATGCACAATCACTGTTGGAGGATAAGTGAGTTCTTGATTTGCATCATGATGACTTCTTCATATGCTCATACTTGCATGAATTTTTAATGTATACAATATTCAGGAGAGTCTTTGTTCTACCCTATTTTAGCTTACAGGATATCTTTGGTTTGCTTGGAAACTTTTTTTCTTTCACCTTCCTAAGACAAAACTGCAAGATTAAGAACAGTGATTTATCTAAATTTTTTCCCCTATTGGAAAATTAAGGTTTATGTCAAATTTTGTCATACTGCACTACTTCTAATAATGTAGATTAGTCTGTACTTGTTTAAATACACTGCAATTACCTTTTAGTATTGTAGAGGCTGTGGGTTTTTTCCTTTAAGTATGTTTGTTGAAAATGGGGAAGATTAGCTCTTTGGAAACTGTGTTTGCACACTTAATCAGACAGTTTTTGAAGTTACCTCTAAATTCTAGCTTGTGACATTCTGTTTCTCCATCGATGTTATGACTGATGGTGCACATGTGTTTTCTGCCTGATTTTCTGTGAGCCTGGTTCATGTTAAGATCCCTTCAGTGTATATTTGATAGGTAAACATCATTTATTGCAGATGAGTTAGTAGGCTTTTTCTCTTACTGATTTTTTCTCATAGAGTAAAAAATTAAAAGAAATTTATTTAATTAATGTAATTACTTGACTAAGTTTAGATGAGTTCTTTGAGTGTACATAAGAATTTTCAAATCCCAAGAGTCTTTGTTGTATTCTTTGAACTACTCTTGTCTTACTGAGAGGCTGCATTGCAGAATTTTATGTAGCTCTTTACAAGATTTGTATTTCCAAATAAGTAAGGTGGCCTTGTATGTGTATTTTTAAAATAAAACTAAAGGGGAGGAAGTGATTTGTTTCTCCAGTACTGTATGAAATGAGTTTTCACTGCAGGCCCCCTGTGACATTTTCTAAAAGCTGTAGAGTTTGCACAATAGATAGACTAACAACCTCCATACTAATTATTTGCTTTTATGTTTTTCAAGGAGTGGCTTTCAAAAGGTCATGGAGAATACAGAGAAATCCCAAGCGAGAGAGACTTTTTCCAAGAAGTCAAAGAAAGTAAAAACGTGGTTTGCCATTTCTATAGAGATACAACGTTCAGGTATAGTTAACTAAGCTGTGCTGAAGAAAATTTTGTTTAAAGGTGTCTACAAAAACAGATGTGTTTTTTGTTCTTTCAAATCCCACTCATGAACAGACATTTTTAGAACTATTCACATTGCTTCATTATAAATCTCAGTCACTTTTCAAGACATTTGATTTTTTTAAATGTATTTTTCCACTACAGTTAATCTGAACATGATTGGACAACAATTAATATTCTGCTGCATAGTTGATTAGAACATAGATGTTTAACCTCTTTGACAATATTTGAGAGACTGTTGTGTTTCATTATTGATTTAGTTTGAGGCAGTTAGGTCTGTAAATGTAGACCATGCAAGAGGAGCCTTTCAAAAAGATGCTTTGGTTAGTCCAGATAGAGATATTCTGGGTTGTTCTAGCAAACAGGAAAAAAACCCCCAAAATCTTGTCTAGGCATCTTGAGAATTTAACCTTTTACTCTGAAAGGATCAGTTGCAGCTGCTTTCGCTTTGTGCCTGTGCCTTTGTGAATCTGTCGCTTTTTTTAGAGTGTGAGACACCTAGATCTGACGATATGTGGTGACTCAGAATAGGAACCCAAACTACGATGTCCCACTTCCTTAGAAGAATTTTGGAAGTTCTGGGTTCTAGGCTGTTCTTCACTGGGTCTCTCTCAATGTGTTCTGTTAAAATGCAGTAGCAAAGTAGAGTAGTTTATTGGAGGAGGAACCAGTTGTCCTGGTTTTGGTTGTTTCGAGTTTTTTTCCCTCCAAAGGTGTTATGTTCTCCCTGACTTATAGAATATAAACTGAAACAGTCTCCCTGTGAGAAACTGAAAGAGGTCAAGGCTGGATTTTGCAATGAGGTATCCATGTCCTACATTTCCTAAGTGTTTAAAGCAGTTGTGTTGGGCTAGCTTTTACTCAGGGTGAAAGGCTGTCACTGCAAATGAAGTAGCTAATACAGGTTTGGGTTCTTGTTTCTTGAATCAGCAGTCTGTAGGCTCAGACTGGAGAAGGAACTTCTGAGAAAGTGCTTTGTAAAGTGTGTCATGCTGACAGACAGGTTGAAGCTTGTGTGTTGGGTTTACCAACCACCTTATCAAGTTGCTTTCATCTTTGCCCAGTCTAGCTTTTTTGATCTGTTCAGCTCTCCTCAGTGATGAGTCCATGAATCTCTGTGATCTGACAAGTATTTTGAGCAGTTCACATCACTGTCCCATGGCTGAGAAGCAGTAGTTTTACGCTCACTCCTATTCCATGGCAACAGAGAAGCCACGTATTTTTGCCTTTAGCACTACTGTGCGAAGTAGTCAGTGCAAATCACTTTTTTTCCACTTACACTGAGTTACTGCATCTCAGCTGTGAAGGTAGTGACTGCAGAAATCCAGAACACTCTTATCATGTTGAGAGTACTTCTATGAAGAAATCTTCTGTAGAGAAATTTTTCCAGTTGACAGGCAGTGAAGCTTGAGCTGGAAGAATAGAAAGAGATGTCATCAGTAAATGCAGGCCTCCAGAAAGGAGAGCGAGGCTTCCAGGTTTACAGAGGGTAATTAGGAAGAAATTAGAGAAAGGGATGGCATAATTACACAGTAGAGGTGCTCCAAGCTGTTCCACTGTTAGTCATTAGATCTAGCTACCTCTGAAACATAGTTTCTCTTGAAACTAAATTCTCTATTACAGAGGTAATGTCTAATTATTAACATGATAGAACTAGATCTTTACTGCTCCTTTTAAACTTCCTCTCCAATGCTTATTCATCAGCTTATTCATTCTAACACTATATATTTTGGGTTAATTTTTCCACAGGTGCCAAATAATGGACAAACATTTGACTGTATTGGCAAAAAAGCACATTGAGACAAAATTCTTGAAATTAAATGCTGAAAAATCTCCTTTCTTGTGTGAGAGACTGCGCATCAAAGTAATTCCCACTCTAGCACTAATAAAAGACGGGAAAACACAAGACTACGTCGTGGGCTTTACCGACCTCGGTAACACTGATGACTTCACTACAGAAACCTTAGAATGGAGATTAGGCTGTGCAGATGTAATTAATTACAGGTAATTAAGTGGTTTGTGATTCTTTTCAGATTAAATACAAAGAGAATGTGCTTGCAGACGGGAATCGGAAAGGTTGTAACTTTATTATGTTGTATGCTAAAAAAGACATGTAAGAGCTTAATCTAGTTACTTAATCTGTGTGCTTCATCAAGGGAAAGGAGATAATCTCTTTGGCAAAGTGTTGAGACGTTGTAATGAGTGTTGAGGTGTCCCTTTTGTAGAGTAATAAAAATAAACCCAGTTCTTCTCATGAGGTGTATGTAGAAGCAGTGATGCTCTGAATATGGCTTCAGTGTCATGCATGTAATGTAATCCTATAGCATCTATAGATGCTTCATGTCACAGTTGCAATGCAGTGAAGTCTGAGCATTTTTCATCCACTTCAGAGAAAACTCAGCAAGTCATCCTTAAACTGTGTCTAAGTCAGTATTACATACATGAATATACTTTTTTCTTCAACAAACTGTACTGAAAGTGGAAAATAATTTAAATAAGTGTAAATAAACTAGTAACAGTACAATATAATCATCATAACTATCTTGCTAAAGACTACAGAACAAAAGGCAGTAGAACATATCTGTCACCACAATAGCCTAACTTTACCGGAGAATTATTTACTAAAATTCTTCTTTCCTTTCCAGTGTGGTTCAAATATCATCTCTCATTTTGGGTTAATTTTGCTCTATTGTTTTGAATGTATTTAGTGCACTTTAAACTTTAAAATTCATTACCTGGATTTATTTAAATGTCTAATGACGTAAAATTTTGGCAAGAAGTATTGTATCTTAAAGCCAAAGGAGCTACTACTCAATTTGGTTTAGTAGCTGTTGAACTTTGGGTGAAATGACTGAAACTTACAATTTTAAAACAACTGGTATTTCCCAGTTCAGTAAAAAGGAAATATGCAGAGACAGCTTGGATGCATATTCTAGACTGCAGCAGCCTTTTATGGGAAAAATCCTTCACTGGAGTTGTATCAAGCATCACTAAATTTGCTAAATGTTGATACATTGGCTTATGGCATAATTTTACTTCTACTTGACTCTACTAGTACTGTGTATTTGTTCTTAGCTCCTTGTGGAGTGGGGGAATTTTGTTCTTCGTTCCTTTTGGCAGACCCTGGCTTTGCAATGCGAGCCTGATTTCCAAACTGTTCTGAAACAGTTCCCACTTCCCACTCTCTGGAGTTCCTGAAAAGGGCAGAGGCCTCCTCAGAGCTTAGAAATAGTTCTTTTCCTCCAACCTGTGGGATAGCAAATGGTAAAAGGGTATACTTTATTTAGGGGAAAAACTGTTCAGATCAAATTATTTGTCCAAAATCAGGATTCAAGTGGTATGTTAATTTAACATATGTGATTAAATTACCGTCTGTGAACTGTATACTTAGGATTAATATCACCAAAAGAGTATTAATATTTTGTAAAGAACTACACATTTCTAAACACACCTTTATACCTAATTCCAGAAGGTTGTAACTGTTGTAATTGCTCACTCACTCACTCACTCACTTGGATGCAAACCCCTCACAGGTCATGTGAGCAAAAGCAGGGCACACCCTTTTCTGAGCAGCTAGAGGGGATTCCCCTCCTTGCACAACCCTGCTGGAAGAGAAGCAGGTGCTCCAGCTTTATGTGAAAACCTGCTGCTTCCACCAGGGAGCCCAGGCCCATTCCCATGGATGCACATGCTGCTGAGAGAGCCCCTGCAGGATCATGGGGGCACTCTGAGGTGTGAGTTCCTGCTGGGAAGAGATAGATAGCACAAAGTGGCTTCTGGCAAACCCAGTTCTGACTCCAAAGTCCCTTTTAGCAACATTTTAGCTTCTTTTGTGCTGGTGGTTCCCCAGCTGTTTTGAAAAGTCTCTCTGTAATTCCCTAGTTACAGTTCTATCTGACAGATTGAACTGTAGCATGTCTTTAGCATGATCAGTTTGCAGGAATAGCCTTTTCATTTTACAGCTCCACGTACAGGTGCTGTTTACTTTCACACTCCTGCCTTTTAACTCCAGTTATCCAAGCCATTTTGACCAGGATGTGCTATGCTAGCAACACCACAGTGCTGCTTAGGGTGGCTCTAGCAAGTAGGCATTGTATTCTATTAGAATGTGTGTTTCTGGAGAAACAGGTCATTAGACATGATGCTTACTGTCTGTATGAATATGGCTTTAATCAACTTGTCTTACCCTTTTTCTGTAGTGGAAACTTGATGGATCCACCTTTTCAAAGTCAAAAGAAATATGGAACAAGCTTTACAAAGCTGGACAAGAAGACCATCAGAGGAAAGATATATGATTCAGATTCTGATGATGACTAGAAGAGCCGCTAAATATATTTGTAAATCATCTTTTGTTTATGCGTGGTACATTTCTAAGAATGTTTTTTATAAAGCTTACTGCTTTTCATTACATCTGCACATAATTCTCATTTTTCTATACAGTTTTATACAACTGAGTCACAGCAGGAAAAAGCTTAAGTATTTTTTTTTCCTCTTTTGGAAGTCATTTGTCATTTGAAAATCTTAGTCCTTCTAACTAAATGACATGGCAAATGATGAACTTAAGCCCTTTGTCTTAAGTATAAGTTTATTAAATGTTTTGAAGTAACTTAGGAACAGCTGTATGAAGTCAGACCAAAGGTCCCTCTGGCCCAGGATCTGGTCTCAGTGGCTAAAAGGAGATGCACAAGGAAGAAGGAAAACAGGGTGACCAGGATAGCAATGCTTCCCCACAGTCTGCTTTAAGCAGTCTGTAGCTTGGGGAACACCGTATCTGAAAACATTTGCTGCTTAAAACAATAGAAGAAAAATCTCTTTAAATCCTCATAGTATCCAGGCATCCACATATGTGGCAAGGAAGTCACAGTTTAACTGTGCTGTGTGAGGAACTACTTCCTGTTGTTTTCATTGAATCTAACAAAGGTTTTTTTTCTGTTTTTCATTATTAAAGGAGGTAACATTCACTTCTAAAAAAGATTGTTCTTTATAAGTTCCTCTTCCAGTTGTCTTTTTATATTTATTATTACTTGCATTATCAGGAAAGCACCATAAAATTATTAGTAAAGAAATTGTGCAATTTAACAAATAATTGCTTTTCTTATGGTGCCATATCATGCCATTGAATAAATAAACTGCATTTCACTGTAAGTTGTAAAAACAGTCATAACTTCTGTGAATTCTGAAATAGATGGCCAAGAGAAATGCCCTTTTACCATCTACGAATGCTGCATGTCAGAGCTGATACAGCAGGCAATAGCACATAGCAACAAGCATATTGAAAACAGCCTTGTTGATGGGTTTGTATCATTCTATGGTTGTGAATGTGTGGATTTTATAGCAGATAAGAGTACAAGAGAGTAGAGTAGAGAAGAGTATTTGGGAGAAACCTTGATTGTTAAGTTTAGATATAGTGCGACATACTGTGTACTGTTCTTCAGTGATGGACAGAATTTTTAAGAGAGATCTTCCTTGGACACAATATAATATTCCTGGCTAGGTGAACCATTGATGAGTTTTCTTTTCATTTTCAGAAAAATTATTTGCTTTGTGCTGAAGGACCCTTTTGAGGTGGTACTTTGAACCCAGGTGGTCCAAATAGCAGTGAAGTGGGTCTAGCCAGTCTTGCTGCCTTGTAGTAGAGAACACTTGTGATTGGGCCAGCCCAGCAATATATCTCTTTAAGTTTAAAAAATTATATTTTATTTCTGTTCATGTACATTGAAATAAAATTATTTTAATTCTAATGTTGACTACTGTATCCTTTCAAAGAAGATCTAGGTGCTGTGGAATAATTTCTCTATTAATAAAATCCATCAGAAAGTTTGTTTGCGCCCTTTCTAGATTTCTAGGACAGGTGATATACAGTCCTGTCCTAACATACAGGATCACTTTGAGAACACAGCTTAAAATTACACAGCTGCATAAAGGAGACTTGCTTCACGTTGATCCCTTTTTTAATGCACAAACTCTCTAAATGCATTAGAAAGTGCTCCTTTTTTTCCCCTGCATCCAGTTGCATGAAATTCAGGAAACCAATGTTCCAAGAGTATTTTTACAAGTGTCTTAGGAGTCATCACTGAGCCCTAATTGTGTTGAATAAGCTGTGTAAATATAAAATCACCTCTAATGTAGTTGCGTGGTGTGTGGAAATGCGTGGGCTTGTCAGGATTCCGGCGCGGTGCGTTGTTGGAGGTTACTCAGTTCCACACGTGAGTAGCCTTATTACAAAGTCAGTGCAAATCCTACTTGGAGTCTGTGCTTTCATGTCACTTTAAGCTGATGATTTTTTTTTCTAGGTTAATCTCCCCTCTTCCTGGGACCTTTTCCTTCCTCAGGCTTGTAACATGACCACACATACTCTAGTGCTGATACAAGGAGTTTGCAGGAATGTGTGGCTTGGGTAGAATCAGGCTCAGGGAATGGGCTGGGTTGCAAGGGACCCTAGAAATCATCTAGTTCCCACCCCCCTGCCATGGATATGGATAGCAAAGGAAGTTAAGACTGTTAGTATTATAAGTTTAGATTTACTTTGACAGTAGCAATCTCAATTAAAACTGCTACTGAACAGTCCTCTTGGTTACACCTCCATCCTGCATATTACTTTGAGATGAACAATTCAAACCCCAAAATTTTATTTTTGCTGAAACCTAGAAGTTCTTTAAGAAATGGGAAATTCATCTAGTTTGAGTAGTGAGGAACAAATTACTCTTCTGTGGTAGAGTTTAATGATTTTGCCTTGCAGGTTAAATTAATGAATTGTCCATGATATAAGACCTGGGACAGCAGCTAGAAGTGTCACGATACAGAGAACACCAGCTCAAATAAATGTCAGCTGTACAGACTTGAAAAGCAGAAAGATACCTTTGTCAACAGCAATCTAGTCGCCATATGGCTGATAGATGAGATGCTAATGATTTACAATATGCAGAAGAAACACAGGTTTTATGTGATTACTTGCTTACCACAGATGGATGAAGTATGTGAGGACATTCCTGAGCCTAGACCAATCACAAAATGGTGCCTGGTCTGGCATGTGTCTGCCACGAAAGGTTGTTAGACAACCAAGAGATGAGAAATGTTCAGGTATAGCTTTGGAAGTGATGGGGCTTATGCCTGAACTCAGCATATAACTTTAATAATGATTAGTGCTCAAGTCTGTGCCTGATGCTTGGCATGAAATAATAAAAGAAAGCATGAAGGCAATCATAATAACCAAACGAGATCTCTGTTGTTCAGGTCTTGTTGCTGAATTACGTGGACACGACTGGACACTCCTTGATCACTTACTGATCCTGGCTTTTGCTCTGTTTCTGGAAATCTACCCCAAAGTGAAGTTTTGAGTTGAGCTTTGGAATCTGAGAGTGTGAAGAAATCTGGTCCCAGAAAGAGGCAGGATGAGAAATAAATTCTGGAGAGGGCATCACCTGAGTAGCTGCTCTCAGACCCCATGGATTACCTGCAAGTGTCACAGGAGTGGAGGGAGGCCAGCTCAAAAAATTAATTGATTCTGTCAAGTCCTATGTTACAAGTAACCCCCTTTTTTTTCTATCCCCCACCTAGAAATACTAAAATGCTTTTCTGCAGAAATTTCTATAGAAATTTGACCTGTACCGTTTCTAAGACAAGCCCTTTGTCTTCCCCATAAGAGTAAAGCTGGTGTTCTCAACCCAGTGTGAGGGATGCTGTCACTTCATTTCTCACATGCACAAAAACAAGCACTAGCTGCTAGAGAAATAACATGGCTTTTGTACTCATTGCATATACAATAGCTGTGTAACCCACTTTTTGAAAGGAAAATTCTGTCAGTGGTGGCTGATCTGTCTCTTTGGAACAGCTGTAGGTGACAGTTTGAGAGTGAGAGTTGTGCTCTGGAGCTGAAGAAAAGCCTCTAAGAATCAGAAGGTGAGGGTATGTTACAGTAGACTACTTGAGAACTCCTCTGAGGAGTATGTTACTCCTGAGCCACATTTAAAGGATAAAAAGAGATAGGTTCCACCACATTTGACACAAAAAAGATTTACTCTGATCTTTTGTTCTTGGATCACGCTTGAGAGCCTTCAGCATTCAGCCAGTCCAATATGATTGTGGTGATCCAAGACTGTGGTCTGCCAGTTGCTCCTTGTTCCCTGGCCCTGTGCAGAGCACCACTCTTGTATCATATGTTAAAGAAGGGAACTTATCCTCAAACCTTCTTCATCAATTTAAGGTAACACATCCAGCTGGCTAAAGCAGTACATAACACCCCAGAGCATAACCCCAAAATACCTTGTTCAAATTTGGTTCATTAATTTTAAGTGCATGTACACTGAGAAATACTGGGTGCTTGTCGATGGAAAGGAAGTAGTTAAGAAAACTTTTAGAGAACCCATAATATTCTAAAGCTATTTTTTTGTTTTTGATTATTTGTTACAGCCATGGCTTGAGCTGCCTAAACTAAGCCAACCCTGGTGTAGTAGCCAGGTAGCTGTGTCAGCTCAGTGTTGAATCTGTGTTAATATTATTTGCATTTTGGAACACAGCCTGTTCAAGCATCACCCACCTGGTGGTATGACTTCAACATGTGACTCTTATAAAAAAGGTTTAAAAATTAACTTATCTTCTTTGCAAACCATGCAATATCCAGTAATGATTGGGGCTTTTCCCAAGATGGCATTGTATGAAAACCAGATGATTGATACACAGAACAACATTAATTATCTTCCTGATCTACTTCCTCCTTGCTAATTGTTTCTTTTGTTAGTGCACCACCCTAGGAAAAAGCCTGAAATAGTTTCCTGTTTGTTTTCTAGAATGTTAACAGTCTTCAAAGCTTTCTATCATCAATTCCAGGCACACAGAAATGTCCTTAATAGTTATCATCAAAACACAGAATGGTTTGGGTTGGAAGGGACCTTAAATACCACTTAGTTCTGAGCCCATGGGCAGGGACATCTTCCATGAAACCAGGCTGCTCAAAGCCCTATACAGTGTGGCCATCAACACTTCCAGGGATGGGGCACCCACAACTTCTCTGGGCAACCTGTTTCAGTGTCTCACACAAAGACTTTCTTCCTTGTATCAAATCCAAACCTACCCTCTGTCAGTTTGAAGCCATTCCTCCTTGTCCTATCACTACATGCCCTTGTACAAAGTGCCTCCACAGCTCTCTTGTTTGGCCCCTCTAGGTAGTGGAATGTGCTGTAAGGTCTCCCAGAGTATTTCCTTTTCCAGGCTGAATAATTCTAATCCTAGCTTGTCTTCATAGGAGAGGTGCTCCAGCCCTCTGATCACCTTGGTGATCCTCCTCTGGACTTGCTCCAGCAGTTGCACATCCTTCTTACTTTGGGAGCCCAGAACTTAGGAGACTGCAGTGGAGGGGCAGAATCCCCTCCCTCAGCCAGCTGGCCCCGGCTGACTTTGCTGCAGCCCAGACACAGTTGTCTTTCTGATCTGTGAGTGTGTATGGCTGGGTCATGTTGAACTTCTTGTCAACCAATGCCCTAAGTCCTTCTCAGGGCTGCTCTCAAACCATTCATCCCCCAGTCTATATTTGTGCTTGGGATTGCTCCGACCCATGTGCAGACCCCGAACTTGGTTCAAACTTCAAGTTACTTCTTTTAGGTGATAGATCTGTGTTTAAGATGGGATGTAAACAAGCTCTCATAGAATCCAATCCAGTGATCTTTTTGCTAGGACACCTTTCCCACAGTAAAATTAAAAACTTCATTTTAGAGAGCAGAAGGAAAATACTTGTTTCCCTCCCTCATAAACACTTCTGGCCTTAGATACTTTATGTGAAGGCCAGAGAGATGCAGAGTGGGATGTTACTTCAATGCTCATCTTCATTCTTCAAAAAGGCAAGGTAAAGGAAAAGATTGGGACACCCAGTATTTGTTTACTTCTGAATAGAGTGAAAACTGACAGCCTCATGTCTTACAAGTTTAAAGACTTTAAAGATGTGTAGATGTGGTGCTTAGTGGTGGAATTGGCAGTGCTGCGTCTATGGCTGGACTTGATGATGTTAGAAGTTGTTTTCCAACCTAAATTATTCTATGATTACTTCCAGGTATGCTAGATGTGAGAAAGAAAAAACTATGGAAATGTAACTATTAAATTGGGTGTGTCCCTTTAAAAGCTGGGAAGGACAACTGTAGAGGATTTGTCTGAGATGATGCTACAGATGCATCTTTAACTGGTCAGTTAGTAGTAGGCATCCGACCTACATCAGCAGTGATTGGCAACTTCCCTATAAAGCAGTTACAAAGTCTGAGAATACCTGGTGTTACCTGTAATTACATCCCAGACAAAAGGAACAACCTGAGAAATTCATCTCCCTGTCGATGTTATGAAATAAGTTGAAACACACAATGGAGACAATAATTATTGTATCATTCCAAGTAATTTTAGATGGTATTCTCACCACCCAGTGACATGTGAGGCTAAAACCTGCAACCTGTAGGAGAACAACCTGTGCGGCATGTAGTCCTTTTCAAAATGATGCTCGATTTTGATCACTTCTCCATCAAACAGAATGTAAAAAACTTCCCTTGGCATGAGGGGGAAAAAATATAAAGTGAAAATCTGTGAGTAGGAAAGAACTGTTGTTACTGAACTTTGGTGTGCTTTAGATCTCAGGAGTGGTCCCTTCTAGTTTATGTAAGGCAAGTGGAAAATCCTATTGTGTCAGGTAACATTTTTTTGTCCACTCTGCTCTCCCTTTACCTGAATGTAACCAACAGTGTCATTGACAGATCACAGAGAAAGTGTGTCTGTGGTCACTGACTGCAGCTTAATGCCAGGATGCCCATGAATACCAGGAACCTTTCCTGCTTCTTAAAATTAAGAAGATGCAGATACTGTTTGATAAGTTTACTCCTCCTCTTTCCTTGACTTTCCATCCCTTCACTCCCAGTCACATGCTGTGCTGATCAAACCCAGCACAAGGAGAATAGGTATTGACACTACTCCTGATGAAAATTTCCAAATTAAATCTATCATAAAAATAAAAAAATGCGCTGTACTAGTGACAGATGCAGCCCACTTTCATCAAGTGGCTCACCTACACTCAATGCTTTCTGTTTACATGGCCCCACAAAGACCTTTTAGCAGAAGATGGTGTTTTCTAACACCATGCAGCTCTCATGATATGGTGGTGCCTTGGACAAATGCACTAGCCGAGAGCCCTGCTCCATTCAGTATATATGAGCATGTTTCCATAGAGGCTGCTTGCTTTTGGCTTTTACTCTAAAGTCCAGTTGGAAAATTTTGTGTGGATAAAGAGGGTTTGAGTGAGAAAAAGTCCACAACATTGCTGAAAAAGTACCCTCTTATCTGGGCCTACAGTGGAATTTGAATGAATACAAGGACTCAGTCCCAGGGACCTAAGAGCTTATAGCAGTACAGATAAAAACTTGCATTTAAAACATAATATCCACTACTCAATGAGTACATGAGGAGCAATGCAATGCAGAATAGGCATTAAGAATTCATGTGACTACTGTGAAATGTAGAAAAATGTGATTACATGGTAACAAATGAAAGAGAAAAATATGTAGCAAAACCAAACAGTATTTCAATTCAAAACTTTACCTTAAGGACCATCAGCAAGTGGACAACATATTAGGAAATAAATCTTACCTAAGATTATAGGCTACTTCTCAAAGAAGGTTCCAAGTCACCAGCATGAACACAGGCTCAGTGACAGAGGAACATTAGTTTTTTGTCACTAACATGATGTTGTTTTTATAAAGGATACCCAGATGTTAATACTAAATTGTTATAATCTATTTGAGAGAATAAATCTCTTTCTAATACGAAATTATTGTCTTGTTCTGTAGAGGATAAATGAATGTATCTACTGGGTTTGCTGCCATCAAGCTGTGCACTATGAGCTTTTCCCAGATATTTTCTTCTTCTTGTCCTTCCCTCCAGCATTTAATCAGTAGCTACTGCCTTTGAAAGGATTAAAGCACACTGTACGTGTGATGTTTCTATTTCCTAAGTGTTAGACCATGACAACGCCACAAAGATGTGCACCTTACGTTATGGCAAACTTTACCTTCTGCTTTTCAAAATGTTAGACCCCAGTAAAAGGCTTACATGATAGTCTAGTCTGAGATACCACAGAAGATATCAGGTTTGTGCATGAAGAATGATTGCCTAGCTTTGTTGTAATCTTTGGGAAGGTTTCAGCAGGAGTTCTATATTTAAGACTCACCTTAACCCTTATTCTAAACCTCCTGTAACATTGCCTAGTTTTGAACATATTCATTAGTATCTGGCCAAAACAGCATTTCCTACCTGCCACATCAGTCCTAAAAGAGCAATAGGAATAGGTAGATTCATAATGCATTAAATAATGTAGAGAAAGCCACCAAGAGAAAATCTTGGCCTTCCTAACCTCCATGCATGCTGGGCAGAATCCAGGGAAGAGAAAAATGCGGCAAACAGAACAGGATTGAAGGACAGTGGCCTCCCAGACTCTCTTTCCTTCTCCAAGTGACTCAGATGTTTTAGAGATGTGAAAAGTGTCTTGGCTGCAAAGTGCAAGTCTTTCAGAGCCCCTCTGTGCGTCCCCACTAACTCCCGTTGCTGAGAGACCAGTCTCTTCCTCCTAATTTCTGCTGCAACCTCTTGCCTCCCCACATCTTAAACTCAGACTCTGCCTCAGCTCTCAAAGTAGTCAAGTGCCACCCTGAATGAGGTTTGTTGTAAACAATGAAGCAGTGGGATGATTTTCCTTTATTGTCCTTGTTAAAATTCATATGGTACTTAATTAAAGTACGATACTTAATTAAGTATGATACTTAATTAAAAGCTTGCCTGTCTGAAACCATTGAGGAAACAAGACAAAAACAATCCTTCTAGAAATATGTCCAGATGCAAAGCAAGGAGAGGACTAGACAGGGATCTGGATTTTGCCTGGCCTCTGCCACTGATTCACTTCGATAATTTCTGCAAGGCATTTACTGTGCATCAATGGGCTTATTGATGGAGGAAACCCAGTGTTTATTTCCTTTCACAGAGTTGTCCTGAGTCTGACTAACCATCATTTGTGCAAATCTTGGGATGAAAGAAATCACTGGGGTTCTAAGCTCTTAATATATATTACTTAGTGTACTTTAAAACAGTCATCATGCTAAGTAGAAATTAACATTCCAAAGCCCATAGGGTGGATACCTTTGCCTATGTATATATATAAAAGTCTTCAAGTGACCTGCCTCAGAGGAAGAACAACTGAATACAGGTGAGTCTGAATTCACTTACAGAATATTTATTTAGAACCAGAAGCCTTGATTTGTTTTGATTTAGTGTTTTGCCAATATTGTAACTGCTATGGTGTTTCTATATAAGGCCTGTGAGGTTTTTGTGATGGGAGTGGGGTGAAAAAAATTCCTGCATGTGGAAACAGCTGCATCCTGTAGCTTTCAACAGGGACACAGATGGATTTGCCATTGAATTCATAGGTGTTGGGTCAAGCTGTATTGGTCTGGGCTTGTGAATACATAGCCTTAGTGTTAGAGCTCAAACAGAGCTGCTGCGTGTACCCTGATCTGGCCATGGGCATTGCTGGCCTGAAAAAGCTCAGTCAGGACAAGAGAGTCTTTGCAATGGTACTGGTGGAGTATTTGTGTTTCTGTATCTATATAATCTGGTTTGCAGTAGAAATGCAGTCTAGAGAAATGGTCACATGCTATTAAAACTGAAAATGTGTTTTCAAGTGTTAACTGGATTAGTGTTAATTGCCTACAAGACTCATGGTTTTGAAAACTTGGGGAAAAAAAAAAAAGCAGCCAAAACATTTGTAAGCCATAAAAGCTGCTCAGTTTAAATGTGTTCATCAACGAGGCAAATACAGTCAATATTTTTGCATTTGATAGCTGTTGATATTTTTGAATTTTATTAATAGGCAAAACATTAGTAAAGTGGTTATCTGCCAGTATCACACAGAGAAGTATTATTTCACCCAATAAATGCTGGAGTTGCCTTGCATGCTCTTAGCAGAGTATTAAGGGTCATGGTTCATGATTTTTGAAAACAACTTTTTCTAAGAGTCAAGGAAAAATTCTTTTTGAACAGGGAGGCAGGGGTTGTGTGCACTTTATAGCACATTAGACTTCAAACACTTATAAAATTAAAGCAAAGCTAGTGGACCTGCTCATCATAAAGACACACTATGGGCCTTTAGGAGGGGCCATGTGAGCAAGCAATGACAACTGACTGAAGCTAAAAAAGGCCCCTGCTAGTCCAGGCTACTAACAGGGACCTCCCTGGTCCCAACCTCCCTAAGGGAAGAAAGTTCCTCTGCTGCCCAACCCCTCTTCAGCTAATGCATCTCTGTCTGGTGCCTCAGGGTAGAGGTTTTTCGCATGCCAACTTTGCTAGAGTGCTGCTGAAAATCAGCAGTAATTTCTTCATGTTTTGCAAACCACTGTGTTTCCAGGTCTCCCGGACAGCTGAGGGGAGCCATCACCATGATCCCTGCACTGCTGTTGCTGGGTCTTTCAGCCCTTGTTGGTAAGACAGGTTTGGGATGCTGTCAAAAGCACACTGGGAATTGTTTGCAGAAGGACCTTGGAGAGGAAGTGTGCAGTAGGCCTGAGGCCCCTTCCTGCATGGCCCTGTAAGATCTGGTGTGGCTGAAGGTCCTCAGCAGCTGTATGAGGCTGCTTGCTGCCCACATGTGCCTTTTAAACCAGCTCACCTGGAGGATGGGACTGAAACCAAGGGAGTCACAGCCATGGCTCCTCCTGGTTTTCCCAGCTAACCTTATCCAATCTCCTTGCCTTCTCAGAAATGGTCTCACAAAAGTGGCAATCTATTTGATAGAGGCTATTTGTTCCTCACTTACTGGGGAAACAAGGTAATTTACCCAGACTGAGGCAAGCATTCTCCTGAATTAATTCCTCACCAAGTTACTGAGGGACACAGCAGACAATCCCAGCCAGGGTGCTCAGCTACTGCCAGCCTTCACCTGAGTGGGGCATTGAATAGGAATTGCCCTCTGAAATAAATGCAGAGACTCTGGTTCTCTCCAACACCTCCCTTTAGACCTAATGGGGCAGGTGCATATTCACCTAAACAGTCATTAGATCCATTTGCTTCAATATTTAATTAGAAAGGAACCAATTTCTGTTCTCTACCTTTCTTTGATGACATTACTGGTGGAGACCAGTAGCAACTGTATAAGCAGGGCACACGGGGATGTGGTTTGCAGGTCTGGACCCTCTCATGCTTGACTTGTATGCACTTGCAGGACTTGAACAATACTGCTCTGAGATCTTATGTGTTCAAACAGCTCCATTTAATTTCAGCTCCATCCCTGAGTTACAGTTGCTATGGCGATATAAGTGCTCTTCAAGCCCCCACGATCTCCTGTACACCTGTAAGAGCTGCTGACTGTGGTATGTATCATTCATTGCTTGATTTGTCAACTTTTTTGTACTTGACAGAGAGATGCCTTACCTCCTGTCATTGCCAAATTAAATGTGGTGCAGTTATTCAAACAGCAAAAAGGGAGAAAGCAACACTTCCTCTCCCAAAAGAGCAGGTGAAGCCTCCAGACCTGATGGGAAGTGGAAGGACAAACTTCATGTCCCATAATCAGGATCTTTGGCCTCAAAGCAAAAGGAAATAGTTAAACTCTTTTCAGTTAAAACAGTTTCTTCATCAGCCAGGACTTTAGCATCAGCCTCCTTACTAAGCCCCAGGGCTTGTCTGCTCCCAGGGTAAGGTTTACAGAGCCAGGTCCTGAGTGCTGCCATGTTGGCTGAGCTGGCCAGTTCTTCACATTTCTCTGTTTCTTGCCTGGTGTTACTGCCTGTGTGAGCACACAGCTGACTATGTCACACACTGTCATACTGCTGATATCTCCATGTTCCTCAGATGTAGGCTTTTCCAGGGCAGACACCCAACTGAGGGCGCTCAAGCATAGATCTGAACTTGCTTGCTTTTTTCCAAACTGTTCCAAATTTGCTTCAAAAAAGCCCCCACTCTCTAGAAATAGAACATAGCCGTTACTGAAGCATGGACAATCTGTAGTAACATACCCCTCAATTTTTTCAAATCCATTTTGAAACTGCACTTTTCTGACTCCAGAGGTGCAGCAGAAGAAGAGAACCATGCATTCCACCTCCTAAGAAGCCTCCCTGTTCCCCTGGTCATCCTTGGGGAGTGGAACAGCAGCTCCCTGGCCATGGTCAGAGACAATAGAGCCGTGCTTGTTCCTCAAACCCTACTGCCCAACTTGACGTAGATGCAATTTCTTAAAAGCTTGAGTTACCCTTTTGACACACCTGCTCAAGGGGGAAGCAAGGGGTTTAGACAGGGGTGTGTGTAAGTGTGCCTTTTCCTATGCCACAGGATATGCCATGATACGGAGGACTGCGGAGGCAGACCTTCCACGTCTGAGGAGATACGAGATCCCAATTAGGAGAGTAGCCAGAAACCTCTGCTTGGACCCAGCACTCATTGGTGGCATCATGTCCCAGGAGAGCCGTGTGGGCCTGCTCCTGGACAACGGCTGGGACCGGGCACGGCAGAAGTACGGCCTGATGCAGGTACTCCAGGGTGACAAGAGTAAGCAACAGCACAGTCATGTAGTGCATACCCCAGGGATTTACCCTAGCAAATGATTGTTCCGTGTTTGAAAGGGCACTTTATTGCTATCCCCCTGTAACCAAGGCTGTCCTCAATAAGGTCACTTCAATGAGTCAAAGCCTGGGAGTGCAACAAAGAGGGAGTGGCATTCAGAGGCAAACCCATTTTCTTGCTTGTTTTTCTTAGATCAGCAGGCAGCAAGCAGAACCTTCTGTGACGTGGGATAGTGAAGAACACATAAATCAGTGCTCAAATATCCTGGTTCTTTCCATTAATGAAGTACGGGCCAGACATCCTGCCTGGACTTGGGACCGGCAGCTGAGAGGTACGGAATGGGCTTTGTACTAGGGAGGGACAGACTGACTGATGGGAGTGCTGTGTGCTTTTTGGTGTCACTTTTAAGGGAAAAAGAGCATCAATCTGTCAGATTTTACAGGATCTCTTACCAAAAAAAAAAAAAAAAAAAAAACCCAAATACAAAAACCCCCAAACAAACAAAAGAAACCCCCAAAACCCCAAAATAACAACCAGAAGCAGAGTTTTCTAGTTTAACAGAAGCAGTACCAGACCAGCAGACTGGCAATGAGAAATGGCTGCTAGGTGGATAAATAAGATAGAAAGCAGCTAAACAAAAGTTACTGGAGAATGCAGAAACTGAAGCATCACAATACAGCAGAATTATTGTAGCAACCTGTTGTGTCCAGGAAGATTACAATCCAGGTTTCCTTGTAGTCCATGCTGTGTGTGGGTTTGTTCACTCTATGCTATTTCTTACTCCCCCTTCCTTGCTCTTCTATTGCACTTCCTTTGCTCTGATTACACCCTTTTCTGGTAACAGTGTTCCATTTCCACCTGCATTTGAAGAGAGTCATGGGCTCCTTCACTACAGCAATAAAGATTTTACAAAATCAGTCACTTTTCAAAAATAATGCACAATTGGCACTTTGACAAGCAGTTCCTGTTTGGTGAGATGCATGGCATTTTTGCTACAAATTTTTGCTCTTAAATCTCTATCTCTTACTTACAAGCCCATAACAACTTCTTCTCAACTCTTTCCAGGGGGACTCTGCACCTACCGTGCAAAAATGGACAACCTCCAGGTCTATGAGGCAGACCCATGCAGCAGCGACTACAGCTACGCCAACGGCGTGATTAGGCGAGCCCAGTACTTTAAGAGAAATGGATTCTAGGTCTTAAACCCACCCCACCAGGGAGCCTCCCCTCTGCAGACTGGCCCAGCAGTGATGTAGTACCCACTACAGCCCAGTGCTGTAGTACCCAGAGCAGTTCCTCAGGTCTCCTGTCAGGACCGATGCTGGTGGCATTGGCAATGCCACCTTGCTCGCTCCAGCAAATCCCAGCCCCCTGCTCACTGATGGGCAAGCTCAGCACTGACTTCCAGGAGATCCCCAGGGATGAGATCCCACAAACTCAAGGCCTTTGAAAGGCAGATGGGGACACACCAGCAATGTTTAAATTTTGAGTGAGGAAGGTGACTCTTCCTGTTCAAAGCTGCACCCTGGGGCTGTTTGTGCATCTCCTAGACAGGGACACAAACAGCTCTCCCTGGGCATCAGCTGTGGTCTTCCCATCTGTATCCACCTTATTTCTCTCCATAGCCAATGCAGGGCATGAATACCCTATTTTCTTTGCCTTGGTGCTGCTGGCTAAGGAGCAATGAAGAGACTTCTCAGTGAGCCTTTGGTCTCTGCAGTAGCTGAGTGCTCCTGTAGCCAGCCTTCAGGGGAACAATACAAAACATGCTTTGGTTGGTCTCCTAAGTCCATGGCCATGGTGCAGCTGGGGACCTCATCAGGGCATCTATATGGAAAATACTGCAAGTGCCACAGCAGGCAAAATGCTTTTCCATCAGTGAGCAGCCCTTGGAGCAGGAGTCAGCCCCACATGTACCCACACCAGGAGCCATATCACAGCAATAGTTTTGGTAAAAAACCCACAACCTTTCCTGCTTTAGCTTAGGCACATTTATGCTGAGTTTCCTCCAAATTTAAAAGCATTTCAGCATCTATCCCTGTGCCAGGAATCCCAGTTTCTAGTAGAAGTGATTGAGCTCTGGTCTGTTTGAAAGTGGATGGGTCTCTTGGTGCCAATTTATTAATTAGAGAACAATAATGAGAATAAGATAGAAATAAAGATAAATGTTAAATACCAATGTTTTTTTTTTTTTTTCAGTTTCATGGGGCTCAGTGGGTAGCAATCTATAGTTTGAGTAAATAACTCTATTCAGTACTCTTGGAATGGGTCTAAAACTCAGTTTGAGAACAGAGAGAGGATAATGGTGCTGCAGACTGGATAGGTCAGAGGAGCTGGGCCTGACCCTGGCTGCTGACCCCAACTTGTGAACCTGATAATAAGAATGTTCACATTTAGCCTTTCAAATAACCATTTGGAAGGTGTCAGAGTACTTTTCTTCCAGCTGCTGCCATAGCTGATGCAGAAGTGATGCTGACAGTCCTTGCCTGGCAGCAAGGGGCAGTGCTGTGCCCATGCCTGGGCTGCCAGGCAGGGTCAACAGAGGTAGCATGAGAGCTGGGCTGGAGACAGCTTTTGCCAGCAGAGCACTTTTAACACTGTGCCCCTTGTCTTGTCAGTCATTCATCTGCTTACCATCACGGCAAGGACTCTGCATGATTAACATACCTTACAAGCAAACTAATTTTATCACCTCTGGAGACCAAAGGGAACCCTATGTTGTCTCAAATGTCACTGATTTTTTTTTTTTTTTTAAGACTACCATAAACAGTTCAGCGTTGAGCAATCACAGATATTGATATTAGTCTTTAATGAATTCTACACTATATTAATATAATTTACTAAAATAATTACTTTGTAATACTTTGAAATGTATCACATGGTTGTCTACTTAACATTACTTATGTAAGATTCATAGGATGAAGCCTTTGGTGCATTATATTATGTAAACCCATGTTACATAAACCTCTTAAGTAAAGCCTATTAATGAATTTTTGTTAAATCAGTATAAATGTCACATGGGGCAGGGAATCTCATTGCTGCCTATGTGTACAAAGCTGGGGCTTGAGTTCCAAGGGTGAACAAGAGTGGAGCTCTCTTTTTGGTTGCCTTCATGCCATCCACTATTGGTGCTGCCAGCCCTGCAGATGTCTGAGCTCCTCAGGAGTCCAATTTGAAGCTATGAAGCTGCTGCTCCATGTTGTGGTAGCAATACCCAAGGGCCTGCTAACCTGCCTGCTGAGTTGTGCAGCATCACCACAAAGGATTATTTATAATTTATAGTCCATTTAAAATTCCAAGTTATTGAAATTCCATATTTTGTTCCAAGTTTTGTTTTAGGGTATCAGCACTTTGCAGCAAATACAGAAAATCTCTGCAGAAAATTAGTTGAAGCTTGATAAATTGGTAGTAAGGAGCAAATAAACAAGGAAAGTTTAACAGTAGCATGCTGCCTTAAGATTTGAGCAAAAGGTTTCCTGACAAATAACAATTGTTGTTGCTTTCTGATCTTTTTCTGGTCACCTCTGTCCATGTTACTGGAAGTTCCTTTTCTGCCTGATGTAGACAGAGCAGTAACCTTTGACCCATGGCCTATTGAAAAAAAAAAAAACAAAATAAAACCAACAGACATCTTGCAAAGCAAATTATCTAATACCAAGTAACATATCAGAAAAAGCAGAGCACAGGCAAGGAAAGAGAAAAACCAAATCAGAGGGGAAAGAAAGTTCCAGGGAATCAAAGACCAAGACACCTGCCTGAAACATTGAGGAAGGTGCTAGAGTAAAGGATTGAATGGTTCCTTCAAGAGATCCTGGGGGAAAACAAAGCAGCAAGAAACTGTCAGGAGGGTGCTGGCAGCCTGGCTTGGCAGGGAAAAACCACCTCAGATCAATTCAAATCTTTATCTAACTGGGTTAGTGGCCACGAGAGAAGCCATGGTTGTGCCATATCATGAGATCAAATATGCTTTCAGCAGAAATATGAAGTGCCTTCACATGTGAAGGGCTCTAAAATAAGTGGGAAAAAAGCACTGGTCAGCAGCAGCTTCTGGCCAAACTCAAGAGATTTTCAAGTGGAGATACACAAGTCTGTCCTACAGCAGTTTCTCTGAAATTCACAGTGAGAAAATGAATGGAGGATGTGAGCTATCAAACTGTGGGCTACATGGGAAGGGAACATGAGTGCTTCCATTGTGGTTAGAAACTGTGAAAACCTGTTAGGAACCAAACACAGGAATCAATTAAACACAGGTGCAAAACACTCTATGAGGTCAAGCAGCAGTATAGCAGGCGGGCAACAATCCCACAGAAAGGGATGGGGAGCCTAGTGGGAAGCAAAGTTGATGCCAGAGACAGAAGAAATCAAAAAGAAGGAATATCTCATTTGTGAGGTTATCTTTGTTACAGCATTGTGTGTGAAGCACCTGGGGTAACTCTTCTGTCAGCAACAGTGTTTGTGCCTGTTGCACCAACAAAAATATGCTCAGGACAATCACAACCCTGATGGAAAGTACAGTCTTTGGAAATAAGGAATTAGATTCCCCCCCCCACCACCACCACGAAAAAAAAAAAAGAAAGCACACAGTTATGATTTTCTAATATGCAAAAGAAATTAAGGGCAAGGACCTACATGCTTCCATTCCCCTTGAGGGTAAGACAAATAGCAATGAGTTTAGCAGCAGATTTGTTGAATACTTAAAAAACTTTCAGGATAATGAAGCAATGCAACATTTCCTGAGTGTTTTAAACAACATTCAAGACCAACATGTAAAAGTTGCTGTATATCATATATAATCACAAAATGGTTTGAGTTTGAAAGGACCTAAAACATCACCAAGTTCCAACTCCCCTTCCATTAGACTAGGTTGCTCAGGGCTCCATCCAACCTGGCCTTGAACACTTCCCAGGATGGGGCATCCACAACTTCTCTGGACTACTTATTCCAGGGCCTCATCACACTCACAGTAAAAAATTTCTTCCTAATATCTAATCTAAACCTGCTCTCTTTGCAATCATGTTTTGCAGAGAGGGGAAATGCAATAGGTGTTGTTTAAGGACCTTTCCAAGCCAACACTGCTGAATCAGAATGAGCAGTCAACAAATGGAAAACAAATTGCAGACATGGAAGAAAAACCTTCTTTGTTGGGGGTCCCATGATTTGGTTTTACAATTGAGGTTACTACTGGGAAATTTATTTAAACATGCTTCCTATAGCAAAGAGCAAGTGTGAGGTGGAGTCTTTCTCTCTCATCAACTTGTTAAGCTGCAGGTGGCACGGGCTGATCCCTCTGTGGCTCAGGCAGGGATCTGCCTGGAGACTGGAGCTGCAATGACTGGTTTTCATAGAAACCAGGCAGAGGGACCAATTAAACAATGTCAGCAGTAACTGAAGCAGCAGGAAAACACTGTCAAAACCAAGTCCCCGTTGGGTCAGAGCCCTAAGCTACGTGGGAAAGCAGATTGTTCCAATGGCTGATTCCAAATGCTGCAGCTGGATCTGTTTGAGCCACGTGTCCATGTCTATCTCCCTGAAATATGCAGAAAACAAAGGGAAACACCAGCACATCACAGCAGTGCTGAATAACTGTGTTTGTTCTGCTTTGTTACTCATTGCAAAACTGGGCTGGGATTTCCTAGCCAGCAACTTGTTCCCAGGACAGAACCTCTTAGACTGCCCAGGACAGGCATCAGCCTGTGGTACCAGGGATTCCTGTGGAGTCAGTGCTGCAGATGGGGTAACTGTTTCAAATGCTTGCCTCAGTTTACTTAATTGCCTTCCTTGAAACCGTGCACCCATATTGGATGCACATGGCCTGCTTTTTCCCATTTCAGTGTTAAAAGAGGTCATGTTGTAGGATTGCAACCTCAGAGCAGTTTCCCACCAACATCCCTCAAACAAAATCCTTGTGCCTCTCTCCAGCATTTGTTTCTGTGGGTTCCTCAACCAGCTCGTCCTAGAAGCCAGGATTTATTGCAACCAAACATTCTGCTTCTGCACCTCATCCTGATGAGACACTGATGCAGCCAGTATGCAGGCTCCCACTCATGCCACCAACTGCTGCTCCTCTGGCCTCACTGACAATCTCACAGAACTCAAAAAGGATAGTGCAGTCCTACTACAGCATTTTTATCAGTAGCAACTGGGATTTCCACCCACAGGTTTTTAGGGTGCTTCTCTTTTCCTGTAATATTTTTATGCTGTAACATTTTTATCCTTCACATACAGCATCACTCTACATACAGCATCACACCTCCACATCCTACTCAGTGGTTCCTGTGAGGCTGGGAGTGCTGTATTTCATTGGTTTTCTAGCCTCCACCAAGTGTCTGAGACAACTTCTGAGTCAAGGTTGTCATTTGGTCCAGGCATTTGGGTTCTGGCTTGATTTTGAAGTCTCTAGCAACTGTACAAAAACACCTGCAAGTTTGTCTTTGCTTTGTTGCTTAATATTGCATGTGCCAAATCCTTGCCACTGTATTCTGTCTGTTTTGTCTTTCTCACCTATTGTGATCATGCTGTTTATTTCCCTCATGTTTTTTTCAGAGCTAAACTGAACATCAACCTTGCTCACCTTACAGATCACATGAGTTCAAAGATACTCTGCATTTGTCAGCTTTCCCCTGCTTTTAGTGGAAATGTTCCTCTAAAAGCTCTTCCATTTCCAGTGACACTGGTTGTTTATGCTACAGCTCAGGTGCAGCCTGCCCCTTCCATGCTGCACCTCTCATCTGTGTTTTGCCAGTTCCTCACGTCTCACCCATCTACAAATCCCTGTATTTTCCCATGAGGCCATCTTGCAGCCTCAGGACACAGACCTTCTCCCAGCATCGAGAGCACTGTGCCTTCCTAACATGGGCTGGGTAACCTCCCACAGCTTAAATGGGTTTGATTGCCTTGGGAAGCGTGTGTCAGCCTAGTTTCTCCCCTGAAAGCATAACTAGGATCACTCATTTCTTACCCACCTCTTATCAAGCTAATTAGCAATTAGAAGAAATGTTCAAGAACATGAAAAAACCCCCACAGTGAGGATGTGGCTGACTTGAGACTCTACTGCCTCAGCCCTCGGTCTTCCACAAACACTCAATTTCCAAGAACTGGAAAGGTTTTTGTTCCAAAGCAGGCAAGGAGAAATTTGACTCATTTTTGTCCTTTAAATCAGGTTTTATTTTATTAATTCCCTGCTTATTCAGCCACCCCTTGGCTGACTCAGATCAAGAAACTAACAAAGTTTTTAAAGGGGTTTGGTTGTGTCCATAGTTAGAGAAACCAGGTTTATAGATTCCTGTCATAATAATAAAAACCCAGGCAGCACATTTTTGTACCTTTCCTCTCAAAATGAAGACAAGCTCTAACAAGGCACAGCTGCATGCCTGAGCCATAAATGCTATAACAGAGGAAGAGATTATCCCACAGATGTTTGCCCTGAACCATTTAATTGCTAGAGACAATTCTTCCTTCCTGCCAGACACATGAGAAGAGTGAAGATACTAGATCTGGTCCAGTGCCCTGCAGCCTGACTTCTGGGTAAATCAAATTGTCCCTGCCCTGTGACTCTTGTGATCACTAAAGAGCTGCTTGCTAATCGATCACGGATACTGATATTGAATGGATCACTGTGGCCCTTGTGATATGTACTATAGGTGGATGTCCTACATTAACCACATGCACAAAATATTTCAGTAGTAGAGTGTCATCATCTTACTGCAAAACTTCCACACCTTCTCAGTGATTTATCATGGGCAGCTCCTCAGAGCACTAACTCCTTCTTCTTCTTCTTCACAGCAAAACCAACAAACTCCAACTCTCTTCACAGCACAGCCAACAAACTGCAGCTCTCTCCTCAACCAGCTAACCCACTCTTTTGTAGCACTCATCTTCTTACTGGACACAGCTGTGGCCTATTAAGGGCAGGCCTGTTCCTAATCTTTGGTGATTAGTGCAGCTGCAACTCCTCAGGTGTGAGATTACCTTCTGCACTATGTTTATTTTCTTACATTCTATCCCCCCACAGTAGAGCTGTCAGGTTGCTCTAGGTGGAGGCTGAAGGGCTAGCTGAATATAAAGTCCCAGGGAATTCAGGTGAAACTGTCCAGGTGTGGCAAAGGAGGTTTGTATAGAGAATATGTGCAGAGAATAAAGTTGTAGATGGTATGAGTGCCTCAATTACTGTGATGTAGAAGAAGCAAACTAGTACATCCTTTATGTTTCTGCCCCAGAAATAAGGGAATAGTAGCACAGACCATTTGGAGATTACTGGTTTGTGAATCACCTTTGGTGTTTTTTGCATTTTTTAAATGTCACATGTTTTGAGCCACATTTGTTCTATTCTCCTTCCTGTCAGATGCACTTTCCTGTTTCAACCTTCTTTACACTCAGTCATAATTGTGAACCTGAAGAGCCCCATGCTTGAGCTGCTGTGACTTTTTGCAGCTGATTCTCTATGGTAAGTATCAACAGCACAGCAAAAACTTACAGAATCTCTCAGTGCAATGACACGGGGCGAATTCCCCCGATAAAAATGTAAAAGAGCTGCTGAAAGAGCAAAATGGCATTTCACACCCTCAAAATCTGCCGTGGGGGAGAAGCGGGTCAGGATAGATTCTGCCGCGGGAGCTCTGCCATCCAGTGGCTGCTTTCCTTACTGCTGCACAGTTACAGTAGCTTTGAAACCCACACGGCCTGCTAATTTGGGGTTGTTGACCTTTGTAGTTTTTGTGCAAGAGGGGATAACAACAGGGGCCTGGCGTAGTCTCTGCACATCCGAATGCCGAGCAGTTGCAGCTCTGGTCATGTTATTGTTCCTGGATCTTTGCCTGCAAAAATGTCATTAAATCCAGAAGCACATTTTCCCATTGTCAGCATGTTAGTGCTTCCAAGAACTGAAGGGGAGCAGCCTCAGACAAGGCTCCTCCTAGCTCCTCCACGGGTCCTAGCAATGTGACTTAAAATTGAATTAAAAGCTATTTCATTTTTTAAATTCTAATTGTGTTTTTGCTGCAGAACAGAATCCCTGTTGGGTTTGGGAGGATGCACAAGTTGTTAAGTGTTTCTGTTTCTTGTAAGACCAGTGGGGGTGGGAAGTGCACGGAGCCAGCTGTTCCAGAACACTGCCAGCAGATACAAAGCCCATTTGTCTCCAGGAAGTGCATTGAGAATGTGAGGAGAGATCCTGCAGCAAACATGTCAGGTCTGTAATCTCTAATATTCTTGTAAATGATTCACTGTACCAAAGTCTGTATTCCATTAGATGAATTGTTCCTCTCAGTTGATGTTTGTGTGTTTTCCCTCCTGCAATGGTGTGTTAAGACAACAGATAAATGCATATAAATTGCAAGTCAAACAATCTGCCAGTCAGATACATTGTAATGGGTGTAATTGAAGGATGTTTTGGTTTGATTTTCCTGTAGCTATGGAAAAGCAAGCTGGAGCCAATAGTGTAGGATTTCAATTGACTCTCATGGTTTTTACCTTACTTTTTAAAAAATTTTGGAATAGAAAACCTGCCTTTTTGAGATGCCTTCCTCCACTGGCCATGCAGGCAGCCCAACCCACAAGCTTAGACTAAGACAGCTAAGTTTTAGGTAATTAGGGGAGATGAACTGGGCACAAAGCACCAGTTCACAAGGTACATGAGCTAGCATGACTAAGAGGTAATCCCCTCCAGAGCAGGCCATACATACAGACTGCATCTGCTAGCACAAACACCTGCACTAGTATCAGAAGGATGCCATGGGTTTGTCAGGGATCTGAAAGCATTTTAACAGCATGAGTCACACATTGCCTTGGCCTGCCATCTGGTTGTAAAGACTGCTCTGAGCTGGTTTGAGTTGAAACCAGCACCTGTTCTTAGGCTGTTCAGAGTGTTATGGGAACATACTAATGTTGACACAACCGGAGCTTTGGGGCCACTGTGAAAGCAGACGTCTGAGCTGTAGGTAGGCACTGAGTTGTTCATTACCCCCTGACACCTGTGCACAAGCTCATGCCTATTATGGATCCTGGTCTCTGACTGTCAGTCACTGCCAAGCAAGCAGATATTTTCACAATCAATCAACTAAGATCCTACTCGGGCACATAAGTTTACGTTGGGAATAGGGTTGTCTTTGAGATGACATTTAAGACCATCACAGAAAAAAATCAAAGTCTGCTGGGTGCATCCAACCTCTGAACATACTTTTCTCTCTCCACTGAGAGTTTCCCTGAAAACCTGAACTTCTGAACATTTCTTCACTATAGTCCTAAATTCAAAGGGACTAAATCTGGGACTAATCCACACAAAGGCTTAGATTTAAAACAAGACTCACCTCACTTTCAATCTGCATGCTAGGGAAATGCCCTCTGAATCTGAAGAAAAAAGTCTTTTATATCTGTGTATTGATTTCTAAGGTACCCTTCAGTAAAATTAGTCAATTCCATCTTTGTTTTCGCTCTAAACAGATTCAGAAGGATTCAAAATGTCAGCTCAGCCATAATGACCTTTAGAAAAACTGGGTTTGGATTCTAAAATGAAAGGCAAAGTCATGCATGTCATGTTGTAGAGGTTCCTGCCTCAGAGAAGACAGCAGAAGAACATGGAGAAATACCAGGCCAAAATGGCAAAAGCTGGCAATGGTGAGGGTCTTGCTCCAGCTGTGATTGACTGCTGGTGTTATATTTCAAGGGCTGGGACAGAACTGAAGGATGGCCTGGGTGACCATGGAAATGCATTTGGCTTAATGCAGGTATGGTCAACCTTCTTAAAAACATAAATCTCATCCTTCCTTTGAAGCAGAGTCAGAAGAGTGGCAGGAACACTGCTGAAAGGCAACCCCCTAAGCCTTTTCAACCAAGTCTTCGACAAGGCTAAAGCCAATGCCAATCGGGTTGTCAGCTCCCAGCACCAGGGAAGGACGTGGGTGAGCATCAGTGCATGAGCAGACTGCTTTTACACTGTGAAATTGATGATTGCTTCCCAGCACTCCCATGGGATTGAAGAGATTAATTGTTCTTATTTCACATTTAGATAATAAGTCTTTTTCAAAAAGCACCTTTTTAAGCTGAGCATGCTGTAGGCTGCAGCTACTACCATGAGGTTAATTATACTTTATGCACCACAAGGGCCTGGGTTGTGGGGGATCTTGCTTCATTATTCATGCTTACATTTGTGCCTAGCTTGTTTGCCAAGTTGTAGCTTTATATGTAAAATCCCTAAACATTTGCTGCATGCATGGGATCTGCTTTGTAACAGCTCCAGCCCCCTCAGACTTCTGTTTTACTACCTCATGGATTAAGGGGAGATCCCTAAAGGAAATGGATTTTCCCACCCTTGATTCAGCTGGGGAGGAGAGGGGCAGTCACCTTGCACCTGTGAAGCAGCAGTAATCCTGCTTCTTGCATACTGTCACCTTTACAACAGAAGCTGTGCTGGTTTTTTAAGACTCTGACAGACAAGGAAGTAAGGCTGGCATTCCTCTTCTCTGTCCAAATGTTTGCCCCTCAAACATCTGCTGGCTTTGCCTGCACCATGAGAAGTGCTTGTGCCCTCTCCACAGAGTCACAAAAGAGGTAAATCCTGAGACTGAGGACCAAAATGAACCCAAGCAGCCTGTAAGCAACAAAGAGCTCTGGATAAATAGTGGGGTATCTGGTGTGGTGACCTTGCTGTCTCACTTTCAGGCTGGCAAACAGAACCATAAGATTGGCAAGCCATGGGACACTGAAGAGCACTTAGCACAAGACACAGAGATTTTATACAGGATGATAAATCCAGGAAAAAAACCTCCATTTTGGACAGAGGAACAGCACCTCATAGGCTGAGTTTTGTCAGCTTTGAAACACTTCACATATATGAAGTCAAGCATGATAATGCTACAAGCACTGCAGAAGGCAAAACACATCCCAGTCCCTATGTTCATGTGGAATAATATTCCTTACTATGCACTAAAAGGAATAGAAGAATAAGATTAGCCTTCTAGCAGGTTTTTTTTTGAAACCTGGCAAATACCATGACATTTTTCAGTTGCAAGGAGGAAGGGTGGGCTCTGCCCCTCCTCTCTCCATTCCATTTGTTTTGTGGTTCTATACCCACTTACAAAAAGTAACCTTTCCTGGTTGCCTATCCTGGCAACTCTGAAGTATTTACTGATGAAGTAGCACCTCTGTTTATGTGTTTCTTTCACCCTCTCTCCAGGTGGGATCTCAGCCTATAATGCAGCAGTTAACACAGTCCAGACCTATGACAAAATGGGTACTGGCAAAACATACAACTATGCCAAAGATGTGGATGTGAGAGCCAGGTTTTATAAGAAAAATGAATATTGAGATCTCTGAGTAATGATTAGATTTGAGGCTCTGATTGCATACTTTGCTTCTAATTAAAAACATTCAGAACTTCTCCTCCAAAACCAGTAAGAATGGGGCAGGACATCAAAGCCAGGAACAAGAACAAACTTGCAATGGGTTTTTTTCCAGCTAAGACTAAAAAAACTTAAAAGAGAACACACCTAATAGCCCAAAATGTAACTTACCTTCTGCCTCTAATTTTTATCTTACATCATGAGAATATTCAGAGTTTTCATCTGTGCCTGCAGAGATGAAGCAGCAGATTAATGCTGCAAGGAAGTTGTAACACTACTTAATAAGATTTTACCTGCCTTATATTTTATCTGTCAATACACATGTCTAACAGCTGTACAAAACAGCAGTGCCAGCTGTGGAGAGAGGCTGAGCTGTCCCTGTCAGAGGCTTTCAACGCCCACTGAGCAACCTCATCTGCCCTCAGTACTGGCCCTGTGTTGAGCAGGAGGTTGGACTAGAGACCAGTAAGGTACTTTCCAATCTGAACTTTGAAATCATTGTTAAGTTAGACTGTTTGTTCCCTACACAAAAAGGGAACAATAAGTCTCTTACCTGTGCTTCACAAAGATCTACATGGAGCATTACAAAGCTCCATAACTGAAAAGGTGTGGACACACACAGTGTTTGTGCACACTGCTTGTTCAGGTTTTAGTGTTTGACAGCAAATCTTGAGAGAATGTATGCTCATACAGAGAAGGTTTGGGATAGCAGACTGTGGGAGAGTGGGGCCCCTTAGGGGAAATACCATTTCAGAAACACCCAAACGTAGACATATATTAAAAAGTTAAAAAAAACCAATTTTCTTTTTCATTAGAACTGTCAGCTTGTCAATTAAACATCTCTGTAAAGATCTCTTGCAGCTGCATCTTACTCAGAAATAACAGCTACTATGTATTTTCCCTTCTCTCTGTGGGGTAGCCTGCAGTGTCCACAGTTTATCAGACACTTTTTTAGCTGTGAACGGTACTAAGCCTTTTCATTAACACAGGCCCTCCGGGATACCCTGCAGCACTTTTGTAGGCTGCAGCGAGATCCATACCCACATCCATAGACACAGCGTGTGGGATGGAGCTGGCAGAGCCCTCTGCTGGAAGCTGCCCAGGTTGCAGTGCCGCGGATGTGAATCCCGAACGTGCCTGGCAAGGCTGAGCCAGCCTGGCCCCGGTGATTTAGGACACCGATCCAGCCACAAGTCTTATTATTTGCTATCCACCAGCAGCAAGATCCATTTGCCTAATTTTCTGTGTCCTACTACTTGCACGACCTCTTTAAAGAATGCCCTATGTCTTGGATACACTACATATGTCCTTTAAAAGGGCTCTAATTCCAGCTTGTACCTCCCTGTGGGAATACGATCAACACCTTGCAGAGACTGCAGTTATAACACGCTGCAGCACAAGATGCTGTGCAGATGCTGGAAAAAAAGAGGAAGGTGAGAAAAGCAACATTAATTTATCTGAAAAATGATTAATTTATCTAAAAAGCAATTGATTAAATCACTTTACCCATGCTATTTTATTTCAGCTCAAATTCTCATTTCTGCCTTCAGCCTGTACACTCCTCAAACACCACACCTATCCTTTTCCCTCTGCATGGTGCCTCCACCTCTTATGTCCCTGTTCTGATATATCTCTTCCTTTGAACTCCTACAGGTGTTTACTGTTCTCTGCAAGCAGGCAAAAAGGATAAACACCAATTCTCAGTGACTGCATCCCTCTGATGTTCTCACAACATGCAGTCATTAAGATTAACTCCTCTTCAGTGTGTCTAATGTGGGAGAGACTCACAGCGTGTTAAATTACAGAATTTATCCTGACTGAAATGCAAACTACTTTATCATTTGATACAGCAGCAGCTTGCTAACTTTGGCCACAGTTCTTAAAACTGTAAATAAAACTACACACAGAGTAGTATTTTATAAGCTTGCAGCCCATAATTCTAACTCACACCAGAGGTTTGCTTCAGGGTCTCCACATTTCTAACGTCTGCCATTCTAAAAAAGGAAAAGCATCAACTTTCACATGGACTGAAGCTCTTAGGCTATTCTTACTGAATACTTAGGATCAGGGGATACAATGAACACAGCAAGTTTCCTGAAAGAAAAATCAGACAACTAATCAAGAGGTGAATAACTCCTGTTACTTCCAAATGAAGAGTTCACATGCTTTGTAAGCTACAGAAGCCAGAGGACAGTTTGCTAGGGAACAAGCATGAGATCTGGATAACCATGGTAAATCACTCTCCATGGACAGCCAGTCAATTCTCATGTGACAACTAAACAGAGGGCTTTTCAATTCCAATTCCAATTCCTTCCTCTGTGCAGTGAAAGTCCTGCAGTATTCCTGTAAATCTTTACTGCTAGCTGAGAAACGTCCTCACCATCATTAGCTAGAACTATTCTACTCACTTCTCTCCTTATTTGACTTTACCAATAAAGTCAAACTGTAAGAGAACTTACAGTTAGCCAAAAACTGAAGCAATCTAGCCACAAAATTAAAACACAAAGACAGAGAGCCTACAATTCATTTAATAATTCAGGTAACTATTAACAACATTGAATTTTGTATCTGTACACCTGCAATCCTTCTTTAAGTATCAGTACCACCTGACTGATGGTATTCATACCAGAGTAAGAATTTCTACTTTTCATACACAAACTCTCAACTGGGGATTTAAAGTATATTTTTTATAAAATCTAAATCCAACCAGCACACCTTAGGACTTAATTTCTTTCTGCTCCACAGGTTTCAGGCGCTTTTTAATGATAAGCTCTCCCCTGGGTGTCAAAAAGGTGCTGGACACTTCCTCCTCTGTTGGCAGCCCGTGGGGTAGCTTCAGTGGCTGTATTCTGCAGGCAAAAGAGTTTGCTTAGTGAAGTCCTGTGACTAGAAGGGAGTTACATTAGAGTTACATGTTCCATTAGAGTTACATGTTCCAAATAAACAAATAAATAAACAAACAGTTAACAAACCTTATCAGATGTTTAACAACTTTCAGTCTGGAATTCACAGAAGGGATATTTTTGTGCAATCTTGGCTGATGTGCCTACATAAGGGATAAAACAAGTTTTACAAATGTGTTGCCAAATCCCAAATCTTTGTTCACTGAACTTTGCACACTACCAGTACAAAAATAAACCACATTTGCAAACGTAAGATTTAGAGAAGTGCCATGCATCAAGAACAGACATAAAAATATGCAATCAAAACTTGATTCCAGTAAAAAGACAATTTCAGCTTTATTCCTACTTCACAATAAATGCATTTTTCTCCCAACTAAAAATACAGTTAAAAATACTGTAAATGTAAATACAAGAGTTTAGGGGCAAAACTGCTTTCTTTCACTTACATCTTAAATTGATCAAGCACACATTTTTTCTCTGTAATATAACACTGACTAGACAAATCTTTGCATAATGTGCAGTTGACCTGAAAAACTCAGATAAACACATCTTTGACACAAACTTTTACAGTTCTGAATTTAGAAGCCTTTTCACTGATAAATGAGTTTTATTTGCTTTCCTACAATTTCTGAATAATATGACCTGCAGAGACCTGAATTCAAAGTATTTACAAACCTATTATTTTAGAGGAATTCTCAGGGTAAAGTGCTCCTCAGGCAATGCAGCACAACACCATACAGAGATATTCTGAATTCTCACTAAAAGCACATTTACCACAAACATTCCTCTCAGCTCTTAAACACATCATCACCTTCTCAGATTGCTTTATGGCTGCCATAAATGTAATTCTGGTTTGTGATTGCAAAATGGAGGTCCTTATAAAACCCACCAACTTAGTGCTACAGTTCTGACATACACAAGTATAAAAAACAACAATCATACTTTCTCCAGTCCCAGATCACGTATTATCTTCTTTTCCCAATATGGGCGACCAATGACACTTTTTATTCTTGTAATAACATGGATTTTGTGGGGCTCCTCAGGATCACCTCCATACTTTTCATGATCTCCAGGCCGTGGCTGAAATACCTAGAACAGAAAGTTGACAAAACCAGAAGTTTTTTCCCCTAAATATCTGGTCATCAGTACTGCAGTTAACTACTGCCCAAAACATACTTCAATCTTGGTAAAACTTCTTAACATATTTTTCTTTTCAGGCAGTCAAAGCACCAACAAAGTGACCTCAAATTTAGCTTTTATAACATGAAATCAAACATATTTCTATAATGGCTTGCTGATATGTATAGTAACTCTAGAGTTTAGCCACAGAATGGCACAGAAATACACGGACAACACCCTGTACCAGCACAACACCTAATTCTCATGCAGTTTATCAGGGAGCCTGTGATCAGCCTCTGGTTGGCAAGTTTTTCCACAGGCTTTAAGAATGCTTTTAGGGAAGAGTCAACTGACACAAGATGGTGTCTCGCAAAAATAAACTAAAACTATAAATGCAAAAAATGTAAAGTGCAAGTCAAACACATACCGAGTCTGGAATATTCGACCGGGTAAAGAGACAACGAACCCACACCGGGGACGCCATCGCCTCCATCCTCTTTCCCAGCACCTGCAAGGAGAGGAGGGCATAACTTGTCTGCACTTTCCTTACAGCTATGAACACCTGCGAACAGATGACACAGCCAGAAGTCCCAGCCCCACTTGGATCCCCACCTTCCCAGCGGCCGCGGAGCCCCGAGCAGGATTCCCAGCTGGATCCAGCCCCACGAGACTCCGCTTGGATCCCTTTCCCGGAACCCCATCTGGATCCCCACTGTCCCGGAGGCTGCAAGTCTCAGCCCCAGCCCAGATTCCCAGATGGGTTCCCGTTCCCCCTCCCTCCGCTTCCCCCTGGATTCCCCCAGTCCCCAGCCCAGATCCTCACCTTCCCGGGGCCCGCAAGCCCCAGACCCGCTCGGCCGGCCGCGGCCGCCATCTTCGTGTGCACCCTTTGTCCCCGCCAGACACCGGTGCCGCGGCACTTCAGTTCCGAGAGGGCGGAAGGACAACGATGTGACACCTCCCCTCCGTTCCCCCGCCCAGTCCCCGCTCCCCGTCCCGTTCCAGTCGGGAGCCATCCGGTTCGTGTCCCCGTACCTGTCCATGTCGCGGGCGGGGAACGATGGCACTGCCGCGCTGGAGCGGGCCGGGGCGGAAACGTTGAAGCGGGCGGTGGAGCTGGACGCGGCGTCCCGGTTCCAGGAGTCGCTGGTGTGTTACCAGGAGGGCATCGACCTCCTGCTGCAGGCGATGAAAGGTACCGGGCTGGGCGGCGCCGTCGGGGCTCGGGGTGGCCCTGGGGACACAGGAGCAGTGCTGGACCCCGGCGTCCCACGGGGAGGGTGGGGGGGGGGTCGGCGGTCTCCTCCCGGGAGAGCCGGGCCGGGCAGGGCTCGGGAGGGCCGACCCCTGTGCTCAGCTGGCCCGTGACTTTCTGCGATTCACAGGCACGACTAACGAGGCGAAAAAGCACCGCTACCAGCAGAAGATATCCGAGTACCTGAGCAGAGCCGAGGACATTAAAGAACACATTAAGAAACAAGGTATAAATACCTAAATGGGGGGTACCGAGAGGAGGGAGCCAGGCCCTTTCCCGGTGGTGCCGATCACCAGGACATGGGGCAAAGGGCAGAAACTGATGCACAGGAAGAGGAAGAACTTCATCACTGTGCGTGAGACCGAGCACTGGAACAGATTGTCCAGAGACAGTGTGGAGTTTCCCTCTCTGGAGATACCCAAGAACTGTCTGGACACAATCCTGTCCATGTGCTCTGGGATGACTCTGCTTGAGGAGGTCGGACCAGATGTCCCGCTGTGATCCCTTCCAGCCTGACCCATTCTGTGATTCCATGAGCTGGGATGTACCGGACATACCCGTTTGCTTTTAAATGTTTTTTTCTGTTGTTACATGAATGTTTGATGAGTGAGGTGGTTTAACATGAGAATTATGTCCTGACCTCTACTTAAACAGTGATTTACTTTCCTTTCAGATAGCAAATACCATAAGCAAATCAGGATAGAAGAAAATGCAACAGGTTTTGGCTATGAAAAACTTTTCCAGGAGTACCTCACTGAGAATGTTTCTGAAGTTTGGGTGGAGGACCCATACATTCGCCAGGTTCATCAGGCAAGTAGATATTTGGTGTAACTGATAGAGATGTAGCCACTAGAGAAATTCCAAGCTACTAAATTAATAAAACTTTTTCAGTTGTATAACTTTCTACGATTCTGCGAGATGCTAGTTAAGGGGCCATGCAAGGTGAAAACAATCCACCTCCTCACTTCCTATGATGAGGTAAGTGTCTAGATTTTGAGCTCTATTTCCCTGTACTCAGATGATGCCACATACAAAACAAAATCTAAAAATACAGACTTGTTCCTAGATAGTTGAATGTAAGTAATTTTGTAAGTTTAGAGTTTTCTGGTTAACCAGTTCTGAGTAAGCAGAATCTTAAATTGAAATTTCTCTGAAAGTTTTGTTTTGGAAAATGTCATGAAAACCAAAGCATCTGTTGAGATGGGGTTTTTTGCTCTTCCAAAAGCTGTATTTGTCATTTTAGAGGCTTTCAGGAACTGAAATCTCTCAAACTATCACTGCACTTAATTTTGGCTCAAATAGTACATATCTGGTTTCCAAGGGCTGAGAGTGAGCTCATCCTCCACATCCCTCAGCAAATATACCTGTAGTCTGTCTGCTTTTTATCCTGTTTTTGAAACTGTAAATATGCCTTCATCCAAGTTACTTTCCTTTGGTTTACTTTGATACTGAAAAGGTTTTGAGTTTAAAGGTGTGTGAGTTTAAGAAGTGGTGACCAGAAGTAGAATATATCGTTAAAAAAAGAAAACTAAACCCCATCACATTACTTTTACTTTTGATAGGGTGGTGGGAGGAGTCAACAGATGACTGCCTTGGAAGAAATAAAACAGTCATTGAGTAATTATGGAGTAACACTGAATATTGACTTTTCGTCTTCAATACATGATCGAGAAATCAGGTGGGTGATATAAAAAATGACCAAATGGCAGTTATTTATTTGAACTCAAAACCATTTAACCCTTAAAAGTTAAATAGTTAACTTTTGAGATAATTACAGCTGTGGTTAACAAAGTAAAAGGCACTGGCCCTCTATGGATGAAATCAGCCCTCTGTAGTTCTGTATTTTCTAATTGTGAATATAGTATTAGTTGTCTCTATACAGAATGGTGTCTTCTGTGGTTCACACAGGTATTGGTGGCACTAGGAAGTAATTGTGATTGAAACAAGGAGCTTGTGCATCATGTGGATGTAACCTTTTTATTGTGCATTTTTCAAACAGATTCAACAATGGGTGGATGATTAAGATTGGAAGGGGTCTTGATTATTTTAAGAAACCACGGGTAAGGATGCTTTGACTTCTTTATTTAAGTTAAAATGAGCTCTTCATGGTGAGTATATGCTCACCATGTCAATTCTGTTCATTTCTGCAGGGTCTTTTCAGCATTGGATACTGTGACTTTGACTTGAGACCTTGTCGTGAAACAACAGTGGATGTCATTCTTACTAAACACACAAAGAAAATGTGATCAGAAATGACTGCTTTTAATAAGTGTTTTCATAAGCATAAAAATGTAAGATTGAAACATGCTGCTTGAGTCCAGCTGGTTGCCCACAGAAGCAACTCTTCTAAGTACTTAGTGCAGCACAGCTTTTAAAATGTATATGTTTTAGAATGTTTGAGACTTTCCAGTCTGAGAAAACAAAATGGTGTGATTCCTTCATTGTACTTCTTCTGTAATCCTAATTACAATCCATGTCTAAATTTTATCTTGATTTCATAACAGACCCTCAATAGTGTCTTTCAAAAGCTTCTATTATGTCATTTCTATTTTTACTGTTGATTTTGTCTTGAGCCTCTTTTGGATTTTATATCTTTAACTGACCACCCCACAATCATTGGAAGCTGAGCTCCCACATGTCCCCTTTCATAAGCAGTCTTATTTATTTCCTTTAATTCCTTTTTTCTACTCATGACTACTATTTTGCTGGGTTTTTGTAAATCCTGTACTACTTTATTTCCCAGACTTTACTAGTAATCCCAATTTTCACATTCCAGTTTCCAAGCTCTTTGCCTATGAAGTGGTAGTGTTCAGTACCCAGTCATTTTAGGGTTGTCTTATGTGTCTCTGCATAATGGATTTTGGACTGGGAAGGCTGCAAACAGCTGCAATCTCTTCCCTGGCACTCCTGTGTGTTCTTTTATTCTGTGATACATGACCATATACCTGATATCCATCTTTTGCATTAAGTGTGGAAAGGATGTGTGATCCTCTCTGAGTCTTACCCTCTGACTTTAAAGCCCAATGACTGGTTTTTCATGCCACTCTCAACTGCAGTAAGTATTTCGCTACTACTAAGGGAGTCCCGTAAAAAGAAAATTTAAGTTTTTTCAGAAGTTGGGTACCCTGAGTATCTCAGTTGCTCAGAGCATGGTGTGAATAATGCCAAGGTCATGTGTTTTATCCCTGTAAGGGCCATTCACTTAAGAGCTGGACTTGATCCTTGTGGGTTCCTCAAAATATAAAAAGTCCCTCAACTCAAAATATTCTGCAATTCTTAGTTATGTGCTATTTAGAATAAAGACAAAGTCTTCCCTTGTCATTCCTTCAGCCTTTGGAAACCAGAACGTATTACCAGACATGCTGCACCTTTTTTTTTTCCTTATACAAGTGTTCTTTGTTAGCAAGAATCTGCCCAAGTCATACAATCTGACATAAAAAACAGGCAGTGGCCTCTTTTTCAGGTCCCATCAAAATCTTTTCAGCCTCAGGACTGACATGTGCCTTACACTTTCTGCCTTGTAAAACAATAGGCCTCTATATTCTAGTAGCATGTTTATTGCTAGAAATTTTTTTGTTTCCTATATTTATTTTTCTTGATGGTTGGTGTATTCCATTATCTTTTTTTTCCCCTTAATGTACTTTATTATTTCATCTTCTGTCATCTAATGCTGCTATTCTTTTCCTCTTGTTTCTAACAACAAATCTATTCCACAGCAGTCAATAGGAAATGGAGCTGGTCTTTGCCTTGCTTTCTGGGTCACAATTAGCCAGTGGGCTGCCTTCTTTATCCTTTCTCATAATAATGTTTCAGCTTTGCAGTGTTGCCTCAGCAAAATGATTACTATATGTGCCACAGAGCTGTGTGCTATTAGTCATTCCCCCAAACATTCCATAGGAATTCCCTGGTTTGCTGCTCTGATACGAAGTTTCTAGTCACTTGTGAATTTTATTCAGTTGTGTATAATATATGCCTATTTTTATGGGAATAAAGGTTATTTTTTTATTATTTGTAGCTTTAGTAATCTGTTTGATTTCTTCACAACATCAGGAAATTCAAGGAAGCTGTGTAATGCCTCATAGATCCAGCCATATTCTGGAGAAGGCTCACTGTAAATACAGTAATTTCCCATATGTGAAGCTTTGTGTTTTTTAACCTAGTCCAGCAATTTCAAATGTAGAGAATCACAGAATTAACTAGGCTGGAGAAGACCTTTGAGATCATCAAGTCTTACCTGTGACCTAGCATCACCTTGTCAACTAGAGCATGGCACTGAGTGCCACATCCAGTCTTCTTAAACACCTCCAGGGAAGGTGACTCCAACACCTCCCTGGGCAGCCATTCCAATGCCCAATCACTCTTTCTGTGAACAATTATTTCCTAATGCCCAGCTTAAACTTCTCCTGTTGCTGCTTGAGGCTGTGTCCTCTTGCCCTGTCACTGGTTATCTGGGAGAAGAGCCCAAACCTCACCTGGCCACAGCCTCCTTTCAGGTATCTGTTCTGACCTAATCAAAATTGCATTACACTTTTTCTTCAACAACAGTGAAATACATCTTGAGCCTTTTTTCCATGGGTTTACTATATAGGTATATATCATCTACTATATAGCTATTATTTAACAAAAAAAACTGTCACTTTCAGTTCATTGTTGCCTTTTGTGGGAAAATCTGCTAGGTGGTAACATAAGGAAACTCTTTCTCCTAGATCTGTATTTGCATTTTCGAGTGTTTAGCTTTGATACCAGTACCCATGGCAGGAGGGACTCCCAGCTTTGTGCCAGGCACAAGAACAGAGGAAGCACGTGTGGCCTCCCAGTTAACCTCTTCTGTCCTCATCACATAAACCCCCACACTGAACTTGCTAATCTTCCCCTGCTCTTGCACATGCATGGACAAAGCCCTAACTCAGGCTGGACCTACAGTGATTCACTACACAGTGGTGAGCTGAGCTCACTGCAGTGCTTGTACAGCAGAGGCACAGGGGCACCAGCACTCTACAAGAAAGAACTTTGAATCAGAAACCAGGGAACACACCTCTCCACACAGCTCAGGGGCTGTGACACAGCCTTTGGGCTACTGTCCACAAGGAGCAGGATGCAGGCTGGGGCATCCAGTGCAGCAGCATAACACCAGTTTACACCTACCCCATTCCATCTGTGACAGCCATTTGTATCTTCTCTGCTACAGGGCCACTTTGGGATGTCCCCACCATTTTCCCTGCTTCAAGCAGCAATGATGTCTTGTCAGCAGTGGTTTCAATCCTACAGTTTGGGAACATCAGGTGCAGGCAGCGTGAAATTTGATTGTAAAATTAAATAAAAGCACAAGATTGAACAGTTTGTTTTCTACAAGCTGAATTTTTCTCTTACTAGTGATTGTTTTAATTTTGTTTTCAATACATTAAATAAAAAAGCAGCAGAAGTTTAACTTACATTTTCAAAATGCAAGTCACATTAATCTTATTATATTCTCACAAAGTAGACTCCACCTGGTGTGCAACTCATCATCTTGTGGACACACTCTTAGCAACGTTGTCACTAGCGTAGTGGTTTCATTTGGGCAAAACTTACTGCCAGTAAGACTCTTGACTAGTTCACTGTACAGTCCTGGTGGCAGCCACTGCTCTGGCAGATCAATGTTACAGACTTCAATTCTTCCATGCTTTACATCCATGTTTACTTTAACGTCAAGAATGGAATCTTTATAGACCATGTTAAGACATGTGCTAACGCTGAACTTTGGTGTCTTTCCATACACCCATTCCCAGGTTTGTAGTTCATTAGTTTTGTCACTAATTCCAGGAAGCAGAGTCTCATCAGCTGGATTTATTAAGGTGATATGGTGATCTATCTGGTGTTGCACAGCATATTCTTTAGCAATGGCATCCAGGAGCATCTCAGAAGTTAAACTAGGATCCTCTTCAAAGAGATTTTTCACCAAGGCAGGCACGCTAGGAGTGGCATTGCTCTTTAGCCCTTTAAAAGGACTTTTTAGCACAGAAGATAAAACAAACTTATCTGCATTGCAGAGTAAGGTACAGTGGTGATAAGCACTTGTCCTTCCCAGCTTTGCAGCAGTGCCTGAGATTTTGTATTGCCTGTCTAGCAAGATGTCATACCTGTCAGTGACATGTACATCTAACTGGGGTCGCAAGGCTTTCAGTGCCTTCACAACGAGCTTCAGGTTTTCCATTCGTTCATATTTTTTTCTGGTTGTGAAGAAAGTCAAATTGACATTGCCTAAGTCGTGATAAACTGTTCCTCCTCCACTTCTTCTCCTGGCTAGTTTTATATTTTTTTGCCTCAATAGCCTGAGGTTGCATTCCTGCCAGGGATTCTGATGTCTCCCTATTACCACGGCAGGGGAATTTCTCCAAAGGAAAAGGACCTGTTGCTTCTCTAAATCCATGTGGTCATGGATCCAATCTTCCACAGCTAGATTTTGGTAAACATCATTAGAAACAGATTGTATAATAAGACCTCCACTAGCTGTGCTCCAGAAGCAAGCTTTTGGTGTCCTGAGGACGCAGGACAGCCAAAGGCAGTTCTTTAACGACTGGAGCACCATGTTTTTAAAAACTGCACAGCGCATGGAAGGAATGCCTGCTCTGCTAATGCTGAATGCGGCAGGAGCGCAGCCGGCTCCTGTGACAGAACTGAAAGGCCAGTGGTGGGCATGAGACAGTCATGCTCTTCGCACAGCAGCACGCCAGTTCCCAGGCACGGTGCTCCTCCGGTGATGCCGCTCAGACCCCGGCGGGAGACTCACAGGACATCCGGGGGTGTCACAGCAGCTGCTCCTCGCATCCCTGCTGCCTGAAAAACCAAGGGAAGAAACGGAATGTGTATTATCCCCTCATCAAAGCAGCCTTGCCAATTCGGTCTCACTTCGCGTAGTCCAGCTTTGTTAAGATTTTCTGCCTTTTCCATGGGGTTCCCGGCGCGGCGTCCCCTCAGCCCCCGACGCCGCGCCTCCGCCCGCACGGCCCCGCCGGGCGCCCTGCGCTACTCACGGCGGGGAGCGGAGCGCTTCCAGCGCCCGCCCGTGCCCCTGGGGACTCCTCGGAACCGGCGGCATCGGGAGCGCCTTCCGCTTCCCGGGTGAGAGGTGCTGGGGGCGGGCGCTGCGCCTGCCGTGCGGCGGGGAGGGCTGAGGGCGGCGGCGGAGAGGGCCGGGGGCGGCGGGCTGCGAGCGCGGCCTGGTGCTCGGTGAGCGGCGGGGTCCCGCCTGTCCCAGCGCAGGCAGCCACGGCTCCGGGGATGGAGCTGGGGAGAGCGGGAATGACCAGGTCACAGAATCATAGAGCCGGTCGGGTTGGAATGGACCACAGCGGGACGCTGGTCCAACCTCCTGCTCAAGCAGGGTCATCCCAGAGCACGTGGACAGGATTGTGTCCGGGAGGTTTTTGAGTATCCCCTGTAAGGGAAACTTCAAACCCTCTCTGGGCAGCCTGCTCCAGTGCTCGGTCACCTGCACAGTAAAGGTCTTCCTCATGTTCAGGTAGAACTTCCTGTGCATCAATTTCTGGCTGTTGCTTCTCATCCTATTGTTTGGCACCTCCAAGAAGAGCCAGACTTCATCCTCTTCACACCTTCGCTTCAGATACTTTTGGGCATTTCCCACAATATTTACAGGGCAACAAGAGGCCGGTGCACAAGGCATAAATTGGATGATTTTTCTTGCAAGACCCAGATGTGCAGATCCTCTCTGCAGGATATTCTGGATGCTAGAAGCTCTTATGAGTTCACAAGGAGACAGAGTTAATGCAAATGCAGAGACTTGTGAAATATACTCTCTATGGTCCTCATGAAGATACAGAAGCTAAATGTCAATAGCATAATTCATTAACAAGCTGGAAAATGATCAAAGACTAGACGTACTGCCAACAGGAGATTGTCTTCAGATTTGCATTTATGCCATTCATAAGATCTACCCGACCTTAGTTATAATTCTTCATCAAAAGCTATTGTCTGTGCTTAAGCTTACACCATGGGAGAATGTTCAGTGCTAGGTGAAGTTTTTTATCCACAGTAGTATCTCTGTGGGCAAATATGTGCTGTATTTCTCTTGTTCATGGATGTGTATTTCTAAAAGGTACATTACAAACCTTTGTCTTGCATTCTGCTTTAAAAGAACTGTGTGGGTGTAATAGGGCAAGTAAGAAACCATCACAACATGTGTGGTGGTGGTGATTAGTGAGAGAAACAGACTCTAAAAGGAGCTTGATGTGATGTGTGTGCCAGCACCTTTAATGTTTTACTGCCACGTTAAAAAAAAAAAAAAAAAAAAGGAAAGAATTTTTTTTAGGCAGTTTGAAATGCATATAACTTTTAGCTGAATTAGACTGGTAATCATTTTTCAGTGGGGTGAACTATTCTGTAATGCACAGGTTAAAAAAGGTAAAAAGCATGTGGAGTTTGTCCATGAAAATGTGCTGGAAATCAATGTTGAAGGCAGTTGACAAAATGCAAACACGAACCTGTGCATTCTGGCACTGGTCAGAAGTATGGAAATGTGTCTTGTGAGACCACTGATGTTACTAAAAGTCTGAAAAAATGTGGGACCACTTGTCTCCATTTTGGCACTTGATTTTTGAATGTTTGCAGTATGTCATTTTGCCACAGGGTGTCCCTAAAAACCTGAGAAATGTTGCAGCCTGTGTTTTACTAGTCAAAAACTGTTTTCATAATTAGAACCATAATTTTCTAAAAAACATAAAGTTTACCAGTTTTTATCTGTCCAGCCAGCAGAATACTGGGTGGACAGATAAAAATGTCATGGGTCTGTTTCTGATAAGCAGAAGGATGAAATACACATGCAACAATAAATGCCTTCCTATTGTTGAAGACAAATCCAGCAAGATAATGAGAAATATTCTGAGAATAAGCAAAAAGTATGAATTTGTAAATGCACACCATGATTTATTTATCTTTTCTGGATTGGACATTTAAATTTTTTATATCCCAACTACTATTGTATAAATCACGTATCTGTAAAATACAACAAATATTATTTTCACTTTTGAAAACAATCCTGTATATGAATTTAATTTCTTTTTTGATCAACGAAGCATTGTTTGATATTCAAAAAGCAATGCAACTGCTCTGCATAACGTTAACCAGCATTAAGATATGAAAAATAATTCACCATATGTCCCTTAGAGGATACCTTAGACATACCAGAATAAAACCAAATAAAAATGTATCATTTCACTCCTAAAATGAACTTTCATTAGGAATAATTTTGTTAAAGTTATGAAAACATGAGATGCCATTTCCACTACCACCATGCCAAAATTTGAAAGTAAGATTTACAAGAAATCCAGGATGGGGAAAAGGAAAAGAAAAATACTTGTTTCTATAGCTCTGTTTCTGGAAATTAAAAATCTTTCAATTTCTTTTCTGGCTTTAGGTGGGGATTTTATTTCAGAGGTGTTACTCACTCCTGTGTCTGAAAAGGCGAGCTGTATCCATGAGTGCTTAATAGTGGCTGCTTGCCAAAAAACCCTGTAACTCACCCTGCACTGTCTCCAGAACATAAAACCTGTGCTGGTAGCTAGCAGGGAAGAGAGGGCATTTTGTCTGGTTTCTCTGACTGACTTTGGGACTACCTAAAGCAGCCTCTTACAAAGTCTGTTTATATCCTTGCCATGAGCAGGCAATAGGAGTCACAGGGTTCACATGGCCTTTTCACCCTTTTTGCATCACTTTCTTCAAAGGGACCAGTTTGCTTGTCCCTGTCTGTGCTATTCCAAGAAGAAGATATGTGCAGCCAGAGGTACTGTAAATAAGACCTCCTATCTTGGGATATAAGGAAACATAAGAAGTAATTTCTCTGAAATTATTTTGTTGGTGGAATAAAGAAAAGCTTAATTAGCCTTGTAATACTCTGGTGTTTTAACTTCATGATGTTGTAAACCAGTAATATGTTAGTCCTGGCATTAAAAATCAGGACTGGATTTTGTCATATGTGTGAAGCTAATGTTTGATGCTGTCAAGGAACAAGTATAGTGCAAAGAATAATATTTATTCTGGATGATACAACTGGCACATAGTCTTACAGATAGATACATTAATTAGATGGGTTTTGGATGGAAGATAAGGTTTAATTAAAGGAAACTATTTTCACAAGATAAAGTCAGTCTTATCTAACACTTGCTTTGTTCTTGTCAGGCCTGAGAGATTGTGTGGCAATTGCTGGAGTTTTCATCTGTGAAAGTGTCTCCTTGGATATTAGTTTCTGGAAGAGATGAACCTAATTAGAGTAGAGGTGTTCAGCTGAGCTCCCCGAGTTCACTGTCAGTCCTGCCTGATCAGCTGTGGCAGTTTCAGAATACCCATCTCTCTCCTGGGGCTGGACTGACAAGACTTGGCTGCTTGGCTTTGTCTCTGAAATCTTGTGACCTGTGAGCATTGCTCATGCTGCCTTTCCCTGCCGTTTGCTGAGGCTTTTGCATTAATCACAGGCAAGGCCTGTGCACCGTGTGTGGATCCAGGAGGTTTGGGTTAAAGGTGCTTTAAAGGAATTCTTTAAAAGAATTTCACTCAAAACAACAGTGGTTGGTGGTATTGCATGTGTCTGAGTGTGCCAATTTACGATCCATCCTCCTGTTTCCTTCTCCAAATAACTATGAAGAACTTAACTATTATTTGAGGAAGTAATCTTTTTATCTTGTCAAGATGTGGAGAAAGTGTTGTGTCACTTGAGGAGAAGCTTGGCTTAACTCCCTCCCCCAACAGAAAAGATCTTCAAAAAGATGTAGCAGGAACCAGTCACTCCATATTCATTTGTACTTAAAATCAGAAATATAAATGAACACCTTTCCTTGACTTTAGTAATGTTTATTGAGAAAATGTGCTCTACATCATAAACCTGAGAAAGTTGAATTGTCATAGATAAGAGTTATTCAAAAACCTCCCAAGATGAAACCAAGTAGAGAAATAATTAAAATTTCTATGAAAGCAATGGTCATAAATATTTATATCAGCATTAATGGGAAAAGGGGTTTGCTGATAATTTTGTACAAGATTTTACAATCCACCTTTTTAAAAATTATTTTTAGGACTATTTCTAACCTCTCATTTTGTTTTGCCTATAGAATTTCAGTCATATACACCTGTAGGGACAACAGATACTATGATCATATTGGAAAACAAGAGTAAAGAAAATAAAAGTGCAGAGATGTCATGCTTACTAGAAAGCTATTTGGGTAAGCTGTTTTGCTGGTACTGAGCCAGAAGTCAGTGTGTCCATCACAGCTGCTTGGTTTCTGTCCTATAGAACTTCTGTCTCAAGGAAGTCAGAGTCATAGAATGGTTTGTGTTGGAAGGGACCTTAAAGACCACCTCATTTAAACTCCCCTCTCATGGACAGGGACACCTTCCACTAGATCAGGTTGCTCAGAGCTCTGTCCAGCCTAATTTTGAATACCTCCAGATTTGGGGACTCCACAGCCTTTTTAGGTGATCTCTTCCTCAGCACCCTCCAAAGAAGTGAATTCTTCTTGAAAATAAACAATTCCTCCCTATTATCTAATTTAAACTTTCCCTCCTTCAGCTTAGGGTCATTCTCCCTTGTCCTATCACTACCTTCCCTTGTCAAAAGTCCCTCTCCAGCCTTCTTTAAGTTCTGTTTAGGTACTGGAGTCTCCCTGGAGCCTTGTTTTCTCCAGGCTGAACAATCCCAGCTCTCTCAGCCCATCTTCATAGGACATGCTCCAGCCCTCTGATCAGCTTAGTGGCCCTCCTCTGGACTTACTCCAACAGATCAGTGTCTTTCTTGAACTGGGGGCTCCAGAGCTGGATGCAGCACTCCAGGTGGGGTCTCATGAGGGCAGAGTAGAGAGGGAGCATCACCTCCATCACCCTGCTGGGCATGCCTCTTTTGCTGCAGCCCAGGGTGTGGTTGGCCTTCTGGTCTGCAAGGCCATATTGCCAGCTCATGTTGGACTTCTTGTCCACCAGCACCCCTAAGTTCTTCTCCCCACGGCTGCTCTCCATCCATTCTCCTCCTGGCTTGTGTCCATGTCACTGACAGATGTTAAACAGCACCAGCCCAATATCAACCCCTGAGAAGCACCACTGATCTCCACCTGGCCGGTCATTGGCCAGTTTGAGTGCAACCATCCGTTTCTTTATCCACAGAATGGTCCATCTGCGAAGTCCATGTCTCTCCTGTTGTGCAGGACAGTGTCAAATGCCTTGCACAAGCCCAGGTGGATTATGGCAGTTGCTTTTTCCTCACCACTTACTTTACACCACTGCTGTAATCCCCTTGTAGAAGGCCTCCAAATTTGTCAGGCTTGATTTGCCATGGTGAAATCATGTCGTCTGCCACTAGTTACCTCCTTATTTTCTGTGTGCTGTAGGATAGTTTCCAGGGGGATCTGCTCCGTGATCTTGACAGGTACCGAGGCAAGAGTTACTGGCCTGTATTTCTCTGGGTCTTCCATATTTCTTTTCAAATCAGTGGTGAAATGTGTCAAAGCAGTACATTCTTACCACTATATGGCAAGTGTAGTGAAGTATATATTTTAGGATATATAAATATTATAATGTTTTTCAAAAAGTGGAAACCAGCTTTCACTAGTTGTTAAGGGTAGTATTGTGAGTGAGCAAATACTTGTGTAAACTCTGTGTGTAAATTTGAGTCCTCGATGCTCAGTTAAGTACTGAAGGTGCCAATTGCTTGATTGCTGTGATCTGTTCCCTTCCCTAGGACTAGGGAAATGCATATAACTGCAGAACTTGAATGACTCTTTCAGAGAGAACAGTATATTAGGATGGGATTCACCAAATCTACATGATATGTCAGCAGTGATGATGACTGTAATAGATATCTAGGCTGTCTTTATCATCAGAGGTACTCCTAGGACATGATTATTTAGTATGAATACCAAAATCCATTGTAGGAATCAATTTCTAGAAATTACTTTTGTAGTGATTCAAAATTACATTAGTTTACTCCTAAACAAATGGGATTTGATGTGCAATTTTTGAATTTCAGAATTGCAGTTTATCTTCAGAATCTGTTTTAGGTTCTTGCATGACTTTCTGGATTTCAACAATACTTACTTGCACATTACTTTATTTCCATTGCAAAAATTTGCATTTCATGGACCTTAAACAAACATGGTGGCCTACTTTCTATCATATTTAAAAATTCATTAGATATTCCAGTATAAATCTACCCTTGGGTTTGAAGAGATATATTTCAAGTTAATTAACATTTAGCTTTTATGTCCCTTTCTTTCTTGTTAGATACATATTAGAAGGACATTCAGGCATATTTGCAATATAACAAAAAAAGAAAAATACAGACATTCAGAAGTTACTTTAAAGTATTATATGGATACTTATTTTAATTAGATATCTGCTTCATCTTCATTTTGAAGAGTATATATCCATTTTACATTGAAGTATCAATAATTATAAAAGTTTTATTTCAGTGCATGCACTCTCCCCTTTATGCTAATTCAGGTTATGTTACAAAGAGCATATGAAATTAAGCAAGGGGATCACCCTCAAGGCTTGATGCCTTTATTTAGTCACTGGAAAAGGACAGAGACTGCCATAAATGTGAGACTGAGAATTTGTTGAAGGCATTAAGAAACACATTCTCAAGTCCTAAGTAAATCTCTACTTGTGGCAGCATAAAAAATAAAATCATCCAAACAGGTGAGCTTGGGAAGTCACTCCGGAAGAGGAGGAATATAACTACTACTACTACTACTAAACTACTCTGAACTACTCTAGTAGTTTAGAGTTAAACTACTAAAGCTGTAACTACCAGGAAAAAAACCTAGTTGATTGTAAACAGAAGGATGCATAAAATGGGAATGGGCCAATAATAGAAGTTTCCTAACCAGATATAATAAGAAAGTGTTTCAAGTTTTCTTTCTCTACTTTAACACAATATCACCATATTCTTTAAGGGAGTGGTTTCTGATCCAGAAGTCTTGAAAATATTGAGAGAATGTGAAGAACTTGAGTCAACATGGAAAATAAATGAATGTCATGGCAGAAATTCAGGGTAACTTTAAGTTTTAACAGCTGAGAGACAAAATTATCAGTGTTTATGAACAGGTAATTTTATTTATATTTGTGTGATTAATTGAAATAACAATGTAATGTGCAAGAAAAAGATACAGTTTTGGCTTCATATTAAAGAAAAAAGAAAAAATGCAAAGTATTTGTTTAAAAAATATTTTTTAAAAAGTTATGGAAGTTCTGTGATTTGCATCTGTCAGTTCAATACAAGTTTGAAAGTGCCATCTTGAGTTAAAAATGCTTTTCTGAATCAAAGAATCTGTGCACAGATGATTACTTCATCTTCGATATTACATAGTTTCTGGGATGCTCTAGCCAGCCACAGGACCCAGTAATATATTGATTATCTATTCCATGTTTCTTTTATTCTATTGTTTTCAAAAACAGGCACGGGGGAGATTTCCCAGCTTTGTCAGGAAGTTATTAAATGCCCCAGGACTCCTAAAAGCATCACTCCTGTGACAGCTCAAGCTGTATTAAGACACATGGAGCTAGAAAGGAATACAGCACTGTCAGATTGCCAAAGGATGCCTACAGAACATGATATCCTCAGGGAGCAATTACAGGTTTGATTCTGTCCCATTCCACCTCAGCCCCACCCCACAGGTTATTTAAACATGAAAACTACCTAGCAGTGTAATTAAAGTTGCTAAGGATTTCTCTCCTGGTTCTGAGAATTAATTGCTTTACAAGTCTGTGGTGAGTTGAGACTTGTTTTATATGGGATTTTGTTGCTGCTGTTATTTGATACAGATTTCCCAAGAAACTTTGTTTAATAAAAGGGCTCATTTGGAACAGAGAATTGAAGAGCTTTAAGTGACTATTTACAATGTAAGGGAAAATAATTATTTATGGAATTGTAAATATAATACAGGTGATGTTCTTGGTTAATCCTGCAACACCAGCCAGACTGCTATCAGGAAAAAACAGGCTGAGAGCCATGGATTTTATTTACCAAGACTCTTTTCCCTCTACTCTGCTCTGGTAAGGTACCACCTGGAGAGCTGTGTCCAGCTCTGGGGTCTCCAAAATAATGATTACATGGACCTGTTGGAGTAAGTCCAGAGGAGGCCATGACGATGATCAGAGTGGGCTGGAGCACCTCTCCTACAAAGACAGGCTGAGAGAGTTGGGGCTGTTCAGCCTGGAGAAGGGGAGACTTCAGGGATATGTTTTGGCACCTTGTTGTACCTAAAGCGAACCAGCAAGAGAGCTGGGGAGGGGGTTTTCACAAGAACATACAGTGACAGGGCAAGGGGGAATGGTTTTAAACTGGTAGATGACAGGTTTAGATTAGATACAAGTTAGAAATTTGTGACTGTGAGGGTGGTGAGGCCCTGGAACAAGTTGCCCAGAGAAGTTGTGGATGCCCCATCCCTGGAAGTATTCAAGACCAGTCTGGATGGAGCACTGAGCAACCTGATGTGATAGAAGGTGTCCCTGCCCATTGCAGGGGGTGTGGAACAAGATGGTCTTTAAAGTCCCTTCCAACTAAAACCGTTCTGTGATCCTGTGATTTTAAGACTGTACCAAGCTTTGACAGATTTACCCACAGTGATCTTATATCCAAGTGAAGATTGGCTTGTTTCACCCAGAGAAGAAGTGGCTTAAGAGGGACAAAAGTCCTACCTGCCAGTAGGTTTGACATCAAGAAGTCATTAACAGGCTTTTTACTGTAGTGCTTGGTGGAAAGATGAACAACAATGGGCATCTATTGAAGCCAGAAGGGTTCAGGCTGAATACAAGGAAATACTTGCTTCTCATGAGGGCAGTTGAGCAGTCCCCAGCCCTGGAGATTTTCACGCTGGACTGGACAAAGCCCTGAGTAGCCTGACCTCAGAGCTGGCCCTGCTTTGAGCAGGGGTTTAGACTAGAGACCTGGAGTCTATTCAAATGTGAATTATCTTATGACTGTGCATTACTAAGACCTTATGCTTCAAAGCTAAATGTAATTGTAGTCTTCTGGCAAGTCGTATTTAATATGGTTTAAGTTACTTGTGTGTGCAATTGTTTGCTAACAAACGGCCCTAAAACAGAAAATGGAAACATTAATATAATGAATATAAATCCTAAATTTACTTAGAGTCTTGGTAGAACTTGATTTTTAAATAAATTAACATTGATTTCTGCAGTTTATCTTTCTTCTACATCTTATGGTTTTAAATTCTGGTTTATCTTCTTTTTCCTCCTCAGCTTTCTAAAATCCTGCCAAGCTTATAAATATAATACCACAGTTTATAATATTAAATAGAGTGCATCTGATATGAAGAATACACTGTAGGCTGAAATAGCTCTGAGTAGTAAATTAACTTTAATCACACGCCTACATATGACGTGTAGTGAGTATTGGGAGCCCTGTTTTAGGTACATCATCTTATTCCTTCGGTTCTTTTGGTACCCTTTGAGGGTGATACATCAACATGAAATTTATGACACTAGTATTGAAGAAGCTACTTTATAGCAGAGGCTTACAGACTTGCTCTTTAGAGGCCTGACCTTTGATTATAGTAACACAGAAATTAGTACTGAAAAATTGGTAAAGGAGAGGGATGAGGTAAAAATTTTTGTACTTTAAAATATGTGTTTCAAATAATTTAGAAAGAACAATCCTTTGAATTGAATTCAAGAATGTTAAGTGTAAGCAATACAATAAAAAGATGGACGTTTCTTTAGAGTGAAGATTTCAAACTAACTTTGTTGGAGTCTGTGAAGGAGGCTTTCAGTCTGTTCTTTGTTTTAGCTACAGACCTGAAGGCCTCATGGTGGTAACTTGTGCTTTACATGGTGGTTACATGGTGCTTTATGCAAGTGTTTTACAGTGATTTCTCCGCCTGGTTATTGACATAGGCCTGTAACTTAATAGAGACCTAAGGCCATTATTGGTCATGTTGTGTCCCAAACCATGTTTTCTCCCTTCATACACTCATAATAATGTTTTCTTTCATGCTATTTTGAGCTGAAAACTATTAATGTTGATCAATGGCAAACATTTTTGCCCTTGGGCAATTTATATGAATAAATGAAAATATTCCCAGAGATCTAAAAGATGGGAAATTGATTTACCTTCAAAGGATGTGAAAGTCACATTTCAGGTGTTTGCCAACTATTTTCAGTAAACTAATAGTTGAGTAAATGAGATACTTCGACATTTCTTCTTCAGCAAAAGATTTGTGCAAAAAATAGAGTAAAAATTGAAATAAAGTCTATAAATCAGCTCTTTTTTTTTTTTTTTTTTTTTTTTTGCCAGCTGTTAGTGTTTGATTATACTTATAGTTAGTGAACAGTTAGAACAGATGTCTAAAGTGGCACTGATGAAAGACACCATTGATTCTCTGGAAACTGAGATGAAAAGATTGACAAGAAAAGAACTGGATTCTGAAACTGAGTCGACAGGAAGCTGAATATGCTTCTCTTAGGTAAGTAAAATTATGTAATTGCATTAATTTGACTAATAACACCAGCCTATGTCTCGCCACAGCGGGCCCCTGGCCGGTAATAATTAGCATTGACTCCATGATTCTCAGAAGGCAGAACAATCTCTTTATTATTCTATTCTTATTAAGAAACCCATTGCTTTTATAGACAGTTACAATACACTGGGACCTAATTGGTCCTCTAATCTAAACACCATCACCATTGGCTAATTAAGAAACCACCCTTTGATAAACAAATCTTCATAACACATTCCACATGTTCACAATGACAGGTGCAGCATGTGAAGATAAGAATTCTCATTCTTTTCTCTGATCTTCTCACAGCCTTTCCCAGAAAGACCCAGGGAAGCTGTGTGCCACTCTCTCTAGCCAGAGAGCTGCTGCCACACTTCACTGGCTCACTGGTTTCTGTAACTGTTATATGGCTCAAAGGGAAAGGAATTTACAGAAGCTGCTTATGAGCCATCTTTCATTTTGGAATGAAATTGTTTTCTTCGTTGCTTATTTATATGTAAATGTTCTTGTCTTATTAATAGGATAATATGGTGGAAACCACCTCCAGTGAAAAAGTAAAATTAATTTAATTTAGAGTTAGGAACTTTCTGTTAGAAACTACAGGGGTTGATGTGTTTTGGTAAATAGCATATGAATAATATTATTTTAATTTTAAAATTTTTAAAAAATAAAACAGGTAAACACACGTAAACTAGTGAATGTCACGTCATTAGTTTTAAAGATCCTTTTCTTACTCTTGGAGCCTTTTCATGAGAGGAAGTAAAACTGAATCTTTGTGTAGGGCTTATTGTCTGCTGCTCAACTGGAGTTCCCAGCTATGTTCAGAAGCACAGTGGGACGAGACTTGATTAAAGCCTTTAGAAATAAAAAATATGTCCGTGAGTGCTGCTTTATAATAAATTGTTAGACTTGTGAACTCTGTTGAATTGTTGAAAACTAGGCTCTGCTACTAAAAGATCTTTTTCTTCACACCCCCAAACCAAACTGATGATTCTTTTCAGTTTCTTGAACAGTGTGAGAATCATTAATATTACTGCATTTGAACAGATAACTTGGTTAGAACTTGAAACAGGTCAGGCATTCTAATGGATGTCCCAGAGGATGGTTTTTATTTTAATTATTTTTGTGACTTTTCTTATAATCACCTGTTGCAAAGAATTCTTCTTACTTTTCTGTAATCCTTTACACAATTATTCAGAATTTAATACACTGGGATTAAAGTCAACAGTAATAAAATATCCCAAACAGTCTAAAATAGACAGAAAAATCTCTTTTTTTTCCCTATCTTTTGCAATGTTAGTGACCTTTCTAAACAAAAAAAAAATTGTACATCAGTGTCTGAATTCTCCTGTTTAATGCTTCTGCTTTTCCAGTTTATTGAATGAAAAGACAGAACACTGACAGTGTGTTTCAGAGATTCAGTGAAGCCTTGTGAAGAAAAAAGTTGAAATGCAGCTTGGCCAAGAGAAAATGATGCATTTAGATTAAAAAACTGGTGAGTGACAGATCCAATTTTTTAAATAAAATTCAATTGGCTAATTTTCATATTCTGCAGTCATCTTTTTTTTTATGGGTTGAAAGAAAAGGCATTGAATGCAAATAAATAAATATATGTCGGGAAGTTTTAACATTTCGAATGCAAAACTCTTGTTTTCTTTCATTATTGAAAGCTTCTTGCATTTTAAAATTATGTGACAGAGGTCTGGCAAGTGCAAGTTTCAGTGACAACACATATTGTATTTATGTTTCTTCAAGAGTTGCTTTTGGATAAAAGATACTTGAAATAGTGGGTTATAAGACAGCCTTACATTTTCTATGTGTATTTTATCTCTGTGCAGTTCTTGGTGAAAGTAGTTAAAATGTTTCTAGTGTCATCTCATGCACGCACAATACTCCTGCACTGATATGTTTTCTAGGCAGCTAGAAATTTAACTTAATACCTGTAGGAGTTCATCACTTGAGTGATGTGGGTGTTCTTTTTCTTCAGCTTCTTGCCTTCATTTGGGTTTTCTGGTACTTGATCTGTGCACTTGCTCTATTGCTCACTTGACTTTCTCTTCCTCTAGAAGTGCTACTCAGTTTTAAAGGAGCAAATTAACTGTACCTGATGTCAGGTATATAAAACTTTTAAGTCATTAAGGGTCCCTTTTAAGTGAAGTAAAGTTCTCCAGGAGATCTCACCCCAGTTTTTAAAGTGATTAATTTTACCTCTCTCCCCTCATTCTAGAGGTAGTATAGCTAATGGATTTAGATCAGGTGTTTAATTCTCTCATGAGACCACTTGCATTCTAAATAGCTTTTCTCCCAAACATACTAATTTTTTCTCTTAAGTGCCCTCCTGGAAAAGGTGGTAGTGGGTTTGACTGCCAAATGTTCACCAGGGAATAACTTCTTCACCTTCTCTTGGAATCACACTTTATAAGGATGATGTCAGATGGTACAAAATGCAGCTTTTCTGTTGCTCCCAGCTACTTTTGAAAGCTTCACGGTTTTCTTTGCAAGACTTGGATGCTTGTAGAAGCAGTTGGAAACAAATAATCTTAGTATCATAGGATGAAGTACTTTTTAGTAGGATTGCTTCTGGAATGTGTCTATGTTCTTCCAGGCCCTTCCATTAATTGAGGTGATACTCCAACTATTTAAAGTATAATCATTTCTTTGCTTGGGTTTACTGAAAAGTTTCCAGAACACCTTTCTATGTAACTCACAGTCTTTTTGCAACAGGAATGGGGGTTTCTCCATAGAGCCTTCCCCACACTACCACACCTTCCCCCAGTGCTTGTAGCTGAATTATCCTAGTAATTTTGCATAGAAGAAATTTCTGAACTGTGCAGTTCAAGACAGCCTTTCTGCAGCTCTTTTTCCTTCTTCTGTTCTCCTTCTCAAGCAATAATTCTCAGAAGTTCTGTGTGTGTTCTCCTAATACTTGTGGCTTTATTTCTCCTGATTGGGAGATAACCACTTTATTAATTAGCATGTAAGAAATTCCATAATAATTAAATTACTTAATTTTTTAAATCTGTCTTCTGCTTTTAAAAATATAGGCTTTTAAAAAACTGTAATTTAAGAAGAGATGGAATTGATTGAGCTCTGCTTGTGAAATGGGACAGGCTGGTTTTTTATGACAATCTAGATGCTAAATAAACCATCTGTTTTTTTCTTTTTAACTGCTGCCTTCCTTTACAGACATTTTCCATCTTTCTAAGAAGATTTAGCATTAATTATAAGTTAAAAAAAAGTTTCACAAATGAAAAAAATGGTTTATAAAAATACATGTAATTTACATTTCACATAACCTTTAGTTAATAAAACCATAGACATTAAAACTAGTTAATAAAGCCATAGACATTAAATACACACTAATTCTTTTTATTTTTCTTAAGGTACAAGCAGTACCTTAAAAAAAAGGGGGGGGGGAACCTTTCTTCATAGGTACTATATAAAAAACTGTCAAAACCAAACTGAGCTTGATGATATGAAGTTGAAAGCCAAGGATTCAAACAGAAATATTTTCAGGCTGAAGAATGTGCTGAAGTCTAAAGTGAGTATATAAATTAAAACTGTTGGTTTTTAACTAAAATTGAAATTTTTAGATATCTCTATAGAAGAATTTGCTTCCCAACCAAAACTTGTTTTTATTTCCTTAATTTGGTTTTAGTGGTTTGGACACATTTTCATTGCTGTTTTTGCAGTAAAAGTTGATGTAGAATATTTCATAGTGGTTTTTTATATATATATGTATATACACACACCCACACACATGTGTGTTTATTAAGCTTAAAAATCAGACAGGGAATAATACAGAGACTTGGAACTCTTTTTTCTTTATTATTTATGGGATTAAAGTAAAAAGAAATATTACTGTACTATATTGCTGTAACTTGTATGTCTAATGTTAACCTAGCCATTCTTAACAGATGTCTATTGATCATTAAAATGTCCTCATCTTGGACAAAACTCTGGTTCTTCAGAAGTCTCTCAATGTTTTCACTAAATGGCAGAATTTTCAGTGGAAACAGTGTATCCAATACCATATCTATAAATATCCCTATTTTTTGGAGTTTACTGTAAATTATTAAATAAATAAGCTTTATGTGTTAGGAGAGAGAATTGTGAGCTCTTATCACAAAGCCTGTGAACAAGGAGAAAATTGGGAAGCAAAATGCCATGAAGCATAAACAGGCTTTTCCTGTTAGACTGGCAATGATCAGTGCAATCTGAGAGCCACAGTTGGAAGGGGAAAATAGAGCCCTTGGAATCACAGATGGAGCAAGTGAGTTGAAATCATTCTTTCCATAGTTCACCCTTGAAATGGTCTGGTAATATTTTAAAATTTTGTCTAATGCCACTTCTATTTCAGGGAGATTTTCCACCATGAACTGTAAGCATTTTACTTTATATGATAATATGATTAGAATTCCATTGGTCACATTTGGGAAAAAATCTTAAAAAGAAATTCAAGGAAAATAAAAAAATTAAATTCTCTAGTGGTTTGAAATCACTGAAGGTATAAAGTCATGCACAACTCAACTCAGCATACCTGAATCATATCAAGTACTTTGTCACCTGTCATATTTCTGTCTCTGCTCTTTTTGCTTTGACCCTCTTAGCCTTCTTTCCACTGCTTTAGATGTCCCAAAGAGGCTCTTCCCACTTGAAAATCTGAAGAACTTTAAGAAAAATTCATAGCTTGGCTTTGGAAATACATTGTGAGCAAATAAACATGGTTTGGAGGCTCTCCAGTTTTTGTTGCAGATCATCTCTGCTTCCTGAACATCACATAAGCTGCTGCGGGCTATCAGTGATATTTTTTGCCCAACATCCGGGCGGAATGACGAGGAGGACTCCATCTTATCAGAAGGCTAATTAATTACTTTATTATACTATCTTATTCTATATTATATTACATTGCATCTAAACTGAATCTGCCAAGCACTCAACAGCACTCCACTGCACAGCATCTCCTGACTGTCAACTGACTGTCCCCACACACAAATGGATTCAATTGGCCAGTGAATCAAAACACTCACACCAGAATCCAATTATCAATTTCCTTCAGGTAAACAACCTTCCACAATGCATTCCACTTGTGAACAGCACAGGAGCAGTAAATGAGCTAGGAATTGTTTTGATTGTTCTTTTCTCTGCTTCTCTTACTGCTTCTCTCAGGTTCAGAGAATGTCAATCACACAGAGGGCTGCTCAAGAACGTTAGATACTAGAGGAACCAAACTATTGCTGTTCAGAAAGTGGATTAGAACACAGCAATAGCAAAACAGCACAGGAGGGTGTTATGGCAGATTTTGGCATTCCTTGAAGATACAATAAAACTAGTATGTGGTTCTAGTTTGTCCAACAAGCCTGAAATCAGCATCCTTCTAATACTTCCCACATGCCTGCTATTAAGTATAGGAATAAACAGGCCTCTTCATGAGCACTATGTCAACATATTGGGTCAATTCCAAATGTCATATCCCAGTTCATACAGTTACATGCAAGGCATGTATCTAAAACACAGAAGTTTTTATTCAAAAATCTTAATGTGTTCAGCAGTGCTCTGTGTTCCTTGTGCCTTTTTTTTTTTTTTCTGTTGAGACAGAGCTAGAATTAATGTGATGTGCTCCCATAAAACAAACTCTCTGGATGTCATTTCTAGTAAATCCTTCAAGCAAATCACTGTGCCTTACCTCTCACTTTGCTCTGTTAACCTCCCACACTCATTCTGCCACCCACTGAAACTTAAGGAGTTGAAAGTGGCTGACCAGGAATATCACTGGGCAAAGTACAGGCATTTTTCAAAAAGGAAAAACCTAGGTTATGTTAATTTGAAATGTACAAAATTCTTAATGCTTTTAGTCAGACCTGCTGCCGCTGCCTTGTGGACTCCACTTTAAGTGACTCTCTCATCTCTTAGTCATGCCTGAATTTTCAGGTGACAGCAGTATAAATATGACTGACAGAATCTCAGGATTCACAGATCATCTACATACAAAACCAAATTTTATTGCTAAAATAAGAGGATCTCATCTGAAAATGAAATGCGGTCCATGGCAGAATTCTCAACCTTATTAACTTTGCAAAAGGAGGAGAATTCTAAGAATAGATTTTAAAATGCCAGAAGATAATTTTGCTGTCAGAAGCAAGAACTCTTCTAATTTTTGTATACAGGAGTTATTTAAAGAAATAACTTTAAAGTTTACTGTAGAATAAATTACTGCAGCCTCTTAAAATTTGCCACAATTACATAGAGATATTTTGTAGGACTTTGGAAGCTGTTTTAATTATTTTTAGTAGCATTTTTTATTGCATTGCTGTATCATTTATCAACAGAAGCAGCTTACAAGTCTCCTATTTTTGCCTTAAGCAACTCTTTTGTGAAAATGGGCAGAGGGCCTCAAAATACATATTAGGAGAGAGTCTCTGTACTTGAAAATGCCACATCTACACCAGAACTTTGCATTAAAGTAGATGTAATCTAAGAATGATTAAATTAGCATTTAATTTCCACAGCAGAGAAGGTAGAAGGGGTATGTGAAATATATTAGAAAAATAAGTTTATGTTAATATTAGACTTAAGGGATTTAATATATATTAGGATCATGAATGATCACTTTTCCAAGTTTTTAAATGTTTCATTTGGCATTTCTCAGGGGCTTACTCCTCAAAGGGTATGAGTTGAGCACTTTTTGAAAAGGACACTGCTTCACTGCTTTGCAGGGCTTTACTATGCGCACTCAAAAGTCAGGGCTAAAAATTACTGTTGTTTTCAAGAAAGATATCTTGGATTTTACATCTAGTCACTAGGTAAGCAGAATAACTGAAGCTGTTTGCTAGCAATGAAACTTGGTGTGGACTTTAAAGTGATTGACTATTTTAGGAAGTATCAATATCTTTAGTATTTGCTTAATTTCCCTTGAAAATCAATTTTTGTTGACCTTAATTTTTATAAAAATATAAAATTATTATGTGACACACACATTTTTTAAAATTCAGTTTGGATAAACTTTGAAAAGTTGTTCATACACACTCAGATTATTCAGGTATTTTCAGTATAATTCTATTACTGACCTGTCCATCCTGTGCTCCAGCTGAGATAATTTCTTGTTCTTTATTGGCTTCCAGCAGTCTCTTTAAACCTTTATGCCTTTTGGAAGCAGAGTGGGTAAAGCTGCTGTTTGCCAGTGAGTTATCCTTTCCAGCCAAATGTGTGTGATGTATTTTGTATCCTTGTGAAATCCTCTATGATTCTTTTGATATGGAAGAGTTCCAGCATATGACATTTATCTGAAACTTTTATGAGATCGAATATGGCTAAGCCTCCCTGGATCCTTCTGTGAAGGGGATTGCTGTGTTGAACAGCAAGTTTCCAGAAAGAAAACTGCAGAATGCAGTTGGAGAGTTGGAGAAAAGTCAAAAGTTGGGAAATTTTCACTAATTTTTCTGTATCTTTCAACCAGTAGTCTTTCATTAGCCATGTATAACCTTCAGATAAAGCTCTTGCTTTACACAGTATTCCAGCACAGAATCTGCATTATTAGATTGCAGCATATTTATATTCAGAAGTGGAAACTAAACCTGATTCTGTATAATATTGTTCTTTCAATCTTCCTAATACTGTTTATTTTTCTGTATCTTCTGTCTACAGTTTTCAGTATTCTTTTTTTCTGAAATACAAATGCAGAATATCAAAACTGTTTCTCTGCAAAGGAACTAGATTTTTGAGTGACATAGAAAATGGGATCTTTCAGAAAGAAGAAACCTTTCAGTTTAGTTTGGAAAAAAAAACCACTTTTGTTTTGATAAATGACAAATGTTTTTTTTTCTTGCCTTTTTCTTTCTTTTTTCTTTTTTCCCCCCTTCTGTTGGCCTATGATCTTAGTCCTTCCAGTATCTTCCTCCTTTGAACACACAAATGGTTATCTTCTGAAATTTCTGAGAAATGTGCTGGAGAGGTGGAGAGTTTAAGATGTCTCAGTTCATAGATTTCCCATGACCTTTGGTTGAGCATTGTTGTGCTTAATGTTAACTAGGCTTGAGTAAAATACAGATAAAAGTGTTGCTGCACCCCAGACTCAGTTTGTCAGACTATAATGCATACATGAAAAGATGAAGAGAAAATAGCATCCCATTTACTTATAATAAGATTGAAACAGGCAGTTTTCTTTGTCTCTGTAGCTGATCCAATACTGATTTTCCTGATTCTCAATCTCTGGAATTATTTTTTTGATGTGTGTGTGTAGCTATGTCTCAGGTATGTCCATTGTTCTTTCTGCAATGAAATATACTAGGTTTTTTGGGTTTTCTTTTTTAGGCTCCTCAAAGATTTATAGATATTTAATCTCTTTGATTGGATTTTATTCATTTTGCCTTTCCCCTCAGTTTGTTCTTGATGCTTCTGAAAGTAAAATAAATGTAATCTCACTCTGCTGGTGATGTTGGTACCAGTTTGTAGTACCACGTGTTATTTCCTGTGTGCAAACAGTTAATCAATAGCTTCTTGCCTCAACAAAATGTGAATCTTCCTTCCTTTTCATTAATGATTCTGTCTACAGAATCCATTGATCCATCTATTTCATAGCCTTTTCTCATTTGTATCAAGTATATTTATATTAAGATATATACATTGGATGATTTTATAAATCTTACAGAGGATTTTGACTGGGAAAATATAAAACTAACCACCAATCTTGCAGTGAAAACAAATTTTGACATTGATCCCAGACTTCCTTTTTTTTAATTTTTGTCTTTTTTTTTTTAATAGGTTACTCCAAAAGAAAGCCAGTAAGCTTGATAGATATACACCTGAAACTTTAAAATCTTTGTTTATCTGCAGAGCAAGTGTGAATCAAACCACTCTGAAACAGAGCTGCTGAGAAAACAACTGGGAAATGAAAAAGCATCTATGAAAAACCTGGAATCTTCGCTTGTGTCCAATTGTGAGAACGAATTTCAGTCACAGAGCAAACCAAGAGAAAGTCTCTGAAATTCAGTTTCACAAGGAATAGCTTGCTTTAGTAGAAAATAATCTATGAGTAAATGACCAGGAGAGTGTTGCAGTTTTTCTCATGATTTCCAAGTGTATTTAAACAGAGGTGGTTTTATATCTAGCTGCATTTTCAAATGGCCAATGTGCCTTGACTATAATAATAGCAGAAGATACCGAGAACCTGCTTTGGATTTCTCAGTTAAACCCTAATAAACTTTTCTTCATAGTGCTATATTTTGCTCCAAAAAATGTTCCTAATCTCATTTGCATAGTATAGCTGCCCTTTTGATTTTGAATAATTGCATGTGGCTACATGCTTGGAGAATTACAGTTGCTATCTAATTAATGTGTATGGACTTCACAGTGCTGTGCAGAATCAAGATTTTACTCACCTCAGAAACAGAGCAGCTCAGAGTCAGAACTAAATTTGGATATCACCAAAACACAGCTGGGGACTGAGCACTCTGATAGGCAAGTATATGTTTTTGTATTGTGCTTCCTGCAGCTAATTGGGGTGAAATGCAGTATAGTACTCAGGCTAATTAGTCAGACAAACAACAAAGTTTGGGTTTACACTGCTCTACATCTCCTATGTAGAGCAGTCATATTTAATGACATGAATAGTTTGGAAACTATTCATGTCATTAAATTTAGTCTGTTCGGCTGTTACACATGCTGTCTAAATTAGTTATGTAGGTTGCATGTGTAGCCAACAGAATGAGACAGTGAGATTAACCACCCTCTGGAATAGCCTGGTTTAGGATGAGGTGGGTCACTTTCCTGAAGATACTCATCTCTACTCAGTCATTTATGTGAATGCCTGTCTTGATCTATAGTGAAAATCCAGGTGACCAGTCATTTATACAGGTGCTCTATAGTGAATTAGTTCTCTGCACCTCTGGAATGATTTTTGCCTGTACCAACCCCATTTTCCCAGGTACTACTTGAAGTGCTATGGGTGGTTCCCAAATGGCAGTATGACAAATATATATATTTTTTAATTTTGCAAGAAGAGCATTTAACAACATGTAGGAACTATTTCACATGATTTTGCTACAGCAGCAGAGAATGGTCCCTGTCCTGCTTCATGAATTAATTTATCTACATAATCCTGGTGTCTTACCAAGATAAGATAGTCTTCTTATCTTTGAAAAAAAAATACTTCCCTATTTCATGGGTGTATTGAGGATAAAATATTACAGTTTTGGGTATTATTTTGGATATGTAAAACAGCGAGCTAAAAGAAGCAGAGTGGTGTGATTATAGCGTAGGTCTGAGAATGAGGTATCTCATTTAACTAGTAAATTGTTGATACTCTGTTCTCTCATAAGTAAGGATGAGGGGTCTGGAGAGGACATCTCTGGGAAGATAATTTTCTTCATGGGAAGAAATTAAGCAGCTTCTCGGAGCCAAAGTATTTTTCTGCCACTGAGAAGCAAAAACCAGAAAATTTGCCATAGAAGAAAAATACTAGCATTAATATTATCATGTTAGTACATAATGGAAGCAACAGCTGTGAGTAGTGAATGGTTTGTTGTTAGCTTGAAGTAGGTATATGCAATCCTTTTTATAACAGTGGCTGGACTAGTCCTTCTTATTTACTGCCATAGTGCAGAATGAAATAATGCCTGAAATTAGGAGGTGGAAGTGCCAACATTGTCAGACCTTGAATAGGAACCAAAACAGTGAACCAGGAGGCTTCATCCATCAGTTTGGCTTTTTCTTTACCATCCAGGAAAAGCACCTCCCCATCCCTCCCATCTCTCTGACTGCAGAAGCAGTTTGGACTCCTGTGGAGACAACAGGTTTTAATTATTGTCCTCCCCTGGCTGTGGTGACCAAGCACAGGCACTGCTGGGCTTGCTGGACTGCTGTTGCTAGAGCAAGTCCTTTTGTTGTCCCTAGATCCAGCTCCCTGAGGCAGTGCTGAATGTGATCATTCTCCAGCAGGCTTTAGTGACCTGCTTCAGTAGTCCACTCCACAGGTAGGTCTGTGGTAATGGCTGAGCCACACTGAAACCCAGAGGTTGTTGTAGTCACCCTATCTAGGAGCTTCCCAACCCAACACAGACTAGCTTTTCCTTAATGTAAACAACTGACAGACTGAAACCAGGATCCCAGAGAAGTATGTACCTTCAAAACATTCCAATGGATTATCCAATCCCACATACTTCCTTCCCATACAGCCAGATGCAGGAGTTATGGATTGAACTAATATCTAGGCCCATCTCTTGCACTCAAAATGAATGGACTTCCATTTTGCAACATTCCCTTTGGGGATTCTAGCATCTCTTAAATATCTATCAGTTTCAGGGCACTTCAGAAGACACTAGTCCACTGTCCTTGCCAACTCAAACAGCACAGGAATACTGCAAAGCAGCGCTGTTCTTACTTTTGAATAACGTTAAAATTAGGCTCTTCCTTACTGGAGATGTTTACAGTTGTTAGTGTCAAACCTGCAGTTACCATGGATATCTTCTGTCTTTCAGTGAAAATTGAGACAATGGATACATAGAAATAAATCTCCGTAAGGGAATAATACAAAGAGACTCACTAATCTGTCTTTCAGATAAATATATGATGAAAACTATATTTCCTTTTAAAATAACATTTAAAAGCTGACAGCATGCATAAAAAAATATTGCCAGTGGAGGGGGAAGAAGTCTCAGTTCATGACTTGTTTTTGAGTTGATTATGTACTTCCAAGTTTAATTTGTTCACTGAGATTATTTCCCTTGGCATTTGACTAATCTTTGCTATCAAAGGCTTCTCTAAGTATTAAAAATGGCTCCAAATAATAAGAGACAAGTTTCCTCAGGTCAGTGAGCTGGTTCTGGTGCCCTTAGGAAGAAAACACAGCTGTGCAGGACAATTATTTTTTATCTACTGCCAATCCTTGATAGAAAGAACAGGGAGTCACCATTCCTCTGATAGAATTGTGTCTACTCCTCCTTCATCTGAGTACAGTGTAGCTCTTAAATATGTTGAAAGAAACATTGTGTCATTTGGAACAGTTTCATTTACTTTTTATTACCATAAAAGTTTCTTCTATTTTGATGCTTATAAAGAGAAGAAGAAACAATCCATGTGGTCACCACACTGATACTAACAATCATGGTGCTTTTTCTATTTGCATTACTCCCTTTCCAGGGTGATAAAATTCCATTCTAAGAAGTAGACTTCTGGCTAAATAACAAATGAAGACTAACCTTCTACAAGTTAGATTAGGAATTAAATTCCTATCTTGCTTGGTGTTCCTTTTTTTCCCTGGCTTTGTGGGGGATTTTTGCTTGGTGTTCTTTTTTTGTTTGATTTGGGCTTATTTATCCTGGTTGGCCTTATGTGACTTTTGCACATGCCTAGGGTACAATGAGTTTAAAGACTAAAAATGAAGTAAGTGAGCCAGGTTTAAAATTTTCAGACTGTTTTAAGCTAAGTTTTTCTAATTAAACCTATGTAGCTTTTGCATGGTAATGAACTCAGTTTTTCTGTTTGGTTATTTTCCATTTTTGAGAATTCAAGATATATAATTAATATGTAATAACTAACATAATTCATAATTTTTCCCCTCATCCAAGTCCTTGTTATACTTTTTTTTTTTTTTTTTACTACATGGGAAGAACTAAAGTTGTTTCAGACTTACAGAATCCTGGAATTCTAGAATGGTTTGGGTTGGAAGGGACATTAAAGACCGCCTGGTTCTAACCTTCACTAAACCAGGTTGCTCAATTCTCTTGAGCACTACTTAGTTACTTGTTTATGCTAAATAGCTTGGGATTGTTTTCATTTAAGAAAAAAAGAAATAATAACTGAAACATTAGCAGTCTGTGCTACATTTTAAAAGCTTAAATTGAAAGAATTTATCAGGTTTGTGTAGTGTAGTGATACAGGGATGAATAAAATAGCCTGTTAGAAAAGGCTGTCCTAAAATAGAGCAGAGATCTGAACCTGGAAATGTCTGTTTTGTAAAAGTGATTTTACATTTGATCTGCATATTTGATCTGCTTAAATGTCCACAGTACTAAAGTTCTTGATAAATTTTATGTCAAGAACTTAGAGTGTTAATCAAGAATGAGATGGAATAGTAGAAATGTATGAAATATCTATGAATGATGATTTCCCTCTCAGCTAACTCTAGAAAGATTTAGAAAATTCATTGAGACCATAACAAAATAAAAACAAATGTAGAATATGGCCTGAGAGTAAAAGCAAGAATATTAATGCAAATATTTGGGTGTAATAATCATCAGAATCACTGAATTAAGAGTTTTAAAATAGATATCTGGGAAATTGATGAAATATGATCTAGGTGTAAGTTACTGTTAAGTAGTGTACTACTATTCCAGGAGGGTCTTCCTGGAGAGGACATCTCATTTTCCAGCCACTTTAAGATAAGTCACCATGGATTGAAAAAGGTATTGTAGAAACAATTGCTAGAAACTGGAGAGGCTTCTTCCACAGCTAATGTGTGACTCTGCATCATACAAGAAGTATAATGAGATAGTAGTATTGGAATCACAATTAATGCCCTTCCTTCTTTCCAGCTGCTCTTTCAGTAGACACTCTGTGATGGGGCAGGCAGTCACCTTTTCATTCTATGGAGGATGTGATATCAGAAGTAAATTGGACAGTAACTTTTTCTGATTATTACATCTTTCTCTATGTATTTGTTGTGTCAGAGTCTTTGCTCCAGTAAAGTGAAAAGGATGTGCCCTGCAGTTTGTGGTGCAGACCTGGTGGGAAAGACCTTTTCTGTCTGATTTTCTTAGGTGATAGGAGTCCAAAGCTTACACATCAAATGTGCTATGACATTTTTATACAAAAAAATCTAATCTGTCAAATGATCTGGATTGACTGTTAAAGAGTCTAGGAAGTTTCCTCAAAATGCTTTCAGAATCCACACCTAGATTAATCCTTTTTGTTATCTTCATAAAATAATTGATTAGGTTTCTCATTTATTTTTGCAAGGCATGTTGGTCACAATAATGGATAAAGCATAAACTTGCACATATATTCCTTTATAATAGGTTTTTTGTGATAAGCTGAATGCTCAACATTTACATACATATCTGAGTAATAATTAAAGATAGCATAACCCATATGAATGCTCCTAATACTGAAATAAAGCAACTGTGTTGCTTTTTAGGATCAGGTGGCTTTTAAAAGCCTCTTCTAAAAATAGTTTCATGAACAATATTTTAAAAAAATTAAAGTATAGATATATATGTGCAACATAAATTTTAGGTTTATCTTCCACAAGAGTAACAATATTTTTCAGCACAGGTGAGCAGATTTTAATTTGGAGCTTCTGGTTCTTCATTCCTTCTTTGGCAGACAGCCACAGAAGTCATATCAGCAATCACCAGTGTTAATGAGACTGCTTGCAAGTAATAAATAAAGACTCTAGGAGCAGACATAATGGTATTAACCATTGCCACATTATGCAATTATTAAAAGGCGTATTGCACACTTTTCCCCGATGAGAGATGGTCGTTTCATTATGCTGGAAGATGAGAAAGAGATTTGTTGTTTTGCAATCATACTGTCATATTGATTTTTATTTTTCTAGAGGGTGATCACAAAACAGTTTGAGATATGTGATCTTGGTCTATAAAACTAATACCCTATCATCTAGAAGATGAGAAGCAGATATTAGATAAACTTGGTACAGATAAAAGGAGTTTTTTTTGGGAGTGGATATGCTGTGCAGAGGCCCATGTCCTAAGATGTAATTATTTAGTTGCAACGATGATGCTTTTCCATGTAACATAATAAAGAAGTCAGTAAAGAGGGGCTAGGTGCTCATCTAAAAAGTAAAAGCAGAAGATTCTTAAGCACTTTGGACTTAAAAACTCTTCTCTTATGGAGAGAGGAATAAAGCAATATGAGATTATAAATATCAAGATGTAATAAACCTGCTTTTTCTTGAGTACTCTGGTAAAGTAATAGCCTTTTTATTAGGGTTAGTCTTTCCTTAAAAAATGTTTTGGAAATAAAAACTTCCATTTTTTGCAGGAAAATTGCAAGGGGATTACAATATCATGGATTGGAGCCAAAGGAACTTTTGTCAATGGTGATGACATACAGACTTCAAGTGACTTCTGACAGCAATTAATTGCTGCATAATTTTTGATGATTAAGGAAAAAAAACCCATTCAGGTGAGTATATTCAGAGAGCATGATCACAGTAGAGCCAATCCCCCTATGTCTGATCTAAGTCAGAAACTGAAAGAAAGAAAAAAATTGAAAAAAAAATTGAATTTGCTGAAGTTTGCAAACAATATGTTTTATTTGACAATAAATTTGCTTGTTGGCAATGTCTGTAGTAATAGCCCAAGAGGACTGAAACAGTGTTTGTTGGTTGGGAATTGTATGCAGTGCCCCAATAGTATATTCTAAAAGCCTTCAGACCATGACTGAATATTAAAGGCCAGTAAGCTCAGAGTTTCTACAGTTCTTTACTTTTGGTTGTAAACATTCTAATCTGTAATATATCTTAATTTTTTCAATACCCAGGAATTACTGTTGTAGATGCCCAGTCTGAAGTGTGTTACTCACTTTGTCATAGTATCTATTTCCTCATGATGTTACTTGTTACATGTGATTTTCTTGTCGTTGCTTAGTTGCAATATTTTGATTGGACACAGACCTACACCAAAAAAATCTATTTATCATTTGTTTGCATTTGTGGCACTTATTTGCAACTATGAACAACGCTATACTTGATTTTTATACATATATTTAAATTGCCTCTTACCATATTATTTTTACATGGGCAAACCTGAAAATACAATTTGTGGTTTTATAAAAAATAAGACTATTTTAAATTCAGCTATCCTGTTATGACCTAAAATCATGTGCTTTGCATGACAAAGAAATCTATAGTATTTGTAAAAGTATTCATGATAATTTTTAGCCACTGGTAATAGAGTTGTTTCTCACTAAGTTTTCTTACCTGTGGCAATGGAAACTGTCGCCACTTCTCAGTGGAAGGTATTTCACTTGAGCATAACTCTTTAATAGGGTTTGTAGAAGAAAGAATTCAGTATCTCTGGGTGTCATTCTCCTTATTATCTTTTGTGCAGACTAGAAGAAGCAGGATGTATGGATACAGAGTGGTATCTCCACTACAATATGACATCTGTTGTTGACCCTTTGTTGACCACTGCCATCATTCCATTTTTTCTTTTTCCTCTATTCAGTCACTAATAAAGTTTGAACCTTAGCAACATGTAACCAGAGTTAAGATTCTGCTGTTGGTGTTAAAGCAAGTGGTTATAGTCTTTGAGCAGAAGAAATGTTCATGGTACGGGGTAGTCTTTGGTAGTACTACAACTGAATTTTTTGTTCTATCCCCTTCTACCCCCTTTCTTCTCAGACTAACTAATCGTGTTGGGGTCAGTGTAGGCAGTGGGGTATTAGCAACATGGCTGTCAGCATCAGGTATAGTTTAGTAGTTCTGTTACTCAGTTGTTTTTCTATATTTATTTAATCTTTGATATTGGCAGTTACAATGATACAGTAGAACACATAAAAACTTAGTATATATTCCATATTTAACTAGTTAATTTGCATTAGCTTCTCCTTCCACATCATTTTGGAATGAATTGCCCTGCAACAAGAAATGCAAATTGATTTACTGATACAGACTGGAGAGTCTGTAAAGGAGTGTGATCTTTTAATAAAAGAAGCAAAAGAGTCATTTTAATGTATGTTGCACTCTTAATGATCTTCCCTCTGATCCACTGAACTTTCACGCTAATTCCCAGCAGAGGGAGTAAGTGAAATGAAGATGAATGAATCATACATAGCTTTGTGGTATTAACATGCACTGTTATCTGAACACGTGGAAAGATATTTCAGTTAGTTTAACATGTTGGACACTTTCCAAACAGAAGAAAAAGAACTTGATAAGATGGATAAAATTCTCATATAACTCCACTTGGATTGAATATATCAAAACACAACTTTATTTCACAGCAAGGATCAGATTTTTTATTAATAAACTTTGAAAAAACAATATTGGCTTGTAATTAAAACATTATGTATAAAGGTATGGCTTAAAATGATGTTCCCTTCCAATGGATTTTTTCTTACCTGACTCTCTATTGTACTGTAATGCGATTTTTCTTTAGGCTGTCCCGCATTTGATTTTTATTAAAATCCATGAAGCAGTTTAATAATTTATTTCAGCAGATGCCAAAGTCTAAGCTTAGTTTTAAGTTTCCTATCTTGTGCTTCTCATCTATGTTGTATTTTTGGTGCTTTTATTTCCTGAGGTGGGAGAAGAACAAACATTTTTTATCTCAAATGCAGCCTACACCCAAGCAATTATATAGAGTACACAAAGCAGAAAACGTCTTTGTTGTCAGAGTTGCAGTGCAACCCAGAAAGTGAACAATGTACTTCTCAGATTTGCTTTACATGAGGGTATGTCTTTCCTGCACATAGAAATATTTTATAAAATCACTTTTGCCAGTATAGCATGAATATTTTTAAAACAATGCTACTTGGCAGAAATAAAACCTTTAATTGAATTTCTTTTTTGACCCACAGTGCTCTGGCAGTAGTGTTGAAATGATTTTTCATTTTAAGACTGAGTCAGTGTGCACCAGCTTTCCATTTTCATTTCTGCCTTCCTTATCAGTGCCCTAAGAAGCAAGCAACCTCCACAGCATTTTTCACTCTAATGCTTTTACCTTGGACTGCAAGTCAGTGTAGTGTGGTGTTCATTCATTTATCAGGCAACACCTGTATTTTCTATGCAAAACTGCTGTCCTCAGATTCACCACCTTTAAACGGGAGACACTACTTAGGAAAAAAAAAATTGCTCATGTTGAAACCAGAACTCACAAGTTTGGGAGAAGTTTATTAAAATATATAAGATGCCGAAGTGGGGAACCAACTACCCAATATTATTTTGGTCGATTCTTCTAGTCATTTCGTCCAGCCTTCCTTTCTCACCTCTAGCGTAGAAGCTGAGCTTGAAACGCTCCATTTGAAGACCCGAGGGTACTACAGTTCACAGATGCAAGCAGCTTCAGCCAAAGCCTTTCGCCAGATACCACGGCAAGGATCCTGACTGTAGCTACGTGCTGCAATTGCCCCGCCACCTCCAACACTCGCTCGAGAAAATAACCTGGAGATGGCTCATCGCTGCCTTTAGCCCCTTAGGGTAGGCGAAGGGGGAAAGAAAAGCCGAGGCGGAAAGTTGTAATGTTGAAATCGCCCCTTCTCAGTGCCTGGCCGCTCCTGCTCCTCCTCACCCCCGCGTGGCTCGGTGACCCGGCCGCGGTCAATGTCTTACCGAGGTGGCAAACACCTGAGCGCTGCACCCCGCCCGCCCCGGGCTCGCCTCGCCTTTGGCCCCGCGGCCGCGGGCGGGTCCTGGGCCGCAGGTGGCGGCGGGCCCGGGGAGGAGCGGGCAGGCCCGCAGGCAGGTGGCGGCAGGTCCGCGGCTCGCATGGGTCCACGCCGCTCGACTGCGCCGCTCCCCGCCGCCGGCACCGCCGTGCCGCCGCCCCGGGCCGCCGAGGGCCGCGCCGCCCCTCACGGGCTGCAGGTGAGTGAGGGCAGAGAGGGACCTGCCGGGCGGCGGCTCCTCGGGCCAAGCCGCGGGCGCTGCCGTCGGGGGAGGCTGGGCGGCGGGAAGGCTTCTCTTCCTTCCCCGCGTCTTGTCCGGAGGCTGTTTGTCTGCGAGCACAGCGACGGGAGACGCTGAACCTGAAGCAAAGCAGGCGCTCAATTTAGAGCCACGCGTACCGAGTGGGACACCGGTTTCCGTGTACGCAGACGGCTCCTTCGCGGCAGGCGAGTCCGGGTTTCTCCAAGGTGTGAATTGCATTGAAGTGAACAGGCTTGTGCTCCCACCAGCCCGGCTCCCTGCAGGAAGGCCGAGCTCAGCAGGCAGTGCTTTCTTGCCGTGAAAGGCTGTGGCTTTTCCTCTCCAATTCTTCAAATATCTCTCAAAATGCTGACTGATCCTCTACCCTGAAATTAACCATAAATTGTCTGACTTTTCCCTTTCTTTAAGATATTTTCAGACATGAGACCTGAAATACCACAAATGCATTGTTTTAATTATTATGATTTAGTGTATTGAATTTTAATTGCCACTAATGGTTCTTAGGTTACTGTAAAGGAATCTCTTCAATTCAAAACCATTTAAGAGCACAATGAAATTTTAGTTATGAAAACATCACCTTACCAGTTTTGCCATACAATTAGCTGAAAACCACCCCTTATATAAAAAGAAGTTTATGGGAACACCCCAACAATATAAACACTAATTGTTTGCATATTTTCATGAAAGCTAAAAAATGCTTTTTTTTCTATAGCTTTTAAAATAGTATTTAAATTGGATAAAAAGTAATGCATGTCTTATGCTTTACATGCATATAAATACCAAAGCAATGTTAGAGGCTAGAAGCATGCAGTGGACTGTACATTCCATCCTTTGTCTGAAAGTAAATTGTTATTCCAGGCAGACACACAATATCTTCCAGAAACTTTTCCTGTTCTCTTATTTTGCCATTATAAATCTTAGGTACCATAACTATCTCCCATAAATCTTTCTTTGGTTGGACATCGTGTTCTCTACTCAGTACTGTACATTCTCCTGTATTTGTCATCATTAAGAAGTTCATTTGCTTTACCACTCAGAGATCATTAGCTTCCAAAAATAGCAACCATGCATCAAAGCCTGTTTGATGCTAATGTAAGGCTGTACATCATTTTTTGCATCAGAGTAATTTCTCAGTCTTGGTTTCGCCATGCCAATAAACACTGGGGCAACAGTCCTTTTCCATGCAACATGATACAGATTGTTTTTATGTAAATTTTAAGTGGAACTGAGCTCTCATCAGCAGTTTCTACAGGGCAAAGATTAGATTACAGAAGGAAAAAAATGTAACTTTATTACTGGCACTTGCCTTGTAGCCCTTTAATCATTGAAAGAAGGCGTATCAGGGCAGGAGTTGGCTTATCATTAAAGGAAAGGGAGCAGGTGCATTTAGGCTTATCCAGTGATGAGGTAGGAACTGTCTGTGGTTGTTTATAGTGATGGGTAATTAGTTTGTCTATGTACAAACGTCAGAGTTTAGAGAAAGTAGAAGGTCATGTTTCTTTACTTTCACAGAGACCTTGTGAACTTAAATTCGGCTGTGTTTTTAATTAAAAAATGTTTTATTTAGCATGTGCTTCTGGGTGTATAGGGTCTAATTCTTCTCTTGGAAAAAGCCCAGCTAACCTGGCAGTGTTGCTTCTAAGGCAGTGGATGGGAATATGAATGTGTGCTGCCTGCCATTGAGCCCTACAGAAGAAAAGTTTCTGCTCCCACTCAGCCTGTGGTAGTGCTGACAGCTTCTGCTGTCCTCTCTGTCGTGCAGGACATTAACAGCTGAACACTACTTGGCTGGTAGCCTCAGAGTTTATAGTCATGAAAAAAGAGTAGCAAAAAGGAGGAAAAAAACCTCCTAAATAACAAGGACTGGCACTGAACTGTTACCGAGGAGCTGCAAACAGGATTGAATTATGGAACTGTCTCAGGCAAATATTTATTGCAATAGCAAAGCTGCATTTCAGATTCACCAGGACAAAAGTGAAATCATCAATGTCTAACAATACATAGACAAGTTCTCCCTGTTTTGTGTGAAGGTTTAATAAATGGTCATTGCCTCACAGCCCATCTGTTACACTCTTGATTTCAAATGTATGTTATGAGTCCTTTGACTGGAGAGTATAACCAACACCCATTGTAGACAGGGACCTGAAGAGCACTCACTGTAAGGAAGTGAAGGTGACTCTGAAGTCTGTTACTAGTGTCACAGATCTCTTGTCCTGTGCCCTGCACAGCTGGAATCCACCAGTTTTCTTCTCTGTGGTCTTGCTTCATAACAGCAAGCTCAGGCTTTGGCCCATTAAACATAGCATTTATCCAGCAATGCACAGTTCATTTATCTTTTTGTTACAGAAGCCTAGAAGTGCCTTTCTGCAATTGTGGCTGCTGATGAACTGAATATAGCTTGTTTGTTAAGTCCAAAATGCTAAAGGCCATCCACTTGAACATGGGAATCTTTGTTGGAAGGCAATAGAATGAAGGCTGTACATGCCAGGATTGTAAGATATTCTTAGAAAAGCTGCTTCATTTCTCAGCTGTGCATATACTGGAAGAAAGTTAACAATCACAAGAGAGATGAAGTTCAGTCATAAAATGTAATTTATCTAAGATATTAAATATACAGTCTTCTCTTGCTATAAGATTTATGGTTCTGTATTATTAAAGGGAGAGTCTGTGCAAAAAAGTCAGGAAAGGAGACCATCTACCTACCTATTTTATTCAGTGAAACATCCTTTCATGGATGTTGTCACTTAAGGAAGATGGCTTTATTTGTACCAAAGAATTTCTGTGCATTGCTGCTCATCCTCAAGTCAGCAGAACTACCTCAGAATTATTTGGGTTTGATAAGCTTGGGTCCTTTCAGTTTTGTTTAAATTGGCCAATACTTGCACAGAGTCTGGCTGCTCTGAAATACATTTAAAATGAAAAGTTTTGAAATTAAACATAAAAGTAAACAATGCAATCAGTACAGGAATTCTGAAGTACTCAATTTTTTGGTGTCTATATAGAGTGCACATAGTGGGTTGTAGAATTCTGAGTGTAAAATGCCTACATCTGTTTGATGAGTTATAACAGGATGAAACTAAAAGTCTTGGCAGCTCAAAGCCAAGCAACTGGGTCTGTTGGCCTCTGGGAAAATACAGACAGCAGTCTGGGAGCAGAGTGTAAATGTATTAGTAGATGTTTCTGTGAAAACTATCAGCAGTGATGCTTCTAGTGAAGCTCAGACTTAAGTAACCATTGTCTTAATTTCAAGGGTACCATTTTACTGTTTTCATACCTCTTGCAAGTCCTGTTACTCCTGATGCCTGTACTTCATATAGCCTCAAAGGGAGTCAACAGAATTCCTCTTGGCAGTAGTGGCTTATCCAGTAGTTGCAGGAATGTAACAGAAAATTGGAACACTTTAAACAGCAGATGGTATATCTGCTTTTGTGCAGTACTTTTGAAATGCACCTTGGGAGCAAGTTTCACTGTAGACATTGGTGATGCCTTAAATTCTGACAAATTTTGAAATAATCAAGAGGAAGATTAAATCAAGGACTCAGAGAAATATGCATCAAAACAGGTATAAGAGATGAAGTGGGGCTTTTCTAGCAGTTTATCACCATTCATGACCTTGAATGAGTCTAGTGAAGTGTAATTACTAGAGTATTTACTTAGGGTAAATGGGTTTTTAGCCAGCCTATTGATGTTCAAAGAGAATGAGATGAAACAGGACACAGATTTCTTTGGTGTTTCTTCCAGTGCAGTTTGTTTCTCAGAATTCTCAGGCCCGTGGTTCTCCATGCTCCCAGGTGCTTCAGAGCAGACTTCATCAGTCAGCTTCAGGAGTGTGGTAAACCTATATGTGTATAAGCTGGCACTCACACTTAGTGGTGTCCTCTGCCAGCTGGTTCTCTGCTGAATTTTGTTGCTAAATTAAGACAGAAGTAGCTTTAAAAAGAGTCTTTCAAGGAAAATTTCTTGACAGTACTTGACAGCACAACTTTTTCTTTTATGGAAACACAAAATGATTTTAGGGATAATGTCAGAGTTTACAGCCTGAGAGTACACAGTTATAAGAAGCGCTTCAGCTTACACTGCTAAGAAATAGTCCCCATAAACAGTTTGTTTGTTCTGTGGATAAAAATACAGAGTAGCTCTGCTTTTGTTTTTGTTTCTTTTTTGTTTCTTTTCTTCTCTTTTTTTTTTACAGAAAAGGAGTTTGTTTTTTAAAAAGTCTATTAATTTTTAATGAAATTGTTTAATATTGCATCCCTGAAAAGCTAAAAACTCAGTGTGTTTTGGTTTGTTTGTTTTTATCTGAAGCACATACAAGTTCTGGGCAATGGAGACAGGTAGCATTTTTACTTCTTTGTATCTTAAAGTGGTGAGTGAGATGGGAAGATTACACAGTTCTCATTCTCCATGTCATTCTTCTTTTATCACAACAGCTTTGGCAATTCTGCTATTTAAAGAGAAGTAGGATATAACAAAGGAACTGCTTCATCTTCTAACTCATTGTCTAATACAATGCAATCAGCTGCCTGTATTTTAGAATTATGGGGTTTGTTTGATTCTTGAGTAGATTTCTTTCCTTCCTAAAATGGAAAATATTCTAGAACTGAACAAAGAAGCTATAAATACAATATAATGCGGAACTTAAAGGACTCAGGGCACTGTATGCCATCAAAATTAGTCGCTCTTTTAATCTTACAGTTGTGGCATTCTTTCCTTAATACTGGAATCAGTATCACTAAGGTTTTTTCAAGGTATTGGGGGGTTGGGGAGATGCAGGAGCTGCACTGCATCAGCTGACCATGGAAACATGCAAGAGTTTCCATAGGTACTTGGGCAAATTGGAGGTTAAGGAGGGACAGTCATTTGATCTATCTGTCCCTCTAATTCCATTCCTTGAAGAAGAACAAATTGCTAATTCCTGAACTACAGGCCTTTTGAGCTGGTGTAGTGGTGTTTACTGCATCACCATAGAGTCGACAGTTTCATAGGTAGAAGCACTGTGCAAAACATCCCTATGGCTTAGGTCTTGACTGGTAGGGCTACAGGACAGAGAGATTCCTGATCCACATCACTTCATTTGTTGCTCTGCAGTGGAAGGCATGTATGTCTGGTCTATTTGGGGTCTGATTTTTACTTAATGATGTTAGCTTCAGAAAACTATGGTACAGAAAGGCATCGGGAGAGGAAGAGAATTGATGTCTCTGCTTAGTTGTCCTAATCAGAGTACGGAAGTAGAGCATGAATGAAGTATATATGGGAGTATCTGCTGAGAGTTCTCCTTTAGGCCTCACAGAAACTTCAGATCTGATTTCCATCCTGTCTTCTGAGTTGTAGGCTGGTTGTGTAGTGTGTTCAGGCATGCTCTCTGGTGTTTGAAAGGAACCATTAATGCTGGTTTAGTAGATATTCACCTCAAAGTCACCTGTTCTTCTCAGACCTTCTGAAAGCAGTCTCTTCATCAGAGAACATCAGAGTATCCAAAAGTGGGGAGATTACTTGGTGGGGCTGGAAATCATAGAGGAAGGATGTGCAAAGAGTGTCCCCTCAAACATTTCATTTGATGTTTTCCTTGCTGGGTGGGCTGAGGTTGAAAGTTTTAGCAAAAGATAAACAATGCAATTTTTAGAAATTTAAATGAAAATCAAAACTGTGCAGAGGTAGTGTGGCATTCAGAAAGACTATAGGTGGCAGCATCATAATAAAATAGAGTTTATTTAATGTCATTAGTCAAAGAGGAATCAGCCCTTGGTTTCTTCAACAGCATGCCATGAACAAATATATAAGACAGTGTGAAACAGAAAGAGGAGATAAGAAACCTGGAGTTGATAATCATTAAAGCAAACAGTTAAAATATTCCAATCAGTCTCTCAATCTGTGTGATGTCACTTCTGTAAACATGAATGAATGTGCAGACTTGCAGAGATCTTTCTTGGTGCATTCAAGCTATTAGAGGTAGCTGAATTTTGCCACACTGGCACATAATCCAAGCAAGAAAAAGAAAATGCTATTTGTGGGAGCTCAGCACATCGCTTCTGATGTCCAGAGCTACCGAGAGAACCCTTGGGGGGCTCGGGGGTCTTGGAATGTTGCCAAAAGCACTTGGTGGCTTGATTTTGATCCATCTAGGGATGTGCCACCGATGTATGAGGAGATGGAACCTGTGGGAATTACTCGGGTGTGAATGGTGAAGGGGAAACATAGTTATAGGGTAAATTACAGATTTTGGGGTTTTGGTACAGGGGGGTTATGGAGACAAGATGGAGGAATCGGGGCATGTCACAAGACTCTTATTTCTTCTTCTTGTCGTCCATCTTCTGGTGTGGTGTTGGCACTTGGGGATTGGTCTGGGGTGAGAGTGTATCCGGTGACAAGAGTGATTGGTATTGGGGATAAAAAGTAAATATGATATACGTAGTTTTTGTTATAAAAGATGTGCCCGCTTTGGGGGAAGGTCAGAGTGCCTTTGGCTGCCGTGCTAGTCAGACCCCAGTCGGGCAGAGAAGGGACTTTGTAGATAAGATATAATAAACAATTCTGAAGACCGAAAAACCCTGGAGTCCAGACTCATCTTTTGGGGCCCAGCCTGCCAGAACCATCCTGGGCGTGTGTGGGAGCAGAGACGAACAGCCGAACTCCATAGCTATTCTCATTAGGACTGTTCTGTCAAGATTTTAAAAAGGAGTATTTGAAGAAAGACAAATTAGTGTACTTTAGTGAAGTGTCCTGTCCTAGGTGGCTAATGTCTTTGAGACATTGAAGGTGGATGAAATAAAGGTTGATTTTTTTAATGGAGAGGAGTACTCAACAGTCTATGAAAATTGAGCCCATTTCAGGTATTTTGGATGTAGCTTCCAAACATGAATACTTCCAAGTTAACTCTGAAAAAAAAATCTGTTTTTAAAATAAGGAGGACAACATTTTTTACTTTTGTGCCTCTTACTTGCCATTAAGGTTTATAGAAACTGTTAATGAGGAGTTCTTTCTTGTGTCAATCAGCTGTGTGCTGTAATTTTTTCCTAGTACTGGTTTATAGGAGAAATGAGATTTTTTTCCCCTGCAGCCCAGGGAGAACTGTCAGACCCATTTGGCAGGGTAGAGATTCACTTTTTTTCTTGCACTAATGCATTCCCCTCAAATCACTCAGTCCAAAATTATCAAAGTGAAGTCATAGGCTGTATCTGGTCCATGGGTTTCTTGTTCCTCAGCAACTTGCTCTAAAAGATACTGTAGAGGTTACTGCTCTCAAATATTCAATTATATATGTACTTCTCTCAGAAGTTATTTGATACAAAATCATGGGATCACAAGTATAGATTTGTTTTTATTTAATCTTGTAGTCTAGCTCTTTTCCGGGTGTTGTTGTGAGATGAAGTATGGTGCAGACTGTAAACTCAGTTTGTTTAATTGCTACTGAACCAACTGGTGAAGAGTGCTATGCTTCTTTATTGGTTTATTTTTTAAAAGTGAGGTGCTAGATGTACGTCAGTGTTTTAAATCAACTGTGCAGATTACAGAGTTCTGGGTGACTTGCATCAGTGAAAGGATGCTGGGGGAAAAAAGTCAAATGTCACTGTGAAAATAATTTGTCCTTTCTAATGACTAAAGGTTCCCTTTTTTTGATTATGCCTACAAAACCTCTTTGACCAAATGACAAACCAGTGTGAATTAAACTATTTAACTATTTCTGCCTGTCTTGTGTCTCACACTACCAGGTAGTGTTGAAATTTACCTGAGCAGCTTCCACAGAACTTTAATTTATTTGCTCAGACATAGACATGAAGCAAGGTTGCAAAGCTGAAATATGCAGGTGTTATTTTTTTACCCAGCAGAGGGAGGAAAACACTTGCCAGTACTATTATTCCTGTATTTCTTTCGTTCATAAGCCAGTGTAATGGATTAGAGACATTGTACTTCAATATAAAGAGATAACAAAGGCATCACACTCAACACAGAGGCTTTTAAAATCTTCAGGGATAAATCCCAGTCAACTGCAACAGGAAAGATCTCATAATCTCACTGTGCATCTCATTGGATAATGATTCCTATTCACTGCAAGAAGTAATGGCTCCCATCTCTATTTTCAGGTATTTAATGGCTGTGAAAACTTGACCCTCAATAACTATTTATCTAAAGAGTGGGTGCTTGTAGGGAGTACTTCTGAACTTGTGAGCACTGGGTGTGCCATGTCTTTAGTATACAGACATGTCTGTAGTAGCTGTATGTGTGCCATTTTCACCCTTTTTCCTTGTTCACACACCCTGATTTCAAGGAAAGGAAATTTGGTTCTGTGAGCAAAGAAGGCAGCTGCCATGTGCCTTGGACATGCTACAGATCTGAACAATTCAGATAGGTGGAGAGGGAAGAGACATCTAAACTACTGAACAGTGCAGGAAATGTTCCTGGGTCAGGCTGTCAGTGATCTTGGGTTGTTGGAACAGCCCTGGACGCAGTTGTGGCTGGATAGGCTGGTGATGATTTGCAACAAGCAGAGTGGATGTAGTCAACCTCTTTTGAAGATCATGAGAGTTTAGCATTCTGGTTTCAAGCATTGTCCCCCATGCTACAGAACAGTCCTGAGAGTGTTTCACTTATAAGAGCAGATGCAGCTCGAGACAGAGGCTCCTGGATATGGGCCAGGCTGCATCAACCACATCAAGCAAAGTGATTTTGTCCTTACTCTGGCAGGTGTCAGTAGGTGAGCATTTAGGTATATTGAAGGGGAGGAAAAATTGTGTCTTCTGTTTTGATGATTTTTTTTTAAAGCACAGTTCTATTTTCTGTGGACTTTTTATAGCATGGTCTAAGTCTGTGGACTTTTTATAGCATGGTATGAATGATTTGTGTTTGATCCCACAGCTAGAGAGAGCACTTCCAGTCTGTAGGGCAAAGGAGGTCATTTATGTGTTGCTGTGAAAGGCTGTGGGAGCAAATGCCAATTTTCTCACAGTCACAGCTCACACTTCCTCTTTACACTTCGGGGCTGGAGGTAAGGTCAGTGGGCAGCAGGGTGCCGACAAGAGTAGGAGTTCACTGGAACAAATGAGTGTTCATGCAGCTAACACTTATTTCTGTCTTTTCTTTTGCTGTAAGATTATAGCCCCTAACTCAAAGATGGTCTAGTACAACACTGTTCCAACAGCTGCTGTAAGCAGAAGATATTCTGGGTATAATCGGACTCTGTACACTGGTGACTGATCACACAAATGTGATAAATTCTTATGACAGGATCTGTGGCTTTGAGGTTCATTGTAGAAGCCAGATTGTGCCTTATTTGCTGTTAAGGCTTAATAGAATTGCCCATTGATTTCTCTGCAGCCACGTCCCCCAAGGGATTTATTCATTCAGGGATTAAAATTGTTCCACGGTTGTCTGATTTGTTTAAAGCTCATGCGTTTCTCTTAATTGGAGACAGTGACCTCAAAAATAGCCGAAACCTTCCATTATCCTTATGTGGAAGAGAAAGGTGTACCAAAAAAAAAGTCAAATTCTAATTAACTGAAGGCTCCTACATTTCTACTTTTGTACCTTCCTACTTCTGCTTGCTTGAGTCAAAAATGACTTGAAATATCTGTCTGATGAATTTGTTTGGAGTGGAAGGAAGCCAAGAATTATTTTAACAAATGTTTTAGCTTGACAGTGAGTATGGAGGCTTAGTTTGCCAAGCTGGAAAAGTGAATAACTAGGCAGTTTTTGTGAGGCTTATATAGGGTGTGGGTCATCTTGAATGTCAGTTCCAATCTGTGTTACATATTTGTAGAGGAGCATATATCGTGGATGAATTGACATGTTCTCATAAGTGTCGTGTTTCTCTGAAACAGCAGATTAGTTTTGAGAAATTGTGGCACATAGCAGTCAGCAGAGAAGCTGAAAGGACTTCAGGAAACCAGCTCCTTCTATGTGCTGGACAAAATTTCTGAGGTACCTGCAATTGTGTCTAGAGGAGGGTCGTGTTGGGTGCCGTGATGGTGCGAAGGGAACGTGTCTGGTAAGCTGGGGTGCAGAGCACAGTGAGGAGTTTTATGGCTCCTGGGAAAGGTGGATGGAGTTCAGCACAGGAGAAGGGAGCCTGTGAGCATGGGGTCCTATGGTTTGGTGGGCTGCAGAGCTGTTGTCCTGTCTGTGGCCTCTCGGCTGTATAACAGGCTCTCTGGCTTCTTTTGGCAGATGTGCCAGTGTTAATTCTTCCCACAGCTGTGAAAAAAGTCAACAAAAGCCACCTGAAAGTCGATCTGCTGCTGCTTCCACTTTTGCACAGGCACTTGAGATCACAGTGTAGTGTGTATGAAAAGCCATATGTGGGCAAGACAGAACAAGGATCTGCTGCAAGGTCAGAATTGGGTTGTGTCTCTGGATTCACTTGAGATCTGAGGCTGTCAAAACTTAGGTCAAAACCAGGCTTTTAGCTAATGTTAATCTGATGATGAAGCCAGATATAATCCTGGTAATTAAAAACAAAACCCCAAACAAACCTCAATTCCATGGATGAAGTAGAATTCATTGAAGGGGAGGGAGGCTTCTCTGGGCATCACTCCCTACTTTGTTCTGCCACCAGTGAAGTGGTGCTCTATCATTTGCCCTTTTTAGGAATTTTTTTTCAAACACTATTCTTGCTTTGACTCAGACTTTCTGCAGCCTTTACTGCTGGTTTTTCTGCAGAGTTTCTCCTTCCTTGCTTTCTTCTTTTGCACAGAAACATCTCTGCCGTACAAATATCTGCATTTGTGATAGCAATCTTAAGGGACATCTCTCTGCCCCAGAACATCAGTTGCTCCTTTGGACATGCCATGCATCTGTAGATGATGGTGCTGTGGCTTACATTATGTTCTTGGATAAGGAAGATCTGCTGCATTTTACTCTTGCTTGGAATTGCTTCAGTAATGCTTAAACCAGTCACCACAAGGAGTTATTAACTTGGAATTTAACAGTGGAAGATGATAGGAGGAAAAGAAGTATATTTCTTTCCTAGAAGAAAGTTGAAATCATGGGTTTGTAATAATGTACCACTGCATATCTGATAATCCAGAGTCCCCAAGTGGGCTTCAACCCTTGAACAGGCAAAGTTTTATGACACTGAAGGTTAGTCCATTTCAGAAATACCTGAACTGAGTAAACAGTCTGGCTCCTCTGACATTTGCATTGAGTCTGCACTATACAGAAGGATAATAGTAGCTGGCCTGCTGTTTTGACAAAATTATCCTCTTTAAAGTGGTTACCAACACTTGTGTAACTCAACACTGTTAGCACAAGCATATGAGTGTTTTTATTTGGACTCTGATGGAGTGCTTTAAGGAAGTGCTGTCTGCTCTAGAGTAAAGAGGTTGTTTCCATGACCTTTCTCACCGTGAGAGGAGGTTTTTAGCAATAGCTAATCCTGTGAATCTGATATGAAGTGATTCTGTGAGCAGAGAGCACAGTAAATTGTCATGTATACAGAAATGATTTTTGGTTAGTTTTCTTGAAACATTCTCTGCACTCTTGCAATGAGCCTGGTGTAGCAAGTTCCTTAGTCAAAGCAAAATACTGGCAATTAGAATTTTAAATCAGATTCTGTAGCTTTTACGTACATTGCTTCAACAGTCTGGTTTAATAACCAGCTCAGCTGCTTTGCCATCTTATTCTGAATGAAATTCACAAGCTGTAGCTCAGTCACAAGATAAAGAGGACCATGTGTGCAGATCAGTACATTTCAACTTCCTGTCGAGCTCCTAGGTACTTTGGATCTGTGGATGATCTCCAGCAAGGGCTTCTTGGTTCCACCTCCACAAAACAAACTTGCAAATTCTGCTGAAAATATTTCATTGTTTTTTCAACCACATCTGCTCCTACACAGCACTGCATGTGTCAGCTGTATTTCCTTAATATAAAGTCTCGTTTCCTCCTAGCTTTTTGTATCTGACTAGTTGTTATTTTAATAGCCTCTATTTCTGAAGCATAGGGCAAAATAAAAGTGACCAATCTTGTTTTATTCATTGTATTTATAAGTGATTACACCATTTTGTTTTCTCAGTCCAGTCTTCGGTATGGAACGTGGCTGGAATTTACAATAGCACTGAGCATCATCCTAACTGTTTATTTGGCTGTTAGAATTAGACTGAAGCTGAGTGCTTATACTAGCTCAGCCCAAGAGTCTGCTGTGATGTTATTTAAACTTTTTACTCCACAACAGTCTGTACAGTTTGTAGTGATCTGGAGACAATGTCTGCTTTAAAAGTTTAGGGTAAGGAAGCAAAAGCCATTTGCTAGTGAAGGTAAGAGTGCTACTGTGATAGGAACATGCAAATGATCTACTTACATGAGAAGATTAATTATCAAAATGATCTTCAACTTTTAGCTAGTCTGTGTGATGTTTCTTATTACTCAGCCACTTTGCTTACGAAGAGGAAATCGGCAAATACTGGGTGAGACCGCTTCAGTTTTAATTAATTATATTGGATGTGTAATGCCTGATAAGATGCTGTTTGTTAAACCAGAACACCCTGGCAATTTTGTGCAGGCTGCTTGTAGAAAGCATTATTTACTTTGCTGAGTCAAAGCACAAGGCTGAGTGTGTAAGAACCAAAGTTCATTGTGGAGCTCTAATCTGCTTCTTGTATGTGGGGTGGACTCCAATTACACCATCCCAAGTTATTCACCCTTTTGTCCTCTCACTTGGACCTAAAAGTTACATCACCTGCCAAAGTTATGAGTGACTGCATATAATGAAGGAAATTAATACAAGTATCACTCTTATCTCTAATAAAATATCACTGGCTTACAGTGAAAACCTGAAGGGAAGTTGATCAAGAAATAAAGACATTGTGCTGCATAAATCAGTGTTTGTTTCATGTAGCTATAAAAGTGAAGATGTAAATTTTTTCATCCAACTGTCAATTCTAAGACTTTGAAAACCAACTAAAATAGAAAAGAAAAAATTTTCCTGGGCTTACATGTCATTGGAGAAAATAAGAGGTATTTAAGTCCCATTTTCTTAAAGGCTTTGTAGAATTTTACATCTTATTCTACATTAGGAAAGTAGTTTGCTCTGCTGTGTAGTTATCAAATCAAATCATGCAATATTTAGTAACTAGATCACACCCAACTTATTTTAAAACAGATTAATTAAAAACATACCATGTAGTTAATATAGCTTGGAAACAGAAGATATATTTAAAAAGAAGAAGGAACTTTTCTGCTTATATTTGGATGTTCAGATGACTTTCTGGGTATGTAAAGGCTTTGTTTTCCTCAATTTTCTTTCTATTTCCCCTTTCTTTTTGATATCAGTCTTTCTTGCCTCTAGTAAAACCCAAGAAAAACCTGGACATGAAATAAGCTGGAGAATTGAACTCACATATCTAAAACTAAAAATCGTAGCAGGGGCAGGAGAATAAGAAAAGGAGATTATTAAAAGAAACTGTATTTGTAGAAATCTTTCAGCCTCTTGCTTCAGAGGTTATGTACAGTAGCATGAAAAGGGTGCCTATTTCTTCTCTTCCGTCAGACTTCTGCCTGGCAGCTCCACATGCAGGCATCCAGAATCAGTCCAGGTGGGCTCAGCTCAGAGCTGGTGGTGGTAGTGCCCTCCTGTCCAATGATGGCTGTAAGGAAATGGAGATAGATCTGTGTGTTGTTGATAGTTCTGTGAGTGTTGTTTGAGTAACACAGAGCACTTGGGAACTCAAGTGGTTGCCCTTTGAATCATTTGAATCATGGTACATGTGAGGACATTGGTATCACTCTGTGTTGCATGGAGTTTCGGCTTTTTAATTCTTCTGAAATTGCTTATGCTTCCTCTGGACATTGTCCTTCAATAGTAATAGAACTTTTATGACTAGTCATGAAACAGTAAAAATTGTAAAAACCAGCTTAGAGCTGATGCAGTTGTGTCATCATGAATGAATTCAGAGCATACTCATAGACACAGAGGGAAATGAGCTACACTGGTACTTGGCAGTGCTAGATTAGCAGTTGGACTCAATGGCCTCTAAGATGTTTTCTAGCCTCAATGGTTCTGTGATTGGTGCCTAATAAGTGTAAGCTGAGATCTGCATAGAAGGCCATTGTTTCTTTCTGTAGTCTTCATGTCCCAACCAGCCAGTGTATGCCTAGGGTACGGTACTGTATTATGTATGGGTTGTTTCAATGGCCACTGGATGTCTTTGCATCAACTTCAGCCTAGATGGAACAAGAGCTGTGAACATGCAGAGACATGGACTGCAGTGCAGGCTAGACAAGCCCTCTGAGGACTGAAGAAGCCAGGTTGCTCTTATAATACAGAGGTGCACATGTCCCCAGCCTAAACAATCTCACTAGATGGTGTGAGCTATTTAGCCCTCAATGGGGAAAAGAATTCTTTGTTCCCCATCTCACAGCTCCTTTTCTCAGGAGATCCTCTCTTAGTTACCATGGATATGTAGACTGGAGGTACAGTCTTCCCATCCTTTATTCATACACCTACTAACATCTGCACCAGTGCAGCTTTCAAATATAGGCCTGGCTTGTGCTGGATCTGGCTAAATCTGGAGCTGTTTTACACATTTCTTTGACACATTGGTTTTGGCTGGTCCTTCTACCTTTTTGAGCAGATGTAACATTTCATAACTTGTCACTGAATTTTTATCCTTCCATTCATGATGGTGACAACCAGAAATCTGATTGTGAACCACCAATGTGAAGCATATAAAGCAGCTTGGGAATTTCAAGAAATCTGTTTCTCAGCATCCCTCCTTTGAACATTGGGTGGTGTATGAAGTGTGAGGTTACATGGACACCTGGAGCAGGTGGGTCAATTCCATACAGTCCAGCAGCAAAGGAATTTGCATTGCAAAAGAATATATAAATCTTATTCTTCAGTGGCACTCGAGCCTAATTGCACTTGATTTGACACTAACTGGCTAATTAAGGAATTTTTAGGCTTCAGTGGACATTGGATCAGAGCTGCTGAGACCAAGGGCACTGAACCACCTGGTTAGGTTTATTACCTTCATAACTAGGTAGGAAGCTCTGGGAAACTAGGACCAGCTCTGTAGCATCAGCATTCATCTAAACATTAAGAGATAAAGACACTGCAAACCTCACACTGTTCCCACTTACTTGACCATGTAATGTGTTGAGTGAGAAAGTGGAGAGTAGACAGGCTACTGGATGTCAGCTGAGCCACAGAGGAAACAGAAAAAGACAAGTGTGTTTGCAAATTTAAATATACAGAGAAGCATTGAAGTAGGAGTTCTCAAGCTTTTGTTTGCTTACACTGTTTGGATAAGCTGTTGGTCTTTTGTGGCATTCACATATGAAATACAGTTAATATTTTTTTATTACATTTTGTCTGTCTTTACCTATAAAAGAAAGGCACAATAGTAATGAGAGGATTAGCAAATGTGTTTGTTAAAAGTATTGCTGTGGCTGTGATTTTTCCAGAGCCATGTGAGTTCTTCTCAAGTATGAATAGCACCAAGGTTTTTACTGCTCTTATTATTTAATTGTATTCTTACAGTCTTCAAAGAACTCAACTAGCACAAGAAGCTATTGTGCTTAGAACTTGCAAACACTCGAGACAGAATAGTCTCTAAAAAATTCGGAGTTTAACGCAACAAGACAGGTAAAACATGCTCACTCAGGCAGCTCCGTAATACCTTGCTGCTAGGCATTTAGGTGGGGTCATAACAAGACTTTTTGTCACCTTTCCCTTCCTCCTCCTCTTATGCAGCTTCTGTCCTCCTCCTGACACCCTTGCAAGCCAGCTGCTATTGCAGTTTTGCAAGCCCTTGCTCTGGCACTGCCCCTGTAGTGTAGCCCAGGCTGGGCACCCTGCAGGGTGCAGGCATGGTCCTATAGCCACATTGGTTATTTCACAAGAGTCCTCATACATTTTCACTGCAAAGAGCGAGACATTTGCTGAAGACTCTGGAAAATGATTTGAAGGTTCCAAGTCAATTTTTTTCCCACACAGCATTTGTTTCTTTTGGAAGTCCACATGCAATTCTCTGCACTTAGCTGCTGCACAACTTGATGTCTTCTCTTTGTACAAAAACACGCACAGCCAGCTGCTGGGGCTGCAATCCTGCTTCCAAGAAATAGCTGCAATACAGACCACTTTCCATCACCGAACACAGTTCACAGTTCTTCTTGGTACCTGTCTTTCGCTCTGGCTTTGTACTTTGTTCCCTCTTAAAAACTTTGCTCCTATGCTAATGGCTCTCAAATGGACAAAGATAAAATTCGTGTTGGTGGAGCAAGGCATTACCCAGACCTGCCAGGCTGCCTTCCATACTATTTTGGATGCCAAGTTGACAGCAAGAATGAATTTATGCCATGAGATTAAAAAGGAAGTGTATCATTCAGCTGTTTGGACCAGCAGATGGCAAAAGTAAAGGAAAAAAAAAATCAATCTAAGAGCCAATTCAGAGAACAGACATTAAATAAAACCATCTGGCAAACATATGAAGGGAGAGAAGATGATGGGACCAAGTTCTGCTTTAAATATATGCTCACATTGAGAGGAAGTTGGTGGGAACTCATACCATGGGAGAGCAGGCTTTGAGCCTATAAGGAGTCCTGTGTAGTGTCAAGGCCTGTGGCAGCGTTGAGGACTTTTAAGGACCCTAAACTATCAAGCCTAAGTAGCAGCATTCCTGCCTGTGTGAGGTCCTGGTGATACTCACCACAGAACAGTGACTACAGAACTGCTTGATCCCCCATGATGGGATTGAAAAGACCCCACCTAGGAAACTCATTTGTAGAAAGAAACTAGAAAGATAAGCATGGAAGTAAGCAAGGAGGGTGATCTAATATTAGTTGTGGAAACCCCATCCTTGGAAGTGTTCAAGGCCAGGCTGGGTGCAGCTTTGAGCAGCCTGATCTGTGGAAGGTGCTCCTGCCTATGGCAGGGGAGTTGGAACTAGATAATCTTTGAGTCCCTTCCAACCCAAATCATTCTATGATTCTATGATATCACAAATTCTGAAAGACACTGATAAATCTATTTTTATGCCAATGCCATGGCATTTTGTTACGTTGCCCTACTACATTAATTCCTGGAGAAGAAAGATGTTTGTGAATTTGCACTTAGGCTTTTATGTAAAATTTCAAAAGAGAAACATTGTCCCTTGAAAAAGGAATTGGTATCTTACATAAGTGCCCAGCCTTTCTTTTGAAAACTTGCTCTCAGGGAATGTGATTTCAGAGCCCAGAAATCTAGCAGATGTTATTACTATTTCTATTTTACAGGTCAGTGCTTTTGGTTTTTATGCTCTGAGAAATGCCTACAGCTGCTAGCCTGTCTTTCATGTTATAAAAACAAGTAAATTCAGTATGGTATTCTTAATTTATACATGATTTTTTCTTTTTTTGGTAAAATGGGGATACTGTTGAACATTGCAAAAACATCTAGTAACCAACAGTTTTGTTAACAGACTGTTTCATCTTATTTCCATGAAGGGCAGCAGTGGATAATTGGGCAGTGAATTTTGTCCTTGATATCCAGGCCCGTGGCATTAAACAGAACAAATAATCCCACCACTTAACTGCAGTAAAAGGAAAATATTTCAGTATTGCAACCTAAGTTTTTAATGCCTCTGTTGATAATAAGGTTCACATGAGTGATGATGTCGTAGCAGTATTTTGTGCATTAACTGTTGTTTTCAGACATTCATATAGGAAAAAGTTGTCAGCTCTCACTGAACAAAATTTTCAAATATCTATTTTCTTTCCATTTCATCTGTGTTGTTACTGATTCATTGCTGTATCTGAGAAAGTTTTCTTTAGTTTCCCTCAGTGTCTAATAGCCAGACTAACAAAAAGGCAGTATTTCTGTCCTCCTCAGATGAATAATTCATTGCCCTGCATTTTCTTGTGTCAAGTAAATTTCAACTCTTGCTTTTGTAAAGATGGTTTACGAGAGGTCCTGGACACACACAGAAATGAATTTGCTGCCTTCAGGCATGTCATTATCTTTGCTGAGAGGGAAGTCACAGTTTATTTCTGTTAAATTTTGTTTAAAGAATTTACTATGCTGAGTGTTAGAGGGATGGTATCCTTTATTGAAGTTGAAGTTTGGCAGGTTTTTTCAGTGCTGTTCTGCTGCTATTCTCCCCAGCTCAGCTGAACAATGGGCTGGAGAGATGCTGGCAGTGTTGCTTGGTTACAATTCATCAGTGTGAATCAGTGCTGCACGCAGCTCCTTCTGTGGCTGAACAACCCGGAGACTTCTCGGCACTGTTTCACTGATGTGATCAGAGATGTGAGCAGATTAGGGACCATCTCAATTACTGTAATACTACACCTTTGCAGAGGGAGTTGGACAGCTGTGTTTGACTTTCAGTGGTTGAAGTCAGGCAATTTGGAGCTGTCTGTTTTACATGGCTTTACAAGTATATAGCCAAGTAAAGCAAATTTTTAACAGTGTGTTTTGTTGCAAGGTGTGTTTGACAAGTTTGGTACTTTGGCATCCTTCTATATTCATCAATGAGATTAAATCCTTCATTAAGTATGTTCCTCTGGAATAGACATTCTATTTGCTGAAGCCTGCCTGCAGGCAAAATGAAACATGTAAGAGGAACTGCTACCTTCCTCTTATTGCATTTGACCAAGTCTTAAGCTGGCATAAAATGAAACTGGTGGAGTTATGCCAGTTTAGACAATAGGAAGATGTGACAGATTGTTTTTAACACTATGGAGTGAATTTTCTCTACCCCACTTAAATCCGTTTTACTTCTTACCTGTTCCTGCTGCTCAAGGCATGCCTAGAAAAAAATGTTAGAAGAGATGAGAGGTCTCCAGTTTGTGCTTTCCATGGAATCAGCCTTTCCCACAGCATTGTTTCCATCTACATATTTTTTCTAACTTTTACATAACCCCTGAAATGATTTTCTTCTTCCTCTCTCTTTTGGGCTGAGCAGTTATCCATTTCTTCTCAAATCTACCATACTTGTGTCTTTTTATTTCTCTTTGCCTCTATTAAGAGCCTCACTAGTAAAAGCTTATATTTGCCACACTTTTGATCTTGCCAAGCTTTCTCTGTTTTCTCAAATATCTGCTATTTAATGCAGCTTGTTGCATGGCTGAACATTAAGACCATTTGGAGGAATCTGTAGGAAAAAATGCACTGAAGTGCCATGCACTTCACTTGGTTGCAAAAGCTGAATCGACAGTGAAAAAATTAGTCTAGATCTATCTAAAACATGAATATTTCTATGAGTAGATTCTCTGCACTGTTTTGCCTCCTGGTGATGGTATCTGTAAGATGGCCTTTCATCAGAAGATTGTTTCAGAGTATCTGCACTGCTTAAAAACCAGTTGCACTGAACAAAGCTGTGATTTCTGATTTGTGCTGTGTTGTTACATGATCAGTTTTTCTTTAGCAGCAGATGAGTATATATTTAATATCTTAAATTTTCAGTATGCTTCCTCCAAATGCCTATTGGTTATCTACAGGGATTTTTATATTTTGAGTCTATTTAAAACCCGGATTAATTTAACCCTGCCGAATTCAGACTGTGGCATTTGTAACTATTATGTCTGGAAATTTAAGTGCTTATGGGATAGGACTTAATTCTGGCCTCTTCCCGTTTCTGCAATAAAATGAGAAAGGGACATGAATGAAAGAACTATAATTTTCCTATCAATATGATGAGCTTCAGCTCCTGTTCAGAAAAGTACTTGAAGCACCATAGTACTCATCTAGTTTTGGGCAGTTGTATTTGCTGCAGGGATAGACTGATTCCCTAGATAAATAGGGACATTTATGGGGAGGGAGAGATCAGAAGCATAGCTAAGAGACTGCTTCCTGACCTCAGGCCTGTGCTGAACACAGATTTATCGGGCCACTGAAGCTGGCTACAGTGAAAGGAGAACCTTTTTGGGGATACACTGCATGCATTAGGAGTAAGCATTAGGTGTGCCGTTGCACAGCTGAGTGGGGCTGGTGTTCTGAAATGACACTTGTGTGCCCTGCCCTTCCACTAAAGCATTGCTTTGTTTCTACCAGCTAGAAGGCTATTGTGGAGTAATTCCTTTTAAGGTTATAGCTGGACTTCTCTAGACATGACAGGCCAGTTCTCCTGTCCCTGAGATCCTTCTTTAGGAGAGCAGTTGCCTGTGTGGTGGTTGGGTGGTAGGGACACCCATTGCAAACAGAGGTAGGTACACCCACTGCAGACTCATGCATAGATAAGGAAGCTGCTTCCCTGGCTGAGCTGGAGTCCTTACAGATATTCCTGTCTGGGACTGGCAGGATCTACTTGAGCAATGAGGGAGTTGCTCTCATGTGAGAATGTGCTCAGATGCGATGGAGAAGCAGCCGGCTGGAATGAAAGGACTTGTTTCTGCACCGATACCCCTCAGCTCTCCCAGCCTCATGAGCCTCTCCAGCCTGTGGGAGCCTTGCCATACGTGGTGTGCACAGCACTGCTTTCATGCCATTTTTGTCAAGAAGTTCCTTGGAGCCAGTAGAAAGCAAACAGGCATCTTTTCCAGATAATTGGGTCTTTGACATTTGTGTTATGCTGCATACGAGGAGGCATTATTTCCTTTTGCTATGCAGGATGATAGGGTCAGGTATACCCCATCCAGGGGACTCAGAGGCACTTTAGCTCTTCAGGTCTGGCTCAGCATTTACTTTTCATCTTTCAGAAAATACATCTTGAGGAATTTTCAAGCTAAATAGAGTAATTAATACAATGGCATGGGAATAACTTAAAATATTTACATGGCCAGAAAATGCAGAGTTCTTGTGTCATCATAAACTTCCATGATTTGCTTCCTTTCAGTTTTCTGTGTTGAGTTTGGCTTTAGATTATGCTTCATAGTGTCATGTATGGGATAACATTTTTTGTTTTCATATGCTTAATATTCTCTCATTGCATTTGTTAATGTTGAGGCTGTGCACATGGTGGGTGGTGTCTTTTGCTTTATTTAATGACCAGATTTGAAATAGATCTTACTTTAAGGTTAAAAACTTTCTGGTTTCATTGGCATAAAGAGCAGAAAATGTTACCCTCCGTTTTTGTATGTATACATCCTATTTTCGCAACAGGTGCCTTTTTATCATAAAAATAGCTCAGCAGCTGTCCCTTTGTCCTGGGTGCTTCGCAGTGGCTTTTACAAAGCCAGGAGGAACTTTTGGCATGGCCCTCCCTTTCCAGGAAGGACCCAGCTAAGCTTCCTGAGTAACATCAGCCTCTGCTAAGAATTCAGGTCAGGATCTCCCTGCTTGTTACCTAGCAACTGGGGGATACTGGTGCTTTTCCCTCTGACCGACTCCTTCCGCGGTAGATCCAGGGATCACTTGGGGAAGGATCAGGGCAGTGCTCATAACTCATGCTCCAGGAAGGCAGAGTAGTCCCATGCTGGCTATCTGATGAGGTGTAGGATGCACTGTCCAAGTTGAACGGAATTGAGACTTTCAGAATTCTCTGCACAAACTTGAAAGTGCCTCTGCTGGTTTTGCTACCACTTAAATGTCTGGCAAGGTGACAGATCCCTTCTGAAACACCAGAAGCCTTTTGTGGTGTGTTGAATCTGACAAACAGGAACCTAAGCAGGTAAGCAGCTGAAGAAAGTTTATGTCTGAGGTACTTTAAGGGTTGTTTTCTACAGGTGAAATGTGTTTCTTGGTTACACAGGTGCACAACATTCAGTTCTGGGACTATTGACCTGCCTTTGTACTTATTAAAGTTTCATTGGATGGTAAGTAAAAAAGTTAAGTAGAAAGATGAACTGTCTTCCCTTGTTCTTTGTGGTGTGTGTTTATGTACAAATTGTTGAAAATGACCTTTAGACTTCTCTAGTTAATTTATTGTAGAATTAGCTAATGAAAAATCCTTAAGTGATCAAGAGTTATTGGTTGCCATGCTCTCATTGCAACTCACTGCTGGTAGCATATTTGCAAAATAGAAAGCAGCAAGTCCCTCTGGCTGTGTATTGTTTGCAGAGGCCAGCAATCATTGCCTCTGGTTAGTAACACAATGGGATTTTGTTTCCCTGTGATAGATTACAAGTAGAAACCCTTTGTCAAATGAAAAAATTAGGGCGATGTGCCATTCTAAGAAAAATATTTATTAAAAAAATATGTCTCCCTTGTGTTGTAGCTTCTCTTTCACTCAAATAGTAAAGATGGTGGGAATCAAACCAGAATTATATCTAGTGTTGGTACAGGGCTGGCATGATAGTTTTCTGAAGGACCACTCCTCACAGAAAATACAGTTTCCATATTTGAAAAACATAAAAATTAACATTTCCAGGTGCATACAAGCTATTTAACTTGCCTTTTTCAGAAGTCTATAAGCAGCACATTCCCTTTCTTCAGAAATATGAATTGATACAGCTCAAATTGACTTGAGCAAAGGCATGCCAAGTGACATCAGCCAAAGATCTGACTGCACATCTCTGGGACAGGTGCACTGTAAGCATGTTTATATGGTTTTTTTACAGAAGGTTTTAGTGGTGGATTCTGAATAGGGACATAAAAGACCAGATTATTTTTAAGCAATACATTTTAATTATTTCTAATATGGAGCTGTTTAGTTTGAGTGCTGACTCTAAGGTGTTCAGAAGCTGATTTCTTCAGAGAGACTAAGTGCAGCTTCAATTGATATTTTCCACATTTAGTATTCAGAAAAACAATTCCTGGAGTCTCACATTGCATACCTGATACAGCAGCTGCTTTTTAAGTGTGCATGTCCAGTTTGGTATCCCAGACTTTTTGTCTCTATCATACTTCTGAGAGTGCTCATACATTCATTCCTAGCACTCACAGGGTGCGTGTCCACATTAGAAGAGTGAAAAAATATATATCAGGTCAGTGTCTTCATGCAGTTCACCATGTCCTTTATTACAAAAAGCTCTCCCTAGTGTGTAACTTCATACTACTGTCTGATTAGGTGATGTAGGACAGAGTAGGAAAAATATCTGTTTGAGGAGGTGCTTCACATTTCATTTAATTGTTCTGGTCTCTAGGTCAACAACTTTCAGGAGGCAGTTAACAGCAGAAACCTCTTCAGTAGCTTTGATCCAGCTCTCTCAGTAAAATAGCACCCTCAGAGCATAGCGTGGGACCCGAGAGATTAAGTCACACAGCACCTCCTGATCTTTTCTCTGTTCACAAAGCCTGGTAGTGTCCTCTTAGTACTGCTCTTCTGGCAGAGCTAGGAGGTCTGCTAGATAGCTCATTCCCTACCCACTGCTGTGACTCACAAATACTTTTAAAATGTTTAAAAAAAGGAGGCTTCTAAGCAAGGAGGATCAGAATTTCTTCAGGCTTGAGCTAGTATATTTGCCAACCACATGTAAAAGGCTAAATATTTTCCCATTATACCTACACCAGAGACACTCTGTAGATACACAGATGGCTGGGCCCTTGCAAATTCAGCCAAGGGAACGTATGCTGGCACTTCAGGGTTTGAAAAGAAGCTGGAATGGGTCCTGCAGTCTGGTATTGGCAGTCAGCAGCAGCATCTGGGTTGGACCTAGGAAAGAGCCAAGTCTGGAAAGGTTATTGCAACACTGACCTTGCATGAACAGTGTTTTTTGATAGTAAATAGCTCAAACATGTACTTGGACTCTTCAGTAGTCAAGAGGAGGCAGGTGAATGCTTTCTCTCTATTTGTTTGTCAACATGTGCAAGGCTAACTAGGAGCTGGGAAGCTTAAATCCAAGAGTTATCTTTGTGTCATTTAGCTACAGAGGCTGCCTGGGACCCAGTGTCTGGTTCTGGGTATCTGGCTGCCAGAAGAAGTAAGCTTGGAGTAGGGCAGGTGTGGGGAAGAGTTAGTAAAATGTCAGGATAATAGAGAGCTTCTATCTGTGAGGAAATTTAAGATGCCATGACTTATATGGCTTTGCAGATGAAGGCTGAAAGGGGAGATAGACATCTTCTCTAAATACCTGTGGCAAAAGAAAAAGGCTCCTTCAAGGAAAGTATTACATTAGCACAAAACCAACAGGTATACACTGGTCTTTTAGTCTGGGATTTTCTAACCATCAGAGTTACCAAGTTCTGGAATAGCATTTGAATTTGAATAGTTTTCAAAATAAGGCTTTAATCAGCCTATGAAGGGCTTATATTGAGGGTTTGCTTGCACTGAATGCTCAGGTAATTTGCTCTGATAGTATGTTCCCGAGTTTTATTCTGAAACACGTAGATGAAGCTCGAAGATATAAGTGTACCAAAACATTCCTCAGGATTTTCCCAAGGAGTTTTCACCACATGAGAGAACTTAAAAAGTCCAGACAATGCATGGAGCTGCTGCAATGAGAAGGCCCTGATAGGTGGGATGCTTCTGATAGTGACAGGTCTTGCAAAACCACAGAGCTAAAGAACCTTTGTGAGCAAAATGACTCATCTGACTTTGGACCTGCCCAAGGGACCAGCAAAGGCCAAGAAGTGCTGGGACCCTTCTAAGATGCCATGAGACTGATTATTTTGGACTTGAGTTTCTGATTTGTTGCTGTAACTAGCTCTATACACATGGAATTTTCACCTACTTCCCTGGGAAAGCAAGAAAAACACAACAGTTTGAGGCAGGGAGTTCCCTCCCTAGGAGTGATGGGGTGACCATGGAGGTCTGTGCCATGCCTGAGAGACAAGGTGTTCCTGACTGAAACCGCTTTGGTGGTTTCACTCTGCACCACGTGCCTTGGTAGGAATAATTGCAGACCCACGGGAGGTGGGAGAAATGCCCACACAAGCAGGGTTTTTTAAGCACAGCTTTGCTTTTTGAGCTTTGATTAGGAATACTGCTCTGCCACCCTCTCTCCCAATGGTGTCCCTTTTGCTGCCCATGGGGATATTGTCTGTTTCTCTGTTTCTCTTCCTACATCTGGGCTCTTTCTAGCATATGAATGTCAATGGCATTTAATTTATGAATGCTGCAGTACGTTTTGTTGTGCTTATTTAAATAAGGCAGAGACCAAGCATTGTATAGTCACATGTAAAGGTGTTGGCAGATGAGTGCTCTTTATGTCATGCTGGATTTCTGCTGCACACTTGCATTTATATTTGCCAAATTACAGGCAGGAAATTTTTGAATTAATGACAAATATTTCCCAACAGTAGTTACTTAAGTGCCTGCACATCTTAAATTAACCATAATAATCTTGTCATAGTCGTGAATTAATAACCTGCGTCTCATTGGGCTTTTGAGAATTGAAGTAAAACATTTGTGGTACATTCAAAGAAGGGAGCCTGGGGATAAATGGGAGTCTCCAAATGGATTTACATTCCTGTCCCCACCATCCTATCCCCCTTGCCAAGTAAGCCCCAAAGGCTTACAGGAACCTGAAAATTAGTTTTAGAAGGGGCAGAATGGAAGAGATCTCCTCTGCAGAGGGGTGTTTATTTCAGGTGAAGTGATTTAGGCTTATTCACTCCTGAAATGTCTTCCTCTTTCCATTGCTGAGAGGGAGATGCTGCCAGAGGCAAGTGTGCATGCAAGAGATTTCTGACAGAGATCTTAAGCAGTGAGGAGTTTAACAAGGAAGGTGCTTATCATGTCAGAGGGGGATGGGAAGAACTTCTGTCCCGGTGGCAGAAAGGAGAAGAGGCCTGGGGCAATGGTGATGTGGGAAAAGGGAGACATTTCTCACAGTGTATTCCCCATCCATGGTCCATGGAACCCCTTCCAGTGGAGACCTGGGCAGCATGATCAAGTTCCCTTTGCCTCCTGAGTTCCACTACCCCACAAGGTGCCAGGGGGATCTGGGCCCCAGGGCACCTCAGTCTGTGCCATTGGCTCCAGCTGAGCTGGACCAAGGGACAGGCCTGGAGCTGAGCATCCCTTCTGCATGACAGGCTTACTCTGGTCCCTGCTCTGGGAGAAACTTGAAAAGCATCAGGAGAAGCATGTAACCTCTCTTGTGAGGGGAGGCTGCAGGAGCTGGGCCTATTTAATCTGAAGAGAGAAGACTGAGAGGGATCTTATTAATGGTTATAAATGTCTCAAAGGCAGGTGTCAGGAGGATGGTGCCAGACTCTTTCCAGTGGTGCCCAGTGACAGAATGAGAGCAAAAGCTATGAACTAAAACACAAGTTTTATCTCAACATGAAGAACATCTTTATGTATGAGCATGACAGTGCAATGGAACAGGTTGCTCAGGGAGGCTGTGGAATTCCTCTCTCTGGAGACATTAAAAAACTCTCCTGGACATGTTCCTATGTCATCTGCTCCAGGTGACCCTACCTTGGCAGGGGGCTTGGGCCAGATGATCTCCAGGGCTCCCTTCCAACCCTAACAATTCTGTGATTCTGTGCTATGCTTTCTACTTCCCAGTCCAAGGGAATGAGTGGGCTTGTGCAGGTGGCACACTAGGGACTTGCCTCTGGATTTCTGACAAGGTGGCAGTAAAAACTATTAGGCTGCATTCAGGGTTTTGACTTTCAAAAGTCTGCGAGTCTGAAGCAGCAGCTGGAGGTGATACATACAGAATGGCTTGCCAGAGGTTATATTTGCTGAGATTATTGCTGCAGGGAAGGAGTGAATGAGAAAACAAGAATCTGAGCTAGTGGCAGTTATTTCCATTTGCTCATATCTTTGCTTTGGAGCACAGTGTGGTTTGGAGTGTGGACCTGCAAGTAAATGAGATAAGCTACAGAAAAATATTTCCTCTCTTTCAAATATAAAGAACAATTATGTCCTGAATAGATAATAAGTATGAAAAGTTTGTAAGTTCATGTCATGAAGGGAGGAAATGACAAATAAGTATGGCTCTTACAATGGTGAAATCCTGACTGTTTTTCTTATAGACTGTGGAGAAAGGTTCCAAACAAAGATGAAAAGACTCAGCCATGATGTTTATTGTGACATGGACATAGAAAGTTACAAGAAAGTAACTTTCCAGTCTTTTTGTGTAGGAAATTATTTGGATTATGAAGTCTAACTTAACTGGACTTCTACCAGAAACCTCTGAGGAAGTCATGTATTACAGTAACCTTGTGTTAAAAATCTCTTTCTTCTAGTGGTGATCTGAATGTTACTGGTGTGCATGAAAGATAAAGGAGCCCGTGGCTGATCTGTCTTCCATCAGGGCTCAAGAAAATAATTATAATTTGAAGGCTGAGAAGGCCTAAATTAGGAAGGGTCAAAAGAGGCTAAATAAGGTCCTTTCCAGATGAAAGCCTGCCACATGTACTACCTCAGAGCAAGCCTCATACAACAGTTAAACAAGAGGCTGTTCAGCTTTGCATTTGACCTGTGGGGTTTAATGCAACAGGAATGTGGAATGTGTTTACAAGGTAGCAGTTATTGCTGAAATATGTGAACTCTGTTGCCTGGGGAAATTTCAGAGGATTGTGACTGTGCTGACAGTGGCTGTACCTCTTGGACGGACTGTGTGGATGCTGGGGAGGGAACTGCCCCCATAGTCTGCAATCTACAGAGGGAATGCTGGGCATGATGCTCCCCTTCCCCACCTTCAGCTGGATCTCACTCCATTCTTGCTGCTCCTCTGTGCTAGGATGACCCAGGAGTGTGACCTGCTCCTTGTGCTGGAGACATGGCTTCTTGTTATCCCTGCATCCGAGGGGACTCCAGGTTAGCACGCGGCCGCAGCTGGTTCAGCAGAGTGGGCTGGGCTGGAATGAGGTAGAGCTGGGGACTGGGAGCCCCTGATGGCACCTTTCATGAGCAGGTCCTGGAAATCAGCCTGCTTAGGTTCTGCCTAGTCTCAGCTGGTAGGCTGGTGTATCTCTGTCTGGAAGGACTCAGGCTTCTCCTAGAAATATCTATTTTGTTCTCTTTGCATTTCCAACTTTCTTTTTTTTCTTTCTCTCTATTTTAAATGTCCAATATTAAGAATATTCTGCACATGATTCATGGATTATTTCAATAATTACTTCATCCTTCCACCACAGGAATTCCCAAGGAAGCTGGTAAAGTCCAGCTTAGTCTTTTTATTTCATTCAATTTCCTTCTTACTTAAGTTTGCCTACTTTTCATCGTACTAATTGCAAAATATTTGGAAGTAGGCCTAGGATATAACTATATTCTGTATTCATTTGAACACAACATTTTTAAAGATTTGTCATTAACTTTTGAAGAAACTTCATAAAACTGTTGAAATTACACTGTTGACTATACCACACATTATGGACCTGTGAAATTTGGGGCAAATTCAGCTCTAGATGTTAGCAGTTGATCTCCTTGTCTGGCTAACTTGGCCTACTGAGTCTTCTTCACAATAGCAGATAAAGTTGAACAAGGATCTCATTCCAGGTACTGCTCAACACTTTCTGCATCTTAAACTCCCATTAACCTCTGCACTGTACAAGGACACCCTTACATTAGACTAATTGATGGGGCAGCAGGTGTCAGTGAGCCACTGCTCAGGGCTTGCTGTGCTTACAGGGGAGACTTACTCTTCCTTCTTCACAAGGGAAGTGTGTTTTTGTGTGTGTGTATGCGGGTGAATAGACAATTTATTGTATTCATGGTTCCAAAAAAACAAGGAAAGATGAATGAAAGCCCTGTTATATTTCCCTGAATTTAAAGGCACCGAGACCTTCTAACACTGTTGATATTTCTACTCATACTGAATACCAAAAGACCTAGTATAATTATTTTTGTGAAATAGCTTCAGGAATGTTCCCAGCGCTGAATTAAACAGTAATTGCAATTGCAATATGTAGAATCAAATGTAATTTTGTTCTAACTAAATAAAGGCCTTTTACTTTATTTTTTCTTTTGCTTTTCAAGGAAAAGCACAGTGAATTTTTAATGCTTCACTGACACTTGACTCTGAGTGATGTTAGCCCACTATTGTAAAAAAGTATGACCTTCTTCAGAACATTATTAGCAAAATACTCTATGTGAACACTCAATATTACTTAAGTTAAAAATACAAATTGTGCTTCTATCAGTAAAAATGGCTGGTACAAACCTAAAAGTCTGGTAGTGTACTGAGCTGTTTGTTCTCATAAATATGAGCAGAGGATCTCTGGTAGGCAGCTAGCTATGGGAGATCTTGTGCCTCTGTATAAAACAGCTATGCCTTTATTATCCCTAAATACTGAGGAAGAAGGAGACCAAATGTGGCTTTTTTACTTCAACAGTTCTCTTTATAATCATGCTTTCCATGTTGGTGGAATAAATCTCCTGGCCCCTCTACTAAATCACAAAAAGTAAAAGCCTGAAAACAAGAAAGAGGGATTACTGCATAGGAATAAGACATTTCACATGAGTTTGCTATATTCTTTTGCCCATGCAGACTCCTCCCCCCACAGCCCTTCCTGTAATTCTTTTATATGGTTGTTTGCTTTGCTTTGTTTTTTGTTTGTTGGGTTTTTTTGTTTGTTTAAAGAAAGCATGCAAGTCAAACTAAGGCTTTTCCCCTGAACAAGTGTGACCTTTGTGGAGGTGTATACCCTCAAGTTACTATCAGGAAAGAAAGTTCCCTTCACCCTTCTGGAACAGCTGATTCCCTGCACTATCCAGGACACCCGACTGAGCAGTCCTAGTAATGCCTTCTGACCTCTTTTTTTGTGTGTGTTCTGTAGCAATGCACTGTTTTAAAAAATAAAAATCTCACTCCTTACAAGCTGCTTGGGAGGAAAGTTTATTTTATGAAGTAGTTCTCAGCTCTCTCAGAAATGCTGAGAGAAGGAAGGGCTATTAATTCTTGGGGAGAAAAAAGAGGTAGAAAATGAAAGTTTTTACCTCTCTCTCCCATCTCTTGGAAATGCACTGTTCTTGTAATAGAGAAAGGAATGTGCTCTTGGCAGGGGCATGGCAGAAGGGCTGATGAGGATCTGATGAAAATCTGCATAGCCTTTGGAATAGCAGGGGCAGATGCAACAGAGGTAATTTGGGCTAGTTAGGCAAAGGAAAATACACACTGCCCAACAGCAGTGGAAGACTGAAAACAACTGAATGCCCAGAAAACCCTCCAAGGATTGGGAAGAGTTCTCTGTTGTAGCCTCTAAAACCTCACTTGCTGTTCATGGCAGGCCTTGCCCTGTTTGCACAAAGGCTCAGGCTTGAAACCCATGCAGCAAACTCTGTCCTATCTCCCCTGTCCAGTCTTCCTTTTAGCAGGTATTTTATTGCATGACATCCCTTGCTGTCTTTTCTCAGCGATCACAGGGACATCCAGCACCACCTTATGTTTACATCATATGCAACAGGAATTTGAGTGATAGATGCAAGAACTGCAAAGGCAAGGGCTGATGCAAAGGGGCAGCAGCGTGTCAATAGTTACACATTGCTGGTCCTTGTGGCACAGCTTGGTATTCTTCCACCTCCACCTATGCTCAGGGTGGAAGAATAGCAAACTCTGGTGCAAAGAACAGCATTGGAAGAGATATGTGCTGATGCAACTGACTTTTATTAGCTATTTCTGAGAGAAAGGGCAAATCACAGTAGCTCTGTTCATTATGACAGTGAGTGGAAGGAGGATTAGAGGGTCCTGAACTGGCAGAGTTTTAAAAGAGAAGGACATTGACTCATGTTCAGGATTTGTGTTACCTGGATGCTGGCCTAGGACTCATGCAGTTATGGAGAGGATGCTGGCAGCAAAGACACTTGAGCCAGCCTTGCTCTGAGCACGAGGAGTGGCTCATAAGCTCTCACCACACAACTTGGTTGTGCAATATGCAAGTTATCTTTTAATGTAAGAGCATGCTGCAAACATTGCATTAGCTGGAGATAAACGTTAGCCACAAGCAAGGAAACAAAGCCTTTTATTAGCCAATAATGCAGATAAGAAAAGATGGGTAAAGTGTACCAGCTTCAGTGAGAGACAGACGAAAATGGACAGCAAACTATCATTTAGGCATTTAACCATTTGTGCAAATACCACATTTTGTTGATGTTCTCATGGGTATCAGTGTAAAGTACTAACAGCAAAGAGCACATGAAGTTGTAGACTTTGCAAAGCAATACTTTTTGTTTACTGGTGCACACCATTTGAACAAAATGGAAGGAGATGATTGTCTGCCCAATTTTGAAAACAAAAAGCAGAGTTGTATACAAAAAGTGAGGGTGTTTTTTTTCTTGGTTTGAAATGAAGTTTATTTTTGATATTTTATTTAGACTTGTTAGTACAAACCAGTGCAGAAAATGTCTCAGAAAATGTCTTCTTTTCTCAGAAAATGTCTTCTCTGGGTTAAATTATTTTTAATAATACACAAATCATGAGGACACAGCTAGAACATATACTGTGGAGGGGCTGACATATGACAAAGGCAGAATGACCATTCAGTCCCTATGGATAAAGGTTCTATGATGGCTCTGTGTATGTAAGCATGCACTCAGGTGCATTTATTGCCTTGATTTAAAAATTGGAGTCCAAATAAAAAATGAAAAGTGAAACTTCTTTGACCTAATGAGACGTCTGAAGCAGGAAAATGTATGGCTTTGGAAATGGTGTTGCAGTTGTTATGAAATTCTCCTTTCCTTTTTATGAGCTTTTTGGATGTGTTTATACAGACTAATGAGATTCCCAGAGACCTGCTTCTCACTCATGTGGACACTCCTAATACCTGGGCTCATATGTGCTGTGCTAGCTCAGGCAGAGCACTTCACTATGCTTTTCAGACCTCCTCTTGCAGGTGATTTATCTTACAAAGAAAAGCTCAAGATGATGGCTGCCCTTTGGAAATGATTTTATAATTGGACATAATGTGAGAGATTTAGTTTTGGCTAGGCTCAAGCACTGTCACTTGGGAGCACTGAAGGTTGTTTGAGAGTTTGAAAGGAGGGGACAATGATCTCTGTTAGCAGGAGGAGGTCTGAGCAGAGAGCTGTGTTGAACAGCAGGGTTTCTTGAGCTGTGTGAATACCTGCCTGCTGTCCTACACTTCCTTCTGCCACACCCTGCACAATGTTTTCAGCACAAGGTCTCCCATGGTTGCAGAGATATGGCTTTGTGTGGGAGGCAGGAGATCACAACACACTTTTGAACCTGTGCTATGCCCAGGCATGGCACCCTGGGGCAGTGTCCAGGTGGTGCTCTTGCTGATGCACATTTCAGAGAGCTGGAGTGCCTCCAGGGTTGTGAAAGCACTGCTGGTGTGCCTGGGGTGGCAGAGGACCATGGCAGGCACTCTGGGCTTGCTCCCTCTGGAAACTGGGAGCTGTCCCATTTCTGCAGTCCAAGTGACTGGAGAAGAGGCTGGGTGGCCTCTGGATGGGGCCTTCATTTCAGGTTTGAGTCCTCATAGAGGGGGAAGATGAGAAAAGGCTGCCTCAGTCTTTGTTCCAGGCACTTATGATGGTTTTGGGTTGGTTGCTCTCTCAGCTAGAGGAGTATGTCTAAGTATTTGTGTTTTCTTTATATCCCCAGAATCCCTGCTTTATCTTCTTCTTTCCCTACCCCTCCCCCCCCCAAATATCTTCAAGGCTGTGTAATACCACAGGGAATGTTAGTGTATATTGTGATATTCTTAGAAAGGGGCAGCTCTTTGTCTCATGTGAAATAATTTCCCTAAATGCAGATTTTTTAACTCCTCGTGTTTCTACTAGAAAAGGGATATTCTTATACAATGGAGAAATGCAAGGTGTAAATTGCTGTTGGTTTTTGGATACACAATTTGAGTGTACCAGCATTTGGAAGGGATAAAAAGAGAAATAAAAACTTGTTGTGCTGCTATATTCCATCTCTATTCTCTGCAGTGGCATAGTCTCAGATGTATTTCTTGTATCTCAGCTTGTCTAGAAAGAACCTAGGATGGAGGAAGGAAAGTGAAAAAAGTCTCTGCTGGGAAAAGTCCAATACAGCAAAAATATTGTTATAAACAGGTAAGATTTAGCAATTTGTCAGCAAACATTATCTTTGTCTTATAAAAGCTCATAATAATTTGATAAACCAAGTATGTCTAGTATTCCACTGTGAAAAGAACCACACATACAATGTGGAAAAAAAAAGAGGAAAAGGGTGTGACTGCCAGTGGTGTGGTAAATCTTGCCCTTGCTAACAAGGGAGAACCAATGCAGGTTGCTGCTTTGGGATGAAAATCCTGCTGAGTTTTCAGATCACAGGATGATTTAATTAAGTGATGGACTTCAGTAAATCCTTGGGGAAACTGGAAATGAGAAAGCTCAGCAGCCAAGCCTCTAAATCCAAGCATAAGTGCACAATGAATGCCACCCATCCCAGTGGGTGCCAAATGCAAAGCTGCTGGATTTTGTCAGTATTTTGTTGCACAGCTCTTAAGCTTGTAGACCATTATGGATTTTAAACAAAGCTTTGAGAGGGAAAAAACTCGGCTCCAGAGCAAAAACTGCAATCTCTGTTTACATTAGGGAAGTGACAAGCAGTTAGAGTCATATCAAGGGTAAACTCTGGATTTTTTTGTTTCTCCTCTTAAGTATCATGATTTAATCAAATCTTTCCTATGATGAAAGTGTTAATACTGAAGGGCTTGTTGCAGATGTTGAGGAAAAGGCTTGAAAGATTGAAAATCTGCCTAAAGATACTGTTGAAATACATTATCCTGGAAGAAAAAGGGAAGATATAGATAGTATGCTTCTCTGAGTTTATATATTTGGGAAAAAAATAGGATTATCTCCTGGTGGTAGAAACCAGTGTTTTCACCAAAGGAAGCTTTTAAAAGGAAGCCCAGCTTCCCCCATGTTAATAAAAACAACACAGTAAATTTTAAGTAGAAATGAATGTGATTGTCTACAGCTAGGTTTGGTGAGACACTAAGGCAGGCAGTGCTTGGCTTGCAGAGCATCACAGAGGGATCTCTGGCAGCTGCTGGATGCTCAGCAAGGACCAGTATTTCTTCACACTGTCTTGCGATATTGCTCCAATGCAAACCATCACTTGGCAAAGTATTCAAGTAAGTGGCTAAGTGTCAGCTTCATTGTTTGCTCAAAACCAAGGTTTTGACCAAACACTAAAAATGAATCTGTTGACTTTTGAGCATTTTTCTGAAAACCTGAACACAAGCACACTGCCCAGAAGCATTTTGCAAGTTCTTGCAGTCCTCTCTCCTGCCTGCTGATTCTCCCCCACCCTGTGACCTTTTCAGGTTAAGCAAGCATGTGTCCATTCATACTTTGATACAAACAAATCTCCCTTTGGTAGTAGAAGGCATGTGGCATTCACATTCTCTGAAAAAAATCCTTCACCCAGGGTTTTTCTCCTAGGAAGCTGAAAAGCAGCAAGAGAGGCCTCAGAGAAAAGGAAAACAATTCTTATCTCATTTGCTTCTCCTGTGTTGTGCTCACATGGAATGTGTTTGGAGATTGTTTACCCACAGGTGATTGCCTGGTTTGACTCTGGTGTGAGTTGTTTTGACTCATTGGCCAATCAGGGCCAAGCTGTGTCAGGACTCTGGAAAGACTCACAAGTTTTCATTATTATCTTTTTAGCATTCAGTAAGTATCTTTTCTGTATTCTTTAGTATTGTTAGTATTTTTTTAATATAGTATAGTTTAATAAAGTAATAAATTAGCCTTCTGATAAGATGGAGTCAGGTTCATTGTTCTCTCCCCTCATCAGTGGCCTCACATTTACAACAAAGGCACAAAACTCTTCCTGCATCCTTGGTATGGGGCGGGTGGCTGCACCTCGCTGCGCTTGTCATGGTGTATGTTTGCACAACATAGTGACTGCTGCAAGGGCTGCTGTCACCTCCTCCTCTGTGTCAGCCACCACTGGCCTGGGACAGTCACACCCATCCCTGGGCTCTGGCTGGAAACTTGTCTTTTGAACTGAAAACGAATTCCTTATAATGGCATGATGACTTGAGAGACAATTTTTATTAAAAGCCTTACAGTCACCCCACTGCAAAGCCAGTACTGCTTACCCGACCCAAACTTACAGGATTTATTTACCATAACTTAAAATAACCATTTTCTTGCTGAGGGTAAAGGAGTCTCTGGGATCCTGCACAGGAGGCTGAGGCCACTGGTATTTGTGCCTGGTGTTTCCTGCACTCAGGTGCCTCTGACCCACACCTCGGGTTGCTTTCTGCCTCACTCCAGAGTTATCTCACCTGGATAACCTTCCTCCCTGCACACAGCCCAGGTTTCTTGGGCAGCCCTCCCACAACAAAGCAGCCAGGTTTTTCCCCAGGTGACACTGAGCTGCCTTGGGATTACTCTGGCAGCAGTGGTAGGAGCTGGTGTTATGGAAATTACACATGCCAGCACAATAACTGGGTTCAATTATGTTTCTGCTCAATCAATAAGCTGAAAGACAGATTCCTCTGTAAAAGCATTTTAAAAGTACTTTTTATTAATAGCATTACAGCCTGAGTTGGGCATCTCTCAAGAAGGTCCTTAAATAAAGAAATCCCTGCATAAAGCAGTACATGGAAAAACAGTATATTTCAAACAATCTTTGTGTATTTTGCTGGCAAGTAACAAATCAGTTACATATTGGACAAATTTAGAACCCCCCAGGTAATATAATATCTTTTTGATTTTCTCTTTGTCACTCTGACATGTGATCCTTAAAATAGTTGCAGATGTCAGAGGTATCTGGGTCCAGAAACACACTTGCTGCTGTATTTTATAATAATAAATAATAATAAAATATTATTAAGATTCTGGAGAGTCATGCCCTTCTATCTCAACCATACCCATTACAACCTTTTCTAGCACTCATTTTATGTTACTCTGGTCTCTGTCTACATTCCTGTACTTCAGTTCAATTTACTCATCTCCTCACAAGCTCTAATCACACTTTGGGAGTTATCTCTCTCTGATTATAACAATCCCAATCAGGATCAATGTGAGGCCAGAAAGCCCAACTTCCCCTTGCCACTAGGTCAACTCAACTCACATGGTTTTTTTAATTGCTTTTTCTTGTTCTTGTGGATAGAACAACTCCTTCAGCAACAGGCCAGCATTGGCCCAGGATGGGTCATATCCAGAACAAATAACATAAAATAATGATGCACTTTGACCTGCATCTTCCCTTAACATAGGAATTTGATTTCTCCACATAACCAAATCCCCAGGATTCCAGGGGTTATGGAATATGAGTACACGTGCAAACTGCAAACGCACATGCAGTGGCCAAGCACCTCCTTCCTTCTCACAAGCCAGGGCTCCAGTTCTGTAGTCTTGCAAGAGACACAGTAGCAGAGGGCTGCCTTCCTCTGCCTTCCTCTGGTATTTATATTCTTAAATAATGTGAGGAAACAGCAAAAACGTGGTGGGCCCAAAGAATTGCTGCCTGAGGAAAGAAAGGGAGTGAGGATCTTGCTTCAAAATGCTCGACTGGCAAGAAGAGAGCCCATTCAAGGTTAAATGTCTTTCAGTTTCCTCTAAGTGAGGAGATTTATGCTTCACCCCTGGTCACCCTGTCCCTCAGTGTTTGAAGCATCCAGTGGAAACACTCTTTGTGACCTCAGATGTTACAAAATAAATCACACTAATCTTTGCATGCATTATGGTGGAGCTAACTTTTTTTTTTTTTTTTTTTTTTTTTAATTTGCTTTATTCTCTAGAAATTTGGCTGCCAAGGTTTGGGACAAGAACATAATTCTGATTTGTCAGGAATATAATACACTATCTGATTGAATTTTGCCAGAGGGAACATGTTTATACTTGCCTGCATGTTTCCAACAAACATTGTCACTGTGTGGGAGTTTATCTCCCAGTGGCTTTACTATTGAGAACTAGTGAAGTATGGCATACAAACATTTGGATAAAAAATAGTATACTCTCACCTGAGTGCAGCTGAATGCAGCGGGCTGATGCCAATGAACCACAGATGGGGATGTGAGTTATGTCATCCACAATTTATACAGAGACTGTAGAATCCCACTTCTGGGTGTGTGTAGCTTAGAGATGCTACAGGGCATGCATATAACAGCTGAAGCTTTAAAGATACTGATTTACATTCCTGCCATTGCTATGCAACGTGACAGCAGGAATCTGAGACACCCTCTTTAACAATTGACTAGGTATGCCACAGCCCACAATACATATTTATCTGTCACCTCCCAGTGGACATTTACTTTAAAAATAAAGGTATCCTAGATCACAAAATTGTTTGTGTTGAAATGGACCTATAGGAACACCTAGTTCCAACCTCCCTGCCATAGGCAGGGACACCTACTAGACTGGGTTGCTCAAAGCCTCATCCAGCCTGACCTTGAATACTTCCAGGGGTGGGGTATCCACAGCATCTCTGGGCAACCTGTTCCAGTGCCTCACCACCCTCATCCATTTTTTTTTACCTAGGGTAAGTGCCTTATTAATTCTCCATACTTCAGGCAGGTGCCCATGACCAAAAGTTGCTCACCCTCATGTTTGTGTTAGTTCTGATTTGGTACCCGGTGGGTGGTGGCAGGGGGTGTTTCACACCCAAGCCATGGGTCTGTCTGGTGCAGCAGCCCTGGAGCTGCCAGCCAGGAGAGGTGCCTTTGCTGTGGCTGTCCTGCAGCCCTGCACTGTGGCCCAGCCCAAGTGGCTGCAGATGGCTCAGGTGATATGTTGTTGTGTTTTAGATTTGAGTAATAAAGGTTTCATTTCCTTTAGCTTGTTGGATTTACAAGCCTTATTTCTTAAATCTCCTGGTACTTCAGTGGATCAAAACAGCCACAGTCTACTCACCCTCCCATGCAGGTTGTGGCATGAGCATCTGCCTCTGTTACAGCCCAAAGAGTGACTCTACAGCATTTAACTCACTGTCTAATCAATGGCACCCACGACTTTCTTCTCCCTTGACCATGAAATTATGGCTCTCCAGATGAAGAAAAGAGAGCACAAACAGACTACTGCACCAGAAATGTAATTTAAATTGCAAATAAATTGTCTTCAGGCTTTGGACATGTGCAGTTTTGGAATTATTTTTTAGTTTAGGAACTTCAATAAGCAAAGTAATATTTCACTTCTGAAAAGTAAAGAAAGAAGAGAGAAGAAAATAAGAAAATCAGTTGTTTTATTTTTACTTGTATTTCTCTGTTACTAATTCTCCCTAACTCTGTTATCTATACAAAAAGAAAGGGATGGAAAGAGTCTCTACCTTTTCCCAAGTTTCTTTAGAAAGAAGAAAAAACATAATCTACAGAATACTTAAAATTGGACATAAATAAGGGAAAAATACGTGGGGTTCTCTACTATTGTTACTTGTACACTTGCTCAAATGCTGTAATTTTGTTGTTTTGTTTCTTGACCTGAATGGGCTGAGAAAGGGAGAATCAAAGAAGCCCATCTCCCCTAATACATATTTTTAGAAGCATTCAAGAATTCACCAAATTCAGTCTTGAGACAGGAGGGGCTGGTTGACTAAACTGTCAAGTACTATTGTCTTCTGAAAGTAGAAACAGTCTGTGTAATCTATTCTACCTCTCTACAGCCTGATAAGTACCATATGGGATATTTTTATATGTTATGTATGTTTATATATAATATACACACACATATGTTTAGATATGTATGGAGACATACACTATGTAAGCATACACATAATATTCTATTCTCTATCTTTATATTTTAGCAACTTGCCTTATGTATCTGAAACATATACAGTGAAGTACTGTTATTCTGTTGATACAACTGACAGTTTTTGTTCCTCCTTTAGTGATTGCCCCATGAGTTCCTCCAGGACAATGGACCCTAAGATGAGAGAGGCTGAAGGAGATGGAGAGGACAATTCAGGTATAATTTCTCCCTTCCCTGGTGAATGAAAAGTGCTGTGACTTCTTGAGCTTCTATGCCTTAGCTCTCTCATAGAAGTGAATTTGTTTGTTTAGAGAATGCATTCTGCCTTTCTCTTCACCTTTTTCCAAGAGCTGTTACATGTTTTCTGCATTTTCAGAGGCTTGAAATAAGATTTTTATAGCATTTTGTGACCAAGCAAACTTTTTTACCCAACAAGATCCAAGAGTGAATGAAATGCTGAAAGAGATGCTTCGCGGTACTGTCATGTCAACTTAAACAGGCCAGGCACAGATTGTTGGGATTCTTGTGGAAAACACTGATTTAATTTGAAATAGTTTCCTTCACAGAGCTGCAACTAAACTGATCCTAATTTAGGTCTTTCTCACTGAGCAGTCTAGAATTGCTTTTCAAGGTTATTGCTTGATTCCTAGATGAATACTTTGTGACCCATTGAATCTTGTAATCAGCATTAAAAATACTCTCAGTGTATTATAAACCAAACATTTTAACAGCATTAGCCTCCCAACACTGTTCATTCACCTTTTCTACATTTAAATTGGTTTTGGTTGCATTGCTCTTATCATCACTATTTAGCTTGCTGACCAAAGACAGTGTGTTTCCAAGTAATAATTTTTTTTTCATATCCCAGGCAGTTAAGACGAAATTTTTCCTTCACAGTTTAATTACCCCAAGAGGCAAGTTGAAACTCTGTTAGGAATGATTCTACACCATTGGTTATTTCTTATGTCTCATAAACATTGTAATCCATTCTCCAAGATAACAGTAATTTCATACTATGTGTACAGTGTTGAAAGACAATAATGCAACAGTGGACTGTGTTACATTTTCCAGGAAAAAAATCCACTTATGAAAAAAATTAGAAAGAAATGTTATTTCTCAAAAATTTTCACATGCTGCTGGTTGCATGATCTTTATGTTTCTTCACTTAGGAAAGAAAAAATCAAAGTTCAAATCTTTCAAAAAGTTTTTTGGTAAAAAGAAAAGGAAAGAGACGTCATCTTCTGTGAGCAGCAGCCTGAAGCTGTGCCAGTCAACAAACGATGTCGCGGCCTCTCATGACACGCGCACTAGTTATGATTCTGAAGATGAACTTGAGTAAGTCTTTGGACTCCGTTTGGTGAACAAATACAAAATTGCTACAATGTCTGTAGATTAAAAACACCTCAAAATTGCCGCCTCCCTTTGTGCATAATGCTGTATTTTCAAATAGTTGCTTTTCCCAGGAAAGTACAAATTAAAATGGTTGATGCAAGGCAATTCAGAAGGGAATTGAGTGGGGTGTAGCAAGAAATATTAATGAAAAATGCTTTCATTTAATCATAAATAAGCCTTGGGTTATAATTTCAAAAGAATGTAATTCCCATCTTCAAAAATGAATTAGATAATCGGTTTATATCCTACCAGGATATAAACCTTATGTCCCTAAAATGTAACTACTAAGGATTGTTAGAGAAGGTTGGATGACTAACCCTTTATGCCAGAGTTTGAAAGCAAGGAAGGAGTAATGGGATGACTGCAACTGAAATCAGCAGGATCCAGAGGCTCTGAAGCCTTCTTTTCCTCTGTGTACAGGGATCCATCTGACCAAAGTAAAAATGTCTACATTTGAGTTCTAGAACCACAGATTCATAGAATGGTATGAGTTAGAAGGGTCTTTAGAGATCATCCAGTTCCAATCTCTCTGCCATGGACAGGTATAGTTAGTTACCAGCTGTCTTTTATAGTCAGAAGTCAGCATTCCTAACAAAGATTGTATCATCCTTATGCATGAAATAGGCTCTAGGAGTGCCTATATCTCTCCACTGAATGTAAACAGGAGCCTGGGATAGCCACCTGCAGTGTAAATAGCTGCAATTTGATGTCTGAAGTTAGACCAGAAGAGTCCCATCCTGTGTACCTCTTTGCCTCTGAAAACCCTGTCTTCATGTCACCCACTATGAAAAGTGACCATGAGAAACCCTGCCCAAACATTCAGCTATATCTCTGGACAGACAGGTGGACTGAAGACCCCCTTCGATAACTCAAGAGCAAGTCTTTGCATTGGTGGACATTGTGCTCTTCAGAACAAGCCTTCTGGTCCTCAAGCAAGGGTGCTGCTGTGCCCAGGAATGGGAAAGGAAACCATCCCGGCCCGGCCATTTAAAACGACATTATTCGATGTGGCCACCAGGCAGCGCCAAACAACCAAAAGAAATTGTTAACAATTTCTTTTTTTTTCTTTTTTTTCTTTCTTTTTTTTTTTTTTTTTTTTTGATGGTTTGGTGTTGTTTTTTTTCTTTTTGCTTTCATGGCATTGGCAATAGTAATGATAGTAAGTCCAGCTTGAGGCCCTCAGAGTTCTGGGCTGGCAGCACCAGGTGGTGAGATTTTCTGTCGTTTGACAGCTTATTACATCCTGTAAGACGTGGATGGTGAGATTTTCTTTCCCCCATGTGTGCCTTAACAAGGTCATGTCTGAGTGGGTGCCATCTCTGGCTGTTCTGGCCATATTTCTGTGCTGTAACCTGAAGCGTTATTACATGATTGTTTCTCAATATTTACGTAGACAGACAAAGACCAGGAAATTATTTGAAAGGAAGGAAAATTAATTTGAGCACTTAATCTGAGGAGACATGCAGGGTACTTCCATTATGTGTCTGGGAGGGATGCATCTGCTAGAAAGAGGAAATGAGGATGGAATGCTGGGATAAATGTGCCCATGCAGTGACAGTGCCTGTGTGGCTGCACGCTTGTTGAGTGCTGGTGCATGGGGCACCACTGCAGCCCTGACTGGCACCTACTCTGCAAATTGCTATAGATCTGTCTGACCTTGGATGCACTGCACAGATCACATTTGCACTCAGATAAATTGCTCTTCTAATGTCTCTAATGCATCAAGCAGATGTGGCAGGCTTTCCTTCCTTCTGCAGCAAGAATGTAGATCAACTATTTCCTGCTATTGTTTTATCAAACATATTTATAGCAGCCACTATGTGGAAAATGTTACAGTCTGCCATGATTGTTTGTCTTCAATGTCCCTATGACAGTATTTAGGATCCAGAAATACAGTTCTTTTTTCTTTTCTGCTCAATTTACTTGATAGTTACATAAACCCAAATAATTATCTATTCTGCACTGATTTACCATTTCATAGCTCCCTGATTTAAAAAATTGAAAAAGGTACTCTTAAAAAATGCTGTGTGCACACATTTCTTGTCTCTTCTCAGTCTGGGTATGAGCTAAGCTGAGGAAAACGAGCACAAGGAACCTCCTAGCAGCTAGCTGTCTCTCTGTGGGCCTCCTCTACCATTCCCATAAGGAAGCATGGTGCTCATGCCCCACATGCCCCATTTGCAAAAGATGTTACATAACCATGCATCAGAATATGAGATAAACTGCCTACAAAGCATCTCCTATTTCCCCCAACTAAGCTACAAAGATTGTCATTGAAAAAATGTGTCCCACAGGCTCATAAGAGAAAATCTGAGATACCTTGATATAGAGCACAACACCTAAAGGATTCCGTGTAAGGACTACATTGCCTGAAATGATTTTGCTAATGATCTGTATGGCAGAGATATATTAAATGCTGTACCACATTTAGATAGTAAAAGGTTCTTCCTAGGGTAATTGTCACTCATTTGCAAGACATGGTCTTAACATTAGCAAGAAGTCTCAGGACAGACTCATTCATGTGAACTCAATTTTGCACCTGGGCTTGCCTGTGGCACTGTGACACCACCCAGCTGCTGGCTTCCACCCAAGGGGCAGTAGATTTTTTCATAAGACATAACCTGTCTTCTGGCGTTAAACTGTCTTTAACCTTGATCCAGTTTGTTAATGTGACAGATAACAGCATTTACAATTTTTTTGTTGTTTTTAAAGGTGTTACTTAGATTATCCTGAATGGCTGTATTTATGGGAAGTCTGGAATCTTGTTTGTGATATATGCTGTGCATCCCTATGTCTCATTCCACCTTCAATAGACCCCTTGAGTTAAGAGAAATGGCAAAAAAGTTTGCATGTTTTCACTCATTTGTTATATTATTCTAGGACACATAAAGGCATTATGGGAAGCAGAGCTTTGTCACATGATAGCATTTTCATCCTTGAGACTGGGCAAGAGCCTGCAAGGCCAGTGAGAGTGTTTTCTCAAGAAAACATTTCGGATCGGATTAGAGCTTTACAGGTAATTTAGACAATATAATATTTTTTCAAACGCAAGAGATGGAATGTCTTTCCAGGCTTGATTTTTTTGGATAGTATTTGTAGTCGAATGTTTGATTAGTAAGTAATATCTGGCTGCAGTTTATATCCAATGTTGCATTTGTTAATTAGACAGCAGTATCCCGTCTTGGTTCTACATAAATGATGGATGAAAAATGGGTAGTCTATTTGGCTCCCTGAGAGAATGTGTAAAGTCAGACGTCCTGTGCCCTGGATCATTCAGTTGTGAAGTTAAAATAATGGTAACTCATTGACCTCAGCTAACAAATGTTCTGGGGAAACCTCCATCACTATCACAAGCTAATGTATTTTATGCCACGCTGAAGATGAAACTCCAGCCTACCATGAAATTGGGACCTCCGCCTCCATTTGGACTTCATGCAAAGCGAACAGAGGATGCTGGGACCAGTTCTGAAGATGATGGATTACCCAGGAGCCCTCCAGAAATGTCTTTGCTTCATGAAAGCCTAAGCTCAGGCATGAGAACAAGAGTGAGTAGTTCCAGTGTTGACAAAAATGGGTGTTAAATGACTTGTTTTACCTATATGGGGATGGTAGAATAAAGTATTTGGTTTTATGTATCCCTATTTTACTTCTGAGCAATTCAGAAATACCTTACTCAAACTGGGAAAACACCCTCTCTCTGTAAACAGATACTTAGAATCTGTGTTCCTGTTAAAATATAAATGTCACACCAGGAGATGCAGAACTAGGAAGAAGACTATGTGATTGTGTACATGCATGGGAATGCTGTGTTTTTTATAGAGACTACAAAGATCTTCCAGGCATTAAAAATAAGGCTGAAAAATCTGTATTTCCCCTTGAGAGTGTTGATAAGAGAACTCTCTAACATTCTTTTAGGTTGTCATTGGAAAAAGAAACATAAAATAATCTGATTTTTTTTAATGGCAGTTTTGTTAGACATTATTTCATTCTTTATCTGCATGTCTTACACTTTATGTTTGCAGTGTCCTTGCTAATCCTTAAGACTGTAGAGAAAACAACTCACATTGCCAGTACCTTTGTGCACTTTGTGTAGATTATTTCTGTGATTATATCCATCTTGTTTGTCATCTTTTATTGAATCTCTTCCTCATTCCATCCCACAGTTCTCTGACTCTCACAAGCACCTTAGCTCTTTGAGTTTAGCTGGAACAGGAAGTGAAGAAGAAGAACAGGTAACTTCTGCCAAATGTATTAAGGGACAAGTAATTACCCATAGTAGTTTTTAAAAGAAATATTAAAAAAATATTATTTTGTTGCCTGTCTGCTGCAAAGAAACCAATTTTGTATGCATGTAATTGCCTGTCTGTCTGTTTGCTGTTTTAATATCTGTCTGTCTAACATAAAAAACTATGATTATTTATCAACATAACTCTGATGCAAAATCATCCCATTATTATCCCATTGATAATAATTAACGTCTCTAGCAAAGCTCATATCCTTTAGCAAACTTTATAGACATGATTTAATCTCCAAGCACAACCAACCAGATTTAAAGACTGAAGCAGTGCCCATTTTTTCAAAGATGGGAAATTGCAGTAAAGGCTGCTTGAGTTACGTGCACAGGGTAAGGGAGAAAGCTTATTGAAGAGATGGGAACAGCTCTAGATCCTTTGAAATCTGCCCAGACCCTGCTTTAAGTACAAAGTTACCTCACACTGACACAGAAAGTGTTTGCCTGATGATAGTGGCTGACTTAGGAGTCTGAGTTCAGCCTTCAGTGAGATTCTGGCTGTGAATTTTGCTGAAGTGATGTTTTTCAGAGTTCAAGTATAGGCACATGGATGGATTTCTTCAATCAGAAGCCAGCCCTTCTGGCTGATTAAAGGGCTGTTTGGAAAGCTCTGAAGAGTCCCTTTTAGCTGTCTGCAGCTGGAGTCTTGGTGGAAACAACACAGGAGGTAGAGGGAAGAACATTTTCTAGGAATAGGAGGAGGGGTGGAAGGAAATTGCAGAAATGAAATAGAGAAACTAGTCTTGAGCTGACCATTTCTTGGTAATTATGCAAAATGTATTTCAGGACCAGCTGAAGCAGGGCTCAGCAAAGATTTCAGGCCTTACATCTTAGATTCCACATGAAGTTGGTTGAAAAAACTGCTTATATGCAGTGCAATATTATTATTCTTAAAATAAAAACAACAGAACTCACGAAGGAAGTATTTCTTGAAAGCTGTTATGGGCTTACTGTAATTGTGCCCAGTCCAGATGCATGTTTGCTGAAAGAGGATTTATGTCTCCCTGTTGCTCCATTAATATTACTTTCTGACTCACTTGCTGACTCCTGAGTCGTGGTGATGACTACACAGCTGTTTAGCTTTTTCCACATGCCCTATCATTTAGCACAGAGTTCTCTTCAACCCATGCCAGTTTGAGAGTGCAGCCAGAATGCAGCTCCATCTAAAGGCTTTCCTCCCAAACCACAGGATCTACTACCTGGCATTTCAGAGAAATTAGCCCTGCTTCTGGAAGTCAGAGGAGACCAGTTCACAGGACTGAGGAATTTTACACAACCCTGAGGTCCTGAGGTTTTGGGCAGCAGTGACACCTTGCTGTGTCTTGGCAGCAAGGATTTCCTGGACTGAAGAAAGAAATCACAACTCTCCTGTCTGGGCTTTGGGGATGGGGTTTCCTCCTGGCCCTCCATCCTTGTGCCACCCAGCACAACCAGCTGAAGGATGACTGAGCCATGTGCAAATGACATTTGGAGAAAGGGGTCTGCCAGCTCTTTTCTTCTCCAGCAGGCTTTGTCAAAGCCAAACTTTGTGGGACAAACAACTTCTGCAGCCGGCTCAGAGCTGGCATTCACTAAGGCTGCTGAAATTTAAGTAAGAAACCAGATTTTGGATTTTCCAGTGTAATGGCCAACACTGAGCACTGCCAAGGAGAAGACATGCAAAATTCTCGAGGAAAAGCAGGAGCCAGAAGAAAGGCAGGCAAATAATGACGTGCTTTGAAAGAGAACATGTGCCATGCTTTTATCATGGAGCTGAAATGTCAATGTATTCACTGTTTGCTACTAATGTATAATGCAGCCACCTATCGTTTGTTGTACATTAGTCATGTGTGACTACTAGACTGCAGATATTGTAGAGTTAAAATTAATGAGAGCAGCCATTATCCATTATTCAGCATGTCTGAGCTACCTTCTTTTTCTTAAGTAGAAAGTATGATTAGAAGGTGTGGATCCAGCCTCTGCTAAAATCAATGGGAGTTTTTCCCTGGCCATTGAGCAAGCTGTCGCAGGCCCTCACTACACTACAGAGTATCTTTGGGCTGCAGTGCATATTGCAGAATTCTACTTGCACATCTTGCTGATGCTTTTTCCCTTCCAAAATAAAATGAACACCAAGCTGCTCTGCCCTTCTCCCATCCAACTTCCTTAGTAAAATACCACTTCCAGAAAAAAAGAAAGAAGAAGAAGAAAGAAGAATGCCCACAGAAGAAAGTGTGACAAAGGAGGAAATCTCCTCCAAAGAAGTGAACCAGAATTTCAAGCCTACATGGAGTGCTGTAATGAGTTGCCAGAGGTGATGTTAATGCTGTGACAGATAGTTTGGAAATACCATTATGCCTATTTGCAAAACTGAATCTGAGAGGAAGGAGAAACCCTTTTTAGAGTTTATTTTTAACAAATTTTCCAGTGTTCTTGATGCATCATCCCTGGAACTAGGGTAGTTTTTTGGTGAAGCTCAAAGGCAAACTAAATTCCTGTTTCGTGACAGTATGACACCCCTTGCAGCATTCAGGAGCTGTTTCTGGATGGATTATTGTCCTCTAGTAGGACTTATCCATTGCTTCCTTCCCTGGAATAGTTTACTAATGAAAGTTTACATTTCCAGTAAATGTAGATACAAATGTTTTTACATGATGTAAAAACACAAGCTGACCTAAGTGTCAATGCCACTAATTCCTAATTTCTTTTGTCTTTGGGAGGGTATTGTAGAGTTTGAAGGACCCTGCTCACATGTAGAAAGCTAAAGATGCTCAGCACAAAACAACTGTGGATAGGAGCCTAGACAAAGATGCTAGGACAGACCCAGAAAGGAAAATGGCCCTTTAGGTTCTGTAACTGAGTACTTTTCATAAATCTGTCTTCTAAAACATGCTGGCCATGTATTTTTGTGCTTTAGATCTTCCAGTTAGATGGGATTTGCTCCTTCCCCCTGGACAGTATGTAACAATATTCAAGCAGCTAAAAAAAACAGAATTGCTAACACTAGTACAGCACATGCAACATTAGGAAATGCAATGTATTTTAAAGAAAAGTCAAAAAGAAAAAGAGGCAAACTTAAAATTATAATAAATATGGCTACTTATTTGTAGAATTGTTATTTTTGTTTCTCCATTTGGGGATTTTTTTTTTTTTTTCAGATTACATTGGGTTCTTCTAGATCTCACTCTACAGACGGTCAGCTGTTCATTAGGCATGGAAGTAGCAAAGCTGGGTCTCCCCGGACATCTGACAGTACCATCTCCCCTACAGCCAATTTTGACACTCCACCTGAGCTTTCTGCTTTCTTGGATAATTCTGCTGCTAAGCATAAGCTTTTAATAAAACCCCGGAACCACAGATCCAGTAGAATGAGAAAATTTTCTCAGGTAAATGTGAAAATAAACAGTGTCACTTTTGACACAAACACAGAAAGTTCTTACTGGACTTTTTACTTCAAACTCAGATAGGATAAATGAAAGTGCATACTATTTTAAAAAGGCTATTAAAAAGTGTATAATATTTTAAAAAAACATATTTTTTTCTAAACCATCCTAAACACAATTTATCTTGTCCCTTGTCATATTTTGTGAAGGGCATAGCTTAGTTTTTCTTCCTTCTTTCTTTCCTTCCTCCCTTTTAGCACTAAAGCTTTCAACTTTTACCACAGTATTTATACTTCATCGTATAAACTTCATCCAGTTTTGAATACAGTAAACCAATTAACTTGGCTTGCTTACTACCAGAAATATTATTCCCCCTGATATTCAGTATTTCCCCAAATCTGTGAGTGACCTTTCAGCTCGGTAGAGCACTGCTGTGAGCAGCACAATGATGAGGCCAGTTATTTAGAAAAACACATAAAGCCATAATTCAGTGATCAATCCTTCTTTTCCATTCTAACATTGTTACTAAAATATGATTGCTTTGTCCAGACTGCCTATAACTGCCAGCTGACTGAGCCCTTCTGGACTCCCACAGAGAGCGTTCACATGTTTTGATAAAACAATTTTTAATATTTTCTTGCCCAGCTCTGCCTGTGCTCCTTGCTTCTGGCCGATATCTTGTACTTTTATGTTCTCGTGAATGGAGGTGGCATTGCAACTGCATTTTTTTGCAATTGCCTTTGCAAAACAAGAAGTTGTAAGCACCCTAAAATATCTTTAAAGTGCAGTTTTTGTGTTCTTAGAGTTAGGGCCTACATCCAAAGTATATATTTACCCAAGAAACTATGGGGAAACAGTGAGCTAATACAGGCACCATATGAAAAGGCATATTCAGCAGCTCACTACTGTGCTTTCAAATAATCCTGTGTACTTAGCCAGTCCTCATATCAAGTTTAATCACAAGACCTCACAGATAACTACCTATGAATTTGTTAACTTTTAAACTACATATGCATTTATAAACTTTTATCAAACAGTTTAACTCTTGAAAGAAAAAGAAAACTTTTACACAAAGGAGCAAGCCTGTAATGCTGTATGACAGCGGGATTAGAAACAAGACTGCCATATGGGGCAGATACTCAGCTAAAATGGAGTATCATAACAGGATGGATTTGTTAGGCTTTTGCTCTTGCTTCTATGTACCCTTTCCTCTTCAGAGTCATGCTTAAGGAAGAATGGGTTGTTTTATTTTTAATGCTAGTATGGAGTAGCAAAATACAGAGACAGATTTTTCTCTTTCAAGTGTTGCTTTTTGCTTGAGAGCAGCAAAACATAGGCAGTATGCTCTGGAGAATCAATTGCCAAGGACAGTCCAATGGCCATTGTTCTGATGGACTTCCCATCTACAAGGGCATGAAAGCACTACTTGTGCAGAAGGAAATGTCACGCATTGCTTTTATATTGGTAAATGCATTATTCCAGGATCTGCTTAATTAAAAAAGCATCCAGTGTGTAAGTTAAGAAAACTGCAAGCTCAGCACAGGAGGCAAGTATTGCCTTCCTCTAAGATCTCAGCTGTAAATGTAATGATGAATAAGAAAAAAGTGAAGCTGTACATGGTGACGGGGCTTTCTGTATTTCTTTTTTACAGAGGACCCAGTCTGAATCTCTGACTGATTTGAGCTGTACCCCAGAGGAAGAAGAAGAGGATGATGCTGTATTCAAACCCAGCAATCAAGAACTGCCATGCGGCACAGCTGCAACACAGGATGTGGCTTTCTGGCCAAAGCCCAGAATGCCTGAGGACCCCCCTCCTGCTTTGAGACCAGTGATGACTCAGCCTGCTTCCGAGTCTGCTGATGGACAGGAAACCCTGCTACCAGAGAACAAGCCAGAGGACTGCCAACCAGCACTGGAAATTTCGTGTGAGGAGTCTGAGTCCTTATTGCTGTCAGAAGGCAAAGACTCTGCAACTTCTTCCTATTCCAGTTCAGACAGAGGAGTGCAAAAGCAAGAAGACTCCTCAGAAACACTGGTTCTGTTGTCTGGGGATGGGTCAATCAATATTGTAAATCAGGAAAATAAGGAGCTTCCTACTGTGTTTCCATTAAATCAATTACCTTCTGAAGAAAATATTTCAATTAGTAAGAATAGTATTGTTTACTTGGGAAGGTCAGAAGAAAATAACCAGAAGGATGATCAGGTACATGTGGAAATGCCCTGTAATAAAGAGGCAGACAAAGAGTTTACTCTATTGTCAGAGTCCACCAAGGAGTGTTTCATGGGTTCTTCCCAGCCCACAGACTCATTCCATGTTTCACATCCTGCTTCCTCAATGCAGATGGGATCGTCTACTTTCTGCTCTCTGGAGAAAATAAAGACTGCACAGGAGGCAGCTGCTTCTGATAAGGAGAACAAGGAGGAACAGTTGGGGAAGAAAGCTGAAAAAGCAGTCAATGAACTCAATGCCTTCAAAAAGTTTTCTGTTTCCTCTGCACGGGAGAGACCAAGCACCAGAAGCCTGTATTTCCCAGAAAGATCAGCATTGGAAAGCCCATTAAATACTGGATTCTTCCTGTCCAAAGCAAAGGTCTCCTCAAGAAATGAGAAGTGGCAAGATGACTTCCAGAAGGGATCAGATCTGGACGAGGAAAAAAGTAGCAGCAAAAAGGAGACTTTCCTGCCAGAGTCCTACTCTGAGAACCCAGGCCAACCTACCGAAAGTTTGGCTGGTTATATTTCCCCAGCTGTTGATGCAGTACCAATGCCAAGCAATTCTTCAGTGGTATCTCAGAATCAGCCAAGTTTTAAAGATAAAAATCCTTTTCAAGTGAAACTTAGATCCACCTCACTGTCCTTGAAATATGAAGACAACTCACCACCAGAATCAAAAGGGATTAAAAGATACAGTGCAGAATTTAATTTAGAAAATGAGGGATTGCCTTCCTTTCTAAGGGGTGATAAGGTAGACATGAGAAAAACAGCCAGTACAAATATTGGTGATTCATTAAATGAAAAGATCAAACCCAAAGCAAAGTCCTCTGAGCAGCTTAGTTGCAAACCTCCATTGCCGAAAAAGCCAGTGTTGCAAAGCATAACCATTCCAAACACTACTGCGAGCAAGGAGAAGCAGGACAAAGCTATTCACTCTCCTGAATCCAGAAATGAAGACAGAGACTTGGAGAAACAGTCAACTGCTTGTAAAGTGCCTGGTAAGACTCCCAAAACTTTATGAAGTTACCTTCACTTGCAAAGAATGATCTTACATGTGAGAGAGTATGAGGCAGCACTGTTGTGTCTGCCTGGTGAGCACGGGCTGATGGATCTGCCTTCAATGAGGTTGCTCCCTTACTTTCCCTTGCTGAAAAGATAATAAAAAAGACAGAAGGGAAGAAACAGCAGACAGAATAAGATATTTTTACCTCTGATTTTTGAATTTCAGGGTATTGTTTAAAGCATGTTCAGAGTGACACTCAAAAAATAAAGTACACTAGCATGTATTGGAAAACAGAAATCGTAAGCTACTAAATGTCCCCATTTAGAGCTGCTGCATGGCAATTCAAAATCCAAGAGCCCATATTTAGTGTAGTGCCCTCTGTGGGACAAGTGACTCAGACCTCTAGACCTTCTTTTTCACCATAGCATTGAGGCAGAAATGCAATGAGGCCCTGCCACTGCCTGCCATGGTAAACACACCATTTATTTATTGCCTCCTGTGAGGTTTTCTTATTCATTTATCTATCTTAGTCATTAGTCATTCCTTGTTTAAAACAAAAATTAACAACCCTGCAGCTTCCTGGAGTTCAAAGGCAGGAGAGACCGTAAGATCGTGTCTACTGCAGATGATTGTTATTCTTTACCCTGTTGTCTGTATTTCTGTATTATATAATTGGGTTAGAGATCAAAAAAAAAAAAAAATCAGACCTCTGGAGACTAATTATATACTGTGGACTGCAGGCAGAGAACAGAAAAGACTGGAAGTGGCACCACTGTCTGGGGTCTTTGCAAAGACAATAAACAAGTTAGGTGAAGAACACTCAAGCAGTTCTAGCAGGAGACCTCTGCTCTTCACTTCACAGAACAGCTGAGAGGGGGAAAAGTAAATCTTTAGGTCTTCTGATACATGGAAGAAAAGTCTTCCCTGTCCTGGACCTGTATGGGCATGGGTTTGATGTTATGAATGTGAGAAGATGCTGGCCAAGTAAATAATAGGCTGTCTCTGTGCCATTGCAGAGCTTCCCCCAGTCTGGTTGCTCTTTTCTGACTGGGGTCTGTCTCTGAGCTTTGGAGTAGGGAAACACCAAAAGAGAAGATCTCAGGGCACAGGACTCCACTTGTCTCCTCTAGGGTGAGTTGCCTCCCAGCCCCAGAGGCAACTTACTGATGTCCTGAGTGACATCTGATTTCAGTTGTCTTCTGCTGCAGCATCACAGATATTTTTGCAGGACTTTGGCCACATTCACAGTTTCCTGCTCTCCCAGCCATCATAAAGGAGGGAATTCATTAAGATCCACAACCAGGTGAGGTCCCCACAGCCATCCAGCCAGAGCCTCCCCACACCCTACAGGCAAGGCAGGAGATATATGTATATACACTCCCTTGAAAGGCATTTTCCCCTCTGTGCTGCCCGTAGTTGATTATTTGTAGTGATGCCCACATGTCTGATGGACTGAGATTTTGGGGGGGGTCATACTGGGACAAGAGAGGAGAAGATCTGGCATAGCAGGGCTGTTCTGGCAGGAAACGGAGGAGAGCAGTGGGAGTACCAGTGCTCCCTCACACAGCCCTTTATCACATCCCTCTTGCTGAGTCCCAGGGTGCCTGAAGGTGGACTGGAATGTCTTCCTGCAGTGAAAGACAATGAGTGCTAGAGAAGGAAGAAGGGGAAGGAAAGAAGCCATGGAGCACATTTCTCCTCCAGGCTTCTCCTGTGGCTCCTCAGCCCTAGAATGAAGGAGACTCTGCCCTGAGATGCAGAACTGCCCTCTGCAAAACAGGACCTGTGGGTGGGAGTTTTGCCTTGGTCTCCCTGATAGAGATGCATGCGCTTGGAGTTTTAAACAGGGTTAAGAAGTCCTGCTGTGTTCCCCTCCCCCTGAGAGTATTGCAGGAAATCTGTATGGTCTGAGGTTGTTTAAAATGATGGTTCAGATTAGTCTGTGATGGCAATTAGTTTTCCTCCTTATCTGCCTGCCTTTTAGACATCTGACCAAGCACCTCCCTGTGCTCAGCTGCCACATCAGCTTGACCTGCCACCTGAAGTCATGGGTGAAGGAGGTGTGCCCACCTCCTCTGAGTGCCCTGGAACCAGCTTTATTGGGAAAAGTTTCACAGTGACCCCAAAAATTATGTCCCTCTCTGAGGCATAGGAGAGTCATGGGATGCAATGAGGACTTGGCAGGGAAATAGCTCTGCCCAAACATAATTTTAAGCTCTTTGAAAAGTTTCCCTCAGCTCAATGAGTCAGGAACATGTCTTTGCAACTGCAAACAGGAGAAATCTGACAAACATAATCAACATAGCCCTTCATGGATCACATGTGTCTTATCAGGCATCTCTGGCCTCTGGATCTGCTTGGACACTCACTTCTTTTTTTAACTTTACACTCACCCAGCCCTCTCCTAGCCCTTGAGTTCATCAGTATTTTCAAAGAGCTGTAGTCACCATCAGGAGATGCTGTTTATTTATGCTGTCAAGGAGTTTCCACTCATGTTAGGAAATCTGTGTGCTGAACAAGAAGAGAAGCTGTGAAATGGTGATACAAGGGGATGCAGTTCCCTTCTCATGCACACTCATTTCAAAAAAGTCATTTTGCTGTGTCATTGAGGTCAGCAGGAGCAATGTGGTTCTTTCAGTTCACATTTTAGCTTTTCAGCACTTTTGGTACCAAAGGAACAGGAGAGCTGATGGGATGCTGGCTTACCACACCAGGGGAAAGCAGCACTCCTCCTCCCCAGAGCTTTCTGGGGAACTAATGAGGGACTGCTTTACCTCTCCCAGGCTGCAAGGAAGCCCTTTAATGTCTGTGTGAAATTAGTCACCCCAGGAGGAGTAATTTTTAAGTTTCTGGAGCTAAAGGCACAAGTCCTTGCAAGATTTAAAAGGTTAAGCTGTGTTGTTTGGAGTTGATACACTTTGCTATAAATCCTGTAAAGGGCAGAAGCAATTACCATATGTTAACAGGTTATTACAACAGCGAAACCATAAGCAATACTTGTCTGAATCTGCATATTAGGAAAAACAAAAATCAGCAACTGAGGAGCTGTAGCGGGCAGACATCCTCTGAAAAGAGCAAAAGAGCTCAGGGAAAACGATGGATGTTATGGTGAATGAAATTGGTGTGCATTGCCCGGCAAATAGAGGAATGACAAGAGAAATGTTTTTCTCTACATCAAAAAGACATTGCTTTAATGTTGTCCAGGCTACAGCTGAAAAACAAGCTGTCTTTTTTTTTTCCCAAAAAGAAGTTGCTTTCTCAGTTGTGTCAGGCTATTTTGCAACATGGCTGTTTTCCAGCAGTGAAATAGACTTTGATGCAAACAGCAGTTTCTTGTGTAAAAAAGACTCTTCTGGCATCAGTGGTATAGATCCAATCAAAAGCCAAATATCTCTCAGAGCAGCTTAGGGAAAAAAAGAAATGTCAGAAATACTTAACCAAATCTTTGAATAGCTTTGTCTGAAATTAAGCAGTAGGGTGTGTATACTGACATGAATGCATGTAGTAATTTAATAAACAAAGGGAAATATGTAGGCCAGGATATTCTAAATGCTATATGCATTTGTAAAGCCCTTCTTAAAATAACTGGAGTTTTATAAATGAGCAAAGATACAACAGTGTGGAATTAAATATGCATGCATAAGCAGTGTTATAAAACAATAACACTTACATACAGAGGGTGTTATCTCCCTGTGTAAAGTTGTTTGGATTAGTTTTGAGTATGTTTGCTTTTAAAACAGTCAGGGAATACACAAGCTAGCGTTGCTTGCTGTTAGTGGTTTGACTTTCAAAAGACTCTAAATTCTGGCTCTGACCTTTCACCTGCACACATGTAGGCCAAGAATAACCAGTCTTTGCAGTCCTTGCAGGCATAAGATGTTCTTTCCCAAGTATAAGAACTATACGTCGTAAAGAACCTCCTCTATAATTTGTGTCCACAGAGGCTTTTAGATGCAAAAAAAGCAGGTCTCAGATTTAAAGAAATCTGAGGCCATCTCTAAAAAAGACAAAGTTAATCCCTAAATCTCAGGGTAATGGTTAAATATGTCTTTGCTGTGTTTATCCGTACAAGCAGCACACACAGGGAGATACATTTGAATACATGAAGTATATCTGTCTGTCAATAGACAGGAGTAGGTATGTATTTTTCTTTCACTTCCTGCGTGTGTGTATAAACCCATGCACAGTAACAAGTCAATCATAGTTCCTTTTGTACATTAAGATTAAGGTATTATCTTGATCTTATTTTTTTGTTCATACAACCAGTCTGACACACATTACAGGATAATATCCAAATATCATTGAGAAGTGTACAAATTTATTTCCACAATATTTAGGCAGAAGACATTTCATCTATAAGATCAGAGCTTTAGTCTGGGGAAAAAAAGGAGGTTGTTTTAGTAAGATACTAAGAGAAACAGATACCTGTATTAAATGGGGTTGCAGAAGGGGAATTTCCCCCCCTCTAGAGGACCACTGAGGCAACCAGCTGTGATGCTTTCAGGCACAGTGGAGGAGAGCTCAGGGGATTCTGATCTGCAGGAGGGATTGAGAAAGTGGCTATGGTTCACTTGGCTTCAGAGCTATCCTCAGTGGTTGGTCTGGAAGCTATGGAAGTGGTGAAGAATGCAGCAAGAGCAGCTGACCTTGTGACCGTCCCATGAGTGTTTGTTGGCTGTGGAGAGGATATGAAGGGAAGGCTTCAGCAGCCTCTGGGTGTGGTTTCCAGAGGCAGCAGAAGATCTCAGCTTACATTAATTGCTGGCTTTAATACATGGTGACATTATGCACAGACTGGCTTGACAAGTTCCGACCTGGTATCTTTCCATTGTTGGTGGCTTATCCCAAGGGGAAGAAGGGGCTCCTCTCTTTCAAAAAAGCCTGAGGCCAAGCCAGCTCCAAGGAAACCAGGGAAAGATGCAATCAAAAGGTTAAAGCTGTGAATGAATGAGAGAGAAATTGCTGCCAGCAATATCCTTTATTAGCTTATGAAGTTATTAAGGAATGAGTTGAATAGCACATTGTTTAAAACAACATGTTGTAATATGAAATGAAGAATATTATTTAGATTTTAGTTTTGTTCTGAAAATCTCTCAAATGCAACACAGAAAGAAGAGGCTCAACAAAGGAGAAATGAAACACAGGGCATTTGTGGAGACTGTGATCTGTCAAAACTGACTCAGCTTTGGATGGAGCATACCACTGCTTGCATTTTGTACTTTGTTATCTCTCTCAGAGTGGCATTTACCAGCTGGGAGTTTCTGTGTCAGTTATTGTGCATGTGACGTGCAGCAGAAACGGGAATTAAAATCGTCCTTTGAGTCCTTTTGGTTCCACTTTGGCTATCCAGTTCCTTAAATGCTGTGCTTTGCCACGTGGTGAACCATAAAAGCACATGGACTATCCCATGACTAGATAAGACAGAGCTTGTTCAAGGTAATCAAACCCAGGAAGATGTGGGAGCAGCATTTCCCTTGAGAACAGTCACTTCCTGAGAAAACTTTTTGCTTCTTTGTGTCCCTGAGGGTACCAAGAGCTTCATAAGACAGTCTCAGGTCACCTTAAACTGCCAGCTCTCTTCACCATACTATCTCCTGGATTACTTCACCACCTTTCATCCTTCTGGCTGGAACAATGGTGCATGTATACTGCCAAAAAACCTTATCTAATTGGAGGTGGGAGGATGTAAAGGACCTCTGGGCAATGGGATAGATAATAAATAGTGAATATGCCTCTTCTACCTCTTACAGTAATTCTGGCTGATGGATGAGGTAGAAAATCCTGTGTGGGTTGCATCTGATGGGTTTTTTTCTGAAGATAAGGCACTTTCCCTGCCTTGTCTGCCTGTCTGGCTTTCTGCAGCAAAGACACTCAAAGGAACAAGGGCAGAATGTAATTGTTTAAAGATACAAGAAAGCCTCTCCCAGCACTATACCAGTTCTTGATCCTCTGAAGGTGATACTACTGTGCTGTCCCAAGTTGGCCTTTACATATACATATATCTATATATAAAATCTTCAAGATTATGATGAAGAACTTTTGTTCCCTATTATCAAAGGCAAATTTGGATACCATCTCTTATGGAATGATACCTGGCTCTAATTTGGCTGCCTTCTAATTGGCATGACTAGGATGTCTGGCATCTCATCAGGGAGAACTGCCTGAAGAGTAAGGGTGCTTGATGCCTTCGTTAGAGCATCTGCCTTATGAAAAACATTGTTATAGTAGCAGCCTCCAGACGTATCACTGCAGGACTGGGAACCCAGGGAACTGGGAACCCTGTTGTTCCAGGCAACACACAGTGAAATAACAGCAGGATGAATCCTAAGCTCATGAGGATGACAGAGAAATGGAAGCACAGGTAGCAATAAGAGCATTACATGTAGTGCAGTAAATAGAGCCTGGGCATAGCATTCATTTTGCCAATGTGGATTGTGTGGTGGAAGCAGAGAAGGAACAACCGTGATGTTTACATAAACTCCTGTAGTGTGACAGGGAAAATGGGACAAAACACAAAGGGGGATTTGGAGTCACAGCAGCTAAGATGTACACCATTAGCAGCATCAAGGCAGAAACCAGGTTCCCAGTATTATCAAAAAGTGTGGGTGGATTGAAAAGGATCTTCAGCAAAAGACATTGGAATTTTTGAGCATCGAGACATTACAGACAATGAAGGAAGGTAAAGAGGTGGTAGAAGAGGATGCATGTGGTGGTGTGTCTGCAGCTGTACAGCCAGAGAGCTGCTCCTCAGCTCTGAGGAACAGGGGACATCACCTTCAGTCGTGGCTCATCCGCGTTCCGCAGGAGCGCTTTGGGAGCTGATGAAGCACAGCACCTGGTTTTACTGGGCAATGCACTAATAAGCCCTGCCCAAATTGCCCACCACCTGAAAAGGTGCAGATGGCTGCAGATGGGCTTAAGGGCATGGCTGCAAGCAAAGGAGGGAATGTGATGGCAGATGCATTAGCAGACTTCACATCCTTTCAACTGTGTGGCTTTGCTTAACATTCCCAATGAGGTTTGTCCCAAGATAATGAGATAAAGTGGCTAGCAGACTTTGACTTGTTAGTGGTTATCTTGGAGAGCTGTGGAAGTTAAGGGGCACTGACTGACAGAAAACCATTCCAGGTGAAGTGGTGTGGTCCTTCCATGTCAGCTGATGCTAACACTGTTTCATCTCAAGTGCCACTTCTGACCATCATATTTGAAGGAGATTTGACCAAACTAGGACAATTCCTACAAAAGAAAGAGTGATCCAGAGAATAAGATTATGCAGAAAAGTTAAAAAAGTAGGGAAAATGTGGTCTAAGTCTTCAAATGCATAACAGGCTGTTGTAAGGAGACTATGAGTAATCTGCTCATGTCCATAGTGCGTAGGAGAAGTAGTTACGGATTTAAATTAGAGCAAGGAAGATTTAACTCACCCAGCAGGCAAAAAAAAAAAGGTAGAAAAAAAGAGCTGTGCCATAGGATAGGTTGCTTAGGGAGACTCTGAGACCTGTCCTGTTTCTGGAGAGTTAGATACATATTTGTGAGGAAACAGTTTCTATGAAACTGATCTTTCAGATGATCTTGCCTTGCGGTTGAAGGACAGACTACATGACATATTGAGATCTCTCCCAGCCTTATTCTTTAGCATCCTGTAAAAGAAAAGAAAAATGAAGCAAGGAGAGCCAGTGGAAGGCTGATTGGGGAAAAAAAAAGACATGATTGGAAAAAGACTATGGGAGGAACAGCTGTTGTCATGCAAAGATGGGGGTTAGGTGGGATGCACAGAATTAGAGTAACATGAGGGAGAGAAGCTCCTTCAGTGTTCAGGGACCCTGTTTTATCTGTGCTGCATTTGCACAGCTGGACTTCTGTGTTGTTTCTTCCAGAGGTTTTCCTGCAAGATTGCATGAGGTGAATGTGAAGAGAAATGCAGGCATCAGCTGGCAAAACATCTTGCTTTGGCATTAAAGCATGGGGTTTTTTCTCTTTTTCATTTTTTAGCTGACATAGGCTTTACAATGTTTTCCTGTTTTCTTGTTCAAATAACTACTCTCTCTCTGGTGAGGTATAAAAAGGACTTGAGAAAATCCCTGAGCAAAGCAACTTTGTGGGCTTTCATAAGATGCCTGTGTTGGCAGACTCCAGCTCCTGGGAGTGCATCATCCCTTTTATCTTCCATGCCTTTATGAGGCATCTCAAATGTGCCTTCAGAGACGTTTGCCTGCTTTCCTGATCAGGGCCACATTCCACCAAACTAGACCACAGTGCTCCAGAAATGTGTCTGACAGCTCCACAGGGTCCCATGGCTGGCTCTACTGTCAGCAGAGCAGCTGAGCCCCCAAGGGACCCTAGGGCAGTAATCCTTTCTGGCTGGGTCTGCCTCCTCCCAGGGCCCTGAACAGGATGCTGAACCAAGTAATAAACTTTTCCAGAGAGCGGGACCACACGTGATTAGCGGATCGGAAGCTTAACTTCTGCTCTGCAAGAGCCTTCTGCAAATTTTGATACATCAGTGACCAGAACTGGCTGGGAAAGGTGAAATCAACCTTCTTGAGTCTGAGGATGTTAGTCCTGCTCTTTTTCTTCACTTAAAGTACATAAAAGCTCTACCATTCATTGGGAAACTCAGTTTTGTGTGCAGTGTGAGGGAAAAATGGAGAACCAGGAGGATGGAGCCAATAGAGCTGTTGAGGCTCTTCTCTTGACTGAGTTCTGTTCAGAGACTAGACAGGATTTCCCTTCTCAGAATATTTGAATACAGGGTATTTCTCTTTCCCATAACCCTGGCTTCTGCTCATCCTTGGGTAGTAGTTGTGAGGTCAGCAGGGTAGTAGTTTTGACTTTCTTCTCCAGAAATTGACATTTTTCTTTTTGTGTCACTCAAGTCTCATTTCTGGTGGAGCACAATGGAAGTTACTGGCCCCAGTGAAGACCATGGTCAGCATCAGCAGGGATAAGTCAATGTAAACTTCACATCAAAAGACTGGAAACTCCCTCTGTGGTTTTAGCAGTGCTTCTGTGTGCTCAGTCTCCACAGACTGCTGTGCACAGGCACCCATGACTGAATCTGCACCTGCAGACTCCACAGAGCTGGAAGGGGGGGCTGCTCCAAAAGGGGTGGAAGCAAAGCAGGAGACAATTAAGGCATGGGCTGCTGCTGCATGTGGGGAAGCTGCTCCTAAAGGGGTGGAAGGAAGGCAGGAAGCAGACTCAGGCATGGGCTGCTGCTGCATGGACTTCAGAAGAGTGGGAGCTGAGGGCAGCCATAGTGGGGAGAAGTTTGCCTTTGTAACACCACAGTCCCTCTGTGTCCACCTTTGCATTGTCTGCTGCTTGTCTCTAAGATACTGTGGGAGAGGGAGCAGAAGGGTCAGACCTTGGGAAATGGGTAGGTTAGAGAAGTTTCATTCATGTCTCTGCATCTCCCTCACGTGAGGGCAGTGACACTGCAACTCCAGCTGAACAGAGATGCAAAGCATTTCTCACCAGTAGAACGATAACTTAAACCTGTGAGTATGGGAAAATTGCTCTCTGGAGACCAAACTAAACAGAATTCCTGTTTATCCAGGCTGGTTTCATGTCCTGGGACCAATCAGTACATTGAGAAAGTATGAGCTGAAGCTGACTACAACTCTTTTTCCTCTAACGATGTACATAAATAATCTGTCAACAGAGAAAAACGTGCCTTTCCCCATGGCTGCAGGAGACTCTGGAAAAGATCCTGACAGTCCTACTGAGCCAGCCTGGATTTCCATTGCAAGGCAAAAGCAGAGGGGCATGCATCAGGAGAAGGAACTCGAGAGAGAAAAGTTCGTGGCTCCAGATAATAAGTCAAATACAGAGAAACAGAATAAAGGAAAGGAACAAACAGAGGTACTTGCAGTACATATTTGTGAAGCTTTTGTACCCCCTCCTGTAGTATTCTTTGGATCTATTGCTATGTTACCAGTCATGCCATAATGATTACAGATACTTAATGGGTGTAACTGTAACTGAAAAAGACACTGTTGTCATAAATGTGTTACAGATTCAAAGTTCTCTGATTGTTCAGATATGTAATTTTGTGTCTCCAAGAAATCAAAATTCTGGAACTATGTGAAGCGTGTAAAATTTCTTGGCATACCTACCAGATCTAACACATGTATTGCATGCTGAAATATCCAAAAGGAAGTGCTAAATTGTAGTCTTTGATCCTCCTCAATGCAGAGGAAATATGTTCTCTTTTAACTATCCTTCTAAGCACAGCCTTTCATTGAACCTCTTATACCTCCTGACTGAGTTAACACTGAATGAGCAGCTTGGTCCCAGAAACTCCTAGGTAACAATTTTTAGAGCCCAGAGAAGTGAAATAGGATAAAAATAACTTTTGCATTTGCAGAGAGTGCCAATATATAAATTCTGGTTCCCTGTACATGGACAATTCAGAATCCCATGTTGTGCCATGGAATATAGGCTGACACTGCCTCTTCAGAGATCCCATGCAAAACAGGGTGATTCCTGTAGCTAATGATCTTCCCAGATGACACAGCTGTGCCAGTGGAAGTGCTTGGCATGGATCCAGAGCACTTACCTGCTGCCTGTTTTGCATCCTGCACAAATAAGAACCCTGCTCTGATGCAGGAGCATGTGTGTCCTATTCCAGTATTGCATACCCCGTGCAAATGACCTACTTTCTTGCTTCAGATGGCACTACTAGCAGCCCAGACAGGTGTATTATATCCTGGAATAAGAGATGGTTTCTAGATGATGAAAAATAGCAGTGATTAGATTAACAAGAAACAATACCTAATAAGATGTCTAGGCCAACTTCTGAACTGCAGTAATGCCCAACATGATCCCAAAATACAGCTTTTATGTCAGAACAGGAAACTCCAGATTTTAGCTGGCAATGATCTTTGAAATTCGTGCCATGCATTTTACTTCCCTGTAGCAGCTAGCAGAGAAACATGCCAAGATGCTTCTGACTGCAGCATGTGAGGCTTGGTGCCACTGTACTACTCCCACTTTCTCTTTCTCCCACATGGCACCAGGCACTATCACTTCAGGGTAGTTTTTGATACTGGCAAGAAAATCTGTTGGAGGATATGTTTGACTTCTTTTTTATGAAAAATCCATTTACCACCAACTGTCCAAAAATACAGTGCCCTAGCCCTCAAAATTTGGGAAATGGAAGGAGAACATGAGAAAATGAGGCTGTTTCCAAATCCTGTGTATGCTTGTAGAGATGTGCAAAGTACTTGGAATACATTTTGCACTGAAGACTATAATTATCTACTCATACCATTATGGATAAGAGATACTGAAGGATAGTTTCAATTAGTAAAATTGAGTATCATGGATGTTACATGAAGACACTGTAACTTTCTGAACAGGTGTCAGCTCAAAGGAGAGGATTGGGACCGATGTCTGCTGAACTATGACAGGCTCCCCATCCACTACTTTGCTTGTGTTCTTCCAAACTGAACTAATTCTCCCTGAATTACTTGGATTTTATCCCTCTCTGTACCTAGGGGCCAGTGAAACAACAATGGAGTAAACTTTCACACTTGGCACCTAAAACCACTTTTGAAGAGCAGAGGAAAGACACAAAGTCTGAAGCAAAGCCCCTGCTGAGAATCAATTCTTTGTCACATTGTGTCCCTGGTAAGAAGCAAAATTCTTAAAATGTAGGCTGTTACCTCTCAGCCTTGTCAGAGGAAATCCTGCTTGAGTGTGCTGCAAAAGGAGTAGGGGCTATATCCTAATCTCTTCCTCAGCCCCACATCAGCCAGGACAAAGAGTTTTCTCAGCACTCATGTCTGGGATTTTATTTTGTGTTTTATTAATTTATTATTTTATTTGACGTTTTATTTATTTATATTCTTCTGACCAGTTTGATTACAAACAAAAAAGTAAAAAGGGGTAGCTAAAAACTTGTGTTGAAAGAAATGTGAATCAAAACCTCCAGGCCCTTTCACAGGACAGAGGCCCAAATGCACTATCCCAGTGTAAAATGTAAACAAAAATATTTACAATAGCACTCAATTTAAATACGGCTTCCTCAGCAAGCTGAGGAATGGTGCAATCACAAACTGTCTGACCATCAGTCCTCCCACAATGGCTTGTTGTAAATCTCTTTGGTAAATTCAAATTTGAAAAAAGGGCAGAAGTTTTGAAGTAATAAAATTCCTGTGAATTGGGGGCTGAGTAAAGGAGGAATTCATATGTGAACACTTTAACTAATGAAAAGACTCTCTCTTCTTTGGCCTGGGAGTTAACACAGGGCACAACAAGGAATCCAGATCATCATATTGAGTTTTGGTAAACTGAGGGATCAAAATATATTAGTGATGAGAAAAACATTGTATTATTTAAAGCACAGAATGGTAATTTTCTCAATAACTTATTGCACACGAAGCTTCCATGTGAAACGTGAAGATTTTCTACCACAGGGCAAGGCATGGGAAGTATTTAATAAAAGAGGGTGCTTAGTTGCACAGCAGGTAAGTGTAAAATGTCCATGTGCTTTATTCCCAGTAGCACTGGTGGATAAGGAGGAAATAAGCCACTTGAAGAAAGCCAGTAATGCTGTTCCCAATCAGCCATCGTGGATGGAGCTGGCCAAAAAGAAGTCTCAAGCTTGGAGTGATATGCCACAGATTATAAAATAGAACGATGCAGACAAGGAGCATCTTTCATAACTACTTGACTGAACTCCTACAGACCAGCAAATCACAGTGAAGAATCTCTTGATACAGAAGAGTTTTATTATGCAGCTGTGGAGAAAGTGTGCAATAGGTGCAGTCAAAAAGTTTACCTTCAATTTTGTAGCAATCAGAATTGCAATGGCAATTGATTACTTAAATTATGCTAAGGATGTACTTACGCTTTGGAAAATAAAACTTTTGCCTTATGTATTTCCTGCATTTTCTGCTTTTACTGATGTTTGTATCCAAACAGGCTCTTTGCTAAACTTTTCTGAACTTCTGTTGTTGCTGGAAAATTCTATTTGTTATGGTCTTCTCTGTTTACAGTTATAAATTGTGCACTTACATCCTGATTCTCTTGATGCATTTCACTGGAATCACGTGACACACTTTCTACCAAAGCTGTTAGGCCCATGGACGTATTCCTGAATAGCTGCTAGTGAGTACTCCATTAAAATGTGTTGCTTGAACTTCAGGTTTGCTTAGCTAAGCCAGTGGTACAGTTTCTGGGGTTAGGTTGCATTTTGGGAGGCACAAATATGCACATTTATGTGTGACCATGAAAAAAAATCTCATTTCTTTCTGTGAGCAACCTGGGTTGCACAGTGTTTTCAAGCAGGTAAACAGTAAGGAAATGGAACTGCAGTTGGAAGCTCATCAATATACTTTCCTACCTGGATTCATCTGGCTGCAACTGACTTTCCTTCCTGTGAAACCTTGTGCCCAGTCAGGAGACGGTATTAGTAACAATGGTCAATATGAATTTCATTTAAAATTAAGAACTGAAAATACTGAAGCTAAAGTTCAAACTGAAATGCTGGGGAAAACTGTGAATTTTATCACAGTGCCAGCTTCACATATAACCCCCCCACATAATCTTAATTCCTCTCATTAAAAACCAGTAACATACAGATGGCATGTCTGTACTTGACTACCTTTATATAACATCCTCATGCTCATTGGCCTGAGCCTCCCCCACCAGTTTGTGACTCCCACTCATGAAGTCTCCTTAGCTCTTCACCTTCGCTTGTTTAACAAGATTGACAAGATAAATCATTTACTGCTGATTGACTGAAACTATATGTTCAACTACTCTGAACATATTTCAAGACTTCCCTATGAGTTACAGAAGCAAAGGACAAACCCTGTGATGCCCCACTGCTAAGACAACCATTTCATTTTGTGTATGCATGGGAAAAGTACTGCCTTAGCACTGCAATCGCTAGGTTTATTTATATTTATATTAATGGTTTTGGTTCTGTTATGAGATTACTTTCTCTTTGGAAAAATGTGGGGAGACTTTAGGAAACAGGATTTTCTAGCACCTGTGTTTGCAATTTTGAAATCTTGTCTTCTCTATGGACGCAGGAAGGAAAACCTGAGCCCTCTTGGTAATGACAACTGCACTTAGTAATGAATAAAGAAATAGAGTGTTGAGCACGTGAATATCCAAGACGCTGTAAAAGGCTTTCAGTCAGGTTGTCTTTCACTGTTAAAAACAGGAGGAGGAGAAGCTAATTTGATGTTTGCAGAGCCTTAGGACAGAGCCAGTGAGCCTGCACTGCTGTCGGGCTCGGTCTGCAGCTGGGGTCCTGGATGGGCCCAGACCTGCTGCAGCCCATCACAGAGCTGGCAGTAGCCCCGACCCAAACAGGGTTCTGCCAGCTGTCCCAGGGTTTTCTCCTTCCTGCAGATGGCAAAAGGCAGTGTGAGATACTTTCTGAAATCACAAGTGGCAAGACAGCTCTCTGTCAAACAGATCCACACCAGAAATGGTAACTTAATCACGGGACATGCAGCCTTGGGCTCAGTTGCCTGAAGGTTGGTTGTGCAAAAACCTTTCACACTTCTTCCCCATGAGCAAGCATGCAAAGTCCTTAATCTCAAGTGATATTTTTTTGGTTTTGGTATTAATATTCTAGGACCTACACTTTTGACATATTTTTGAGATACATTATAACCATCTTAACTCCCCCTCTTTTCAAAACCCCCTTTCTGAAATAAATAACTAATTAGCAAAAAGTGTAATGTTAATATATGCTATTACCTTTTGTAACAATCTTGAAAAAACCTCAGTTTCTATATTTAAGGAACATAACATATAAAAAAAAAGACCAGATTTGTACCCTCTAATTATTTCCACCCCACAGAAAGGTTTCCAGGAAATGCAGTTAAAGGTACATTCTGTCTTCTTACAATTCCCTCCCTGTTTGAAACAATTAAAACTGCAAGAACTTTTGCAATCAGTGGTCTTCTTCATATTCTCCCACCTCTGCAATGGCCTTGGCCTTTGTGCAAGAGAAGCCACTTGGCTACTTCAATCTCTGATATGACAGCCAGGGGAATTTTTATTTTCTCATAGTGTTGTTCTGTCTCCAGATTTCTAAGACAAAGGGTCATGAAAGTAGGACTTGCTACAGGTGTCCTGCAGCAGGTAGGCAGAAAATAATTTTAGAACTCATATATTTTTCTTTTGTGAAATGGCTCATTTGTGGAAATAGAAAGATGCAAATAAAAATACAGTTCTCTCCCCTGTATGAACAGTGAGTTATGTTTCACGCTCAATGCCACCAGAAAAGCCTTTCAGATCTGATCAGCTTTCCTGAGGACATCATTACACTTTTCCAGCTGAGAGGCAATATGACTAACTCGACTGATCCGTTTTGCTCAGGCAGCTGCAATATATATTGTTGGAATATAACATCTAACAGGGAAATAAAATGTAAAAATTCGCCTTTTGTTCATGACTCATGCACATAAACTAACAGAGTTGGAATTACAGTTAAAGAACAACAACAAAATGGACTTGAAAAATAGAAGTTTCCTCTTCCAGAAGTGCTGCATGAGACATCTTTGGCTTTCTGTTTAATGAGCAAGGTGCCTTCCCAGCAGTGAAAGGATTCACATAATGCAAATGAAATCATCTATCAGGAGTCTTTCAGCACAAAAGCCCTAAATTTGATGATTTATGCAGTTTACTAGTTGGATTACCCTAATCAGCTACCTCCCAACGTTTAGTAATTTTATATAAAAAAAAATGCACCTAAATTATTTTAAATGGACAGTGAAGAGCAATTTTTTAAGGTCAAAATATCCCATCTTTACTTTGATATGGTGTTTTGCACTGTGCTGCCTTTGATAATAAAAACTGTTGCATTTGTTTTCAAGATGAAGAGGAACATAAAGCCCTTGTTCCAGTGAAAAAATCCAGCAGTGGTGTAGCAAGCAGCTTGCTGTAATTTTGCAATGCTATTAATTCTGTCTTAGTCTCAAGGAGCACAATAAACTTGCCAAAATGTTTGCTTTGTATACATGATGAGCCCTTTGCTGTGTGTAACAAAGGTTTAATTATAGGATTTTGTGTTTGTGGTTAGAAGATAACTTTTGTACTGTTATAGAGTCAAAAAACACTGGGCAGTGCTGTGTGTCTGTAAGAACCCCAGGGGGAAGGTAACCCTGTGTGATCCTGCACAATGAGGCTGCCTGGGATTAACTCTTGTAGGAGAAGGCATTTCAGCTCCAGTGGGACACAGGTCTCACTCAGGCTCACATACTCCCAATGTTTGACAAGATGCCCAACAAGCGACAGAAAACACTGAGTTTTTGTAGCATGGGATCTTTTATTGTCTGACTTCACAAAATAAAAACCACATATAGATTTTTTAATGGATTATTATTCCCAGATAATGCTCTGCATCACATTTCACTTTGAAGCTAGGGACTGATGGGACATACTCACAGACCATTCAGATCTTCTTCCTTTGCAGTATCTTGCAGCACCTTTGCTGCAGATTCTAACTCTCTATGTACACTGGCTGTATTCCCAGAAGAAATCCACTCTAGCTTACTTAAGGCAACTTAAATGGAGATCATTCTGGGAAATGCTGAACTATCTCCCTCTCCAGGATCCCAAATCTCTCTCTTAAGAATTGTTAGGAATGCAGCTAAGAGCATATAAATATTACTGAAGCAAAGTGATTGAAGACAATTTTTCTTCCTTCCATCTCACTCACCCTCACACTGAATACTTTCACTGTTTATTTCTTTTTGCTTTGTTCATTTACCTATGCAAATAAGTATGAAATGATGTATTTTGCAGGTTCATAATTCCATTGAAGCAGATTCAAGGTTGCTGAGCAAATACTGTGGTATCTTAACTCATTGTAACCAGTAGTCTCCACTTTTTCCCAAATATGGCTTGATTTCTCAAGTTTGGAATTGACATGTAAATTATTACCCTGCCTTTGAGAGTCAGTTCTACCTGAGAAACCTCTAATTAAAAAAAGGAAAAAGAAAGAATTCTCTGTTCGGTGTCTGCTAAAAAATGACACTTTGCACCAATGGGTCCTGCAACAATTACCATCACATGGCTTTTACACTGGCACTTGTCACCCATGCTGGCAGCTCTGGGGCAAGGCAAATGGGCCACCCATGCTGCTCTTGGGCCAAGCAGCAGAAAACCACAGCCCCATCAGAGATGGTGAGGAGGCAGAGGAATCCAGCAAGACCCTCCTCTGGCCCACCACGATCTGTGCTGCCCTCCCCAGCCAGCAGCTGATACCAGAACATGCTGAGGTGAGGCCAGCATTTACACATCTCCAGGGTCCCACTCCAGTCATGGGACTGTTTGTGCAGGTGGCAGTCCAAGGTGCTGTGAAGATTTCAACACTCCATCAGAAATGAGCAATTGCTGAACTGCACAGCCAAGTTTGTCCCAAAATCAGGCTCTGGTCATTGTATCTCCCAAAGAAATCCTATTTCCATATTATTTTTATTCCTCCTGCCCCAAATTTAACAAGGCTACCAGTAAATCCCTCCAAGCCCTTGCCTCCATTGAAAAACCAAGGAGAACCGTCTGGAAAAAGCAGAGGAAAACAACCAGAGTTATGACAAGAGAAGAATTCAGTTAATAACCCTTCAGGAAAATAAAAGCCACCTTTCTCAGCAGAAATAACAGAGACTCCTATTTAATAAGCTGTTGGCTCATCCTCTCTGCACTCAGCACCGGAGATAATTTTGATGGGCAGGCTGCCTGCAGACAAGGCAGCAGAATAAGGTCCTGAGCCTGTCCAGGCAAAACAGACATCATCTTCCCCATCTAGCCACTCCTTGAAACAAGACTTGCCTTCTTTTAACTCCTTTGCCTCTTCCTGCAGCACTCACCTCAAGTACACAGAAGGGACTGCTTTCTGCTTAATGAAGCCTGTAGGTTGGCTTATGCCCTTATGTGGAACCACAACAATGAGAGTCCCAAGTAAGACAAGTCATGGCAGCAGTCACTCCCCGGCCCCCAACCTTGTGGCACTGCAAAGCTTCTTCAGTAAATGCAGCTCCGTTGCTCACAGGATGTGCTCCAACACCTGATCTGCTGCCTGTGCTTTTGGGCAGCACTGCAGTGTGTTGGGCACAGCCTGGCTACAGTGCTGCTACAGTCTTGGAAAGAAGAAAAGCCATACAAAGTAGTAAGTTTGAGCTGGAGATAACAGAGGGAACCTTTCCACTTCAGCTGGGAATTCCAACTGCCCGGTTTCCTTGCTGCTTCCTCCTCTATGATTTTCTGTATATTTTACATGCGTGCTGAAGCAGCCCAGAGTGAGCTGCCTGCCACCCAAGGGTGCCTTGTATTTCTGCAGCATCAGATTCAGCTACTGAGCCTAGTCCTGCAGCAGAGTGCAGGGCACTTTCCATGGTGGATGGTTCTGTCAGCTGCTCACCAGAAAGACTTTGAGTTGCCTTTTCATGCCCCAACTTCCCCCATTAAAGTGAGAATATATTTTATTTTACCTTGGGGTCATGGAGAAGAGACTTGGGAGGCAGATTTTGATTTGTGATCTACTGCCCTAAAGCAGGATGGGAAGGAAGGTTTTGCTTTGGCTGAGGAAAAATGCAGCATTTGCTGTTGGAGCTTTTTTATGTGGGCCCAGATTTTCATGTGGTGAAAGTAGAGGGTGATTATTCCAGCAGAGATACTTGTGCTGGTTTCCCTGATTGCTTTATCCTTTTGCACAGATGCCTCCCCAAATTCACCTGCCAAAGTCAGCCATCCCCTCAGCCCATCCTGGGAGACAGGACCCCTGGCACCATGCCACAAAACAGTAATGCTCAGACTGAGCCCTGCAAGTTACATAAATGGCTTTGGAGCAGGAGAATTGGTTTCCTTGGCTGCTTTTATGTAATTGATGGACAAAATTGGAACCTCTTAACTATATGCATGTTGCAGAAATTGGTTTGAGTAATGTAGAGTTCTTGTTAGCAAGTAGCAGATGAGTTTTAGAGAGGGTAGATGGACACAAGCTTAATTTCTTGCATAACGTTATTGAAATACAACTGAAGTATAAAGTTAAATTTAAAAGAGAGGATAAAAACCTCAATCTTACCCAAATAAAATAAATTAACGTTTTAATTTTATGTTTCTCTTATATGCAAGCTCATAATTTCAAATTATTAAAATATTTGACTTCAGAGGTGAATGCTTGTTTCCAGGACATACAACATACTTCTTCTCAATTTAGGGGGCAATTGTTCTTTTAATTGAGAAACAATCTCTGGTCCTGAATTCTGCCTTCCTTTAAAACAACCTAACACAATTTGGAGCTTTTACACTTGGGCAAAATAAACTATTTTGATCAAATTGGAGTCCAGTAGGTGACAGGCAGGGTCTGTCTCTTCCTCTGCAGCCTGCAAATTTTACTTGCTTGAAAGAACCTCTGGATGTTGCCTGGTGCGGGGGTATCCCAACACATATGCCAACTTCAGTCTCTCCTCTGACCATTCATTTTAGGGAAATGTTTGTACTTACACACCAAAATGACTGAGATCCAAACTGGTCAGTCTTCCCTATCAGCAAGCAATGGTGCAGAAATGCTGCAGAAGCATTTCTTATGCCATCAAGGCAGATGTCTTTTATTATGTGCCACAGCCTACTTTACTAGATCCTGTTTTGCTTTCTTCCAGCCTGTTAGGCAACTGCCTAGAGGAACCCTATGAAGAAACACCCCCAGCCCATGTGCCACTGGGGTGGGACAAATGTGTGCCTGTCACATGGGTGTGGGGCCCAGGTGCCTTCCAATGGGCAGCATGTGGGAGCAGGAGCCTGCAGATGCCTTTCCCATTCTGCAGCACCACGTGTAGGCCTCCACCTTTCACGGACAAAAGGCTCGCTTCAGCTGGCTCAATACAATTGATCCAGTCTTCTCAAAATGTTATGTATCGATTTAAGAGTGAATTAAGCCATTGAATTCTGGCTCCCTGACCCCTCCAACTTACAGCTGCTGAACTGTTACCCTTTTAATTGTCTTTTGCTTGGTTGCACGTAGGAGTTCATGCTGGTGGTTGCCTTGCTTGGGGACCTACTTTGGAATGGCATATTTTGATTACTGTAGATGCAGCTACTTGCTTTTTTCTGACTAATATATTTCATGAATGTTCCCTGCTGTTAATAAACATAGCGGTGTTTAATTATTGAGACATTTCACAAAAATCCTTTTGAGAGGAAGACAAATTTTATGTTCTACCTAAATAATTAAACATTATGCAAATGTTTGCAACCCCAGCATTCTGGTTATGCAAAACAATATTTGGATGATGGTCTTGTTTGCATACTGAGTTAGTATTGTTGGGCTGTAATTAGCAGCAGATACGGTATTAAAAATATAAGCAGGTTCTAATGAAACAGGATGGGTGCAATGGTAAGACTGAGAGCCAGGCTGCAGCCACGCTCTGCAAGAAGAAAGTCAGATGTGTTTTCCTCAAGGACCACATCAGCTGGGCTCACTGGCAAGCAAGGCCAGCTCCAGGCTCACACTCTTGCACTTGGCAACCTCACCTATATGCAAAAGGAAAAGGAGACACAGCCTGCAGCATGGGAGAGACAGGGAGGAAAGCCATTGCTCTCCAGTGGAAAAGTCCACTTCGCCTGTGCCCAATGTGAACCTCTCTGTTTTGTCCTAGCTTTTACCCCCCTTCAGCTCTGGCAGTCAGGGAAAACAGCCCGTCGTTGGTAGTTTTAAAGTTTAATTATCCATTAACAGGAGTCATCCTTGGAACATGTTGCTACACATGTGGCCTAACTGTACCTGTAATTACCTTAAAAAACAAAGGACTGCATGGGTCAGTCTTGTCATTTAATAAAGCTCTGTTTCTCTCAGCATAGGGCTAACAGCAGTATTATGCATGACATGCAATATGCCAGTGATACAGATGTTGCAGTTATCAAACTCACCACCACCAACACGGTACCAACCTAAGAAAGGGTTTATTAATTGCTCAGGGTGCTCCATCTGCCTGTGGCTCTCAACAGCTTTGACTGGAGTCTGCTCCTGACCCTTGTCCTGTTCACTCTCATTACTTGCACTTTTGGTGGGTGGAACTAGCATTTGCCCACAGCACATGGGATCACACTAGGAGCTGTCATTATGAAAAGTACTTTTTGGGAATAAAATACAATATCAACACATTGCCCTTAAACTGCTGGTTTCTCTTTGTATGCCAAGAGAGTAACCTGCATGCAATTGAGAGGAGGCTGAACACCTACTTTTCAAATGGAGATGGGAATCTAAAGCTTTTTTTAAATCAGTGAAGAAAGGGAATACATTGCTTCATTAAAAAATGTATGTCGTCACTGTCCTTCCTGGGGGAGGAAGCTGCCTGATAGTCCCAAAGCTCTTACATTATTACTGTAATTTTTGGTGCCTGTTGGAGCTGCAGCAGTGCCCAGCTTGTTGCTACTTACGTGGTATTACAGCTATATGGTTAGGGCTCCTGTCTGACTGAGGTTCACTTCTCCTCTTCCTGAAATTATGGTCTAAAAAGTCCTAAGACCTAGGAAATTGCACTCATTATTTCTAAATGCCACAAAGAATGCTCCTGTGCTATCTATGTTTTCCTTGCCACCTACCATCCTCCACTACTGCTTGGATAACGAGAGGTTTGCTTTATGGGGAGGAGATGGGGTTCTAAATTGGCAGAAAGAAAACGCTCAAATGAAAGAAACATCACTAAAGCCTTTAAGGCCAGTAAGAATGACTTAATACAGCCTGGATCCCTGCTGTGATAGGGCAAAGCATGAGATCTTTTCATTACAGCAGAGCAACAGCTCTCCTAGTTTAAATGGAGTGGCTTTGATAATTACTTTCAGTGTTGCAGTTCACAGGCTCACAGTGATTATCTTAACACTTGATGTGTCTTGGAAGAAGAGAAGTTAATGTTAATGATATGTACTACAGGTTGAACAAGGGGCTCTAAAGGTATAAATTCTCCTACTCCTTCACCCCCCACCACAAATTGCCTGCTGACAGAATCACTTGGGTATAACCTCAGGTTCAAGCAACAGACCTCATCCTCTTCGGGCTGGATTTGACCCCACTGATCAATGGCCCTGCTGTGGTGTGGAATGACTTGCACAGTAAATACACTGTTCAGGGTGAAATTTAGAGCAGACAGATTAATGAGAAGACCAAAAACCCCTTACCAATCATTAGGGATCAACAGGATTTGAACATGTTACCCATATCTGATGGGATGGTGCTGGGCATGATTAGAAGAGTGCAAGCTTCAGGGTCATGCTTTGTCAAGGTCCCCATGAATCTGTCCCTTCTTCCATTCATACCAGCTTTAATGAGATCAACCACTTCTGCCTGCTCTTCACAATATTGGCACAGCATTATGAAAGCAAAGCAGCTGGGGAAGACAGGAGAGTGGCACAGGATCAGAGCAGCAGGTGTGGTGAGAAAGGCACAAGAGGAAGGGCTCTGCTGCTTTGCCCCTTGAGGTGATGCTGACTCAGGTGCTGGTGGGGCACTGCTATTAGTGCAAATCTTCACCCAGCCATCATCTCCAGCACCAGGTTCCACATACACAGCTTGGACTGGGAATTAGGTCACTAGGCATGAATTGCACACTGCTAGAGTCATTCATGGACATGCAGCCTGCTCCATCCTTGAAAACATTCCATTATTAACTTGTTGCTACCTCACAGCTAATCTTTTGCTGTGAGAAGGAATCTTCATTCCCTGCCCTGTGCTGTCTCCAGTGACAGAAAATGTTCATCCTAGTGCTCCCTCTTTATAAAGAAAGAAGTCAGGTCAGCAAAAAGAAGCACAGGGAGCTTTCCCTTGCTCCTGCATCTGTAGAGCTCTTGTCTTAATGAGGCTTTTCTCAGGCTACTGACCCCCATCAGAAACAGAATATAAAGTGAAGGGATATGGCAACAAATGCTTTATTCCAGTTTGGTCGGCAAGTGATGCCCAGATCTGCCATTCAGCCAGCAGTGGAAGGAAAAGACACTGACTCTCCAGACATCTCCTGAGTGACAGGGCAAGAGTAGGAGGGAGCTACTTGCCCCAGAGTTAGATTTTAGCCAACAGCCTGGTGCCTGGTTTTGACTCTTTAATATTTGGTTCTAACAAAGTGGATTGAACCATGCCCTGAATAACCCCACCTTCCTCTGGGAAGAAGGATTGGTGAAGAGGAAGCAGGCTGGGTTAGACAAGAAGAGAGATGAGACAAAGAAAGCAATGCAAAGACTAATGTGCAACCAGTCCATTCTTTGGCAGGGGAGCCTGTGGCAGAAGTTTGGAGTACAAAGTTTTATAGTTCATGCCCCTTGGCACTCAGTTACTTAGATTGGTATTGTTTTTGCAAGTTTTAGATCAATCATTACAAATCTTCCCATCTTTAGAAAATACGCGAGAGCCTTAACTGTGCATTATTCAAGTAGGTATTTGGGCATTTGCAGTGAGTAGAGCTAGAAAATCATTTGAGCTCATAACAATTCTGCACAGAATGATTAAGGGCTATAGAGGGGACACAGACTGTGTGTCTCTTTCAAAGCTATCAGTGAGACAATATCCTGGATTTTGACAGACCCTTCTAAAATATCGTCTATTTTGCCTGTGCAAGTTGCCTTGGATTCTCTTGCCATGCTGTCTGGACCTATGGTCAGTTTTTCTAGGAAAGAGATAAACAGACTTTTAGAAGAAGACGACCTTTAGAAAACCACACTTGCTGAGGACCTAATTCAGACATCCCTTTAACTGCAGCTTACTGGCTATCAGTGGATCATCTCCTAAGTTACCCTGAGGTAAGTCACAGGAGCCACCTTCACAGGGTGTTTTGCTTGCAATGAAGATGTCCAGTGTGTGAAGTCTATTTATCAAAATTTCCCTGAATATTTTTCTTCTAACCGTACGAGAGCAGTACCACAAAGAATGCAACTGGAAAACAAGCTGGCAATCAAAATCCCTAATTCTTCATGTGATTTCCTTTCACTTGGACTATCTCTTCAATATAAGTGTATTTGACTGCTCTTTACCCAGACACTGGACCTCAGCTACCATCAACAATATTGGCACACTATGAACTTCACAATTTCCGGGTTTAGGTTTATGTAACAGTACAAATGCATTTACAAGCCTCTACCGTCAGAAAGAGATGAATAAATGTAAATGTTCACCACATTTGAACATATGGCAGAGGCATTTGCAGCTAAGACAGAATCTCCACAGAGAGGAGAATAACAGTGATGTGGGGCTGAGGGTGAAGAAACACAGACTCAATGATCTTAATGGTCCTTCTCAACCTAAATGATTCTATGATTCTGTAAGTTTGGAGACCAATCTCTGTTCCTACCTTTCCAAAAGACTTCTCAGACAGATCATTTGCTCTCTCTCACTCCTCAGTTTTTATCTTGTCAAAATGGAACAACAATCCACCTACTAGAAAGGATCACACCTGATTTCTAAGCAAAACAGCTTTGTGTAAAGATATAGCATCACAACATAGAGGATTATTTCATGATGTTATCATGGAAAAGACAGAGTGAAGATTACCTAAATGTGGCATGTACCTAAATGTGGCTACTAAGCATTTGTATATATAATCATATTTCAATATGATTTTCTATGTCCCTTTTCTTGTTGAGTATTAGTGCTACAGCAGGTGCTACATGAGCCATGAACTCTATATCCAGCAGCTTTGTGTACAAAATAAGTTTACAATACTACAAATCAAAACCTGTGTTTTGCAAACTAGCTCAGCAACTGAGGCATTCATTTGTTTCAGTTTACATCTAAAAAACCAGAATGAGATCTGAATTTGCATGAGCATGAAATCTGTCTGTGAGATGGGAAAACCTCTATTCTTGTGCCATTTAACCTACTCATAGAAAGGGGATGGGAGAGCTCCCCTTCTTCCTCCATTCCCTTCACATGAGCCTGGCCTCCTGCTGCCCTGCCATGGTGCCAGGTGAGGGCCTCAGATCCTCTCTGTGATGTGCCATGACTTGATGCCTAGCTCCTCACCACACTGGGTTTAAGAACAGGGTTGAAGGGCAGTTGGCTTTTCCTTCCCCCATCCATGCACTGTAGGGATGGCATGTGGCCTTAAGCAGGAGCCAGCCTGGTGCACAGAACAGCTGCAGGGGCAGTGGGAAACCATGGCCAGTCCTTCTGTGATACACACTGGGTGTATTTGTGCCCCTCTTTCTTCATTGTTGATATGGGAGTATAGAAAAGGCCCAGCAAAAATACAGCTTCTCTGAGCAAGGTGCTCAGCTAACATGAAGCAAAAAAGAGATGGTCATGAAATGTTTACAGTTGAAAAAAGAAAAACTGAGGTTAAATGGAGGTAGAAGCATCGAGAGGAATTTGCTCTGTTAAAAAAAGAGGGTAAAGTGGCAGGCTGGGAATAAATCCTGTCTCTAAGAGAGAACTCAGTTTTTGGTTGGGAAATGCTGACAATTTTCAGATGGCCATTTTTTAGCCAAACAACCATTCAGATTTTTGCTGCCACTGCCAAGCACCTCTACCTTTTTTGCATCTTTCCCAGTGCCCGAGAAAGCCAGAACATGAACACAGTGAAATGCAAGAACAACAGCTGCTATGCTTCTGAAGGATTCAGGAAAATGCTTGGATAAAACAAGATCCAGATCTGATGAATAGCAGCAAACACACGGCTCTATAGAAGCTGGCTTCCCAGGTGTGCAGCCACTGCAGCATATATGAAATTATGGCGGGCCTGGAGCATCTTTTACCAATTTGCCTTTACTCTGATAGTTAGGTAATACCTTAACAAAAATCTCCCAGACTGAAATGTTCCCTCTGTTGAAATACGATTATTCATTTCTCACTTGTGTTGTTTCCTGCTGGTATAGAATAGCAAGTTTCTTGTTTTTTGGGTTTTTTTTTTTTTTTTTTTTTTTTTTTTTTTTTTTTTTGTTTTGGTTTTTTTCAGCAACCAAAGCCGGAATACTACGGATTTAAACTTCCTATATTTTTAAAATTTTATTTTCTCCCCTCAGGTCTCCCCAGTTAAGGCTGTTACAGCATATGTACCTTACACTTGCATTTAAATAATTTTGGCAGTTTCAGATTGCTCAATCATCTTCCATTTCAGACAGATAACTCCAGTTCAACAGCAGTGGCTGTAGAATGAAAGAACTCAGCAGGAAGGATAAATTTAGAAATTTGCTGGCATTAAATATTGTTCAGGCCTAAAAGGGGGCTGCTATCTTCACCAGAAGTAAGGGATGTTTCAGTGTGCCTGCCTCAACTCCTTTCCAGCATTTCCTTCACTGTGCACTTTGTCCATGCATCAAGCTCTGGAATATGCCAAGAGGCATTTGATTATTGCTGTAGTAGGTCAGATGAGGGCAATGTGGATTTTTTTTCTTCCAGTTTTGAACTTTGCCTTCTTTCTCAGGAAAGAAGCACAGCTAACTCAAGAGGATGATTGCCAGAGGAACAGCTACATTACATACACTCTATTGTTTGGGGAAGTTAATAGTTAATTGGGTACTGTCTAACTCCAGTCAGTAAACCTTCCTAATGTAAACGTTCAATTAGTGAAAGGACAAAAAGTAGGAAGGCTCAGACAGTCCTTGTAAAATAACTGTCATTATAGTCATCTTGTAACAGTCTTTTCTCCAGCAGACTAAGTTCTCCTGACAAAAGGACTTTTATCTGAAAATGTCTCCGCCAGTTTTTTTTCCCCCAGCACAGAAATGCAAAAATTCATATCCCTAAGCAGCACTAATCTATTAGATGCAACAATGGTGCCTTTAATGTTTCTAGCTTGTTAGGATCTCTACAGAAAATTCTGCCATAGATGTGTCTGTGTGCATGAGGATGTGCATGCTCTAATTTTTGTTTGAAAGTTATTGTGCTAAATTTGTTTTTCAATAAAAAAATCCACTTCATTCCACTTCTTTGTAAAAGGGAGGATTGAAGCACACATTTACATAATAAATTCTTACCACTCAATGAGTAAAATCACAGAACAGCCTGGGTGTCAAGACCTTGCAAACTTCTCCTGAGCTTCTTTCTTGCGATCTGCCTGAATTGCCACCAGACCCTCTTTGAAATCCTTGAGAAAGACAGAAAAATCACTGAGGGCTACTGTGCAGGTACCCAAATGTGTAAAAATACTGTAATGTGTTGAAGCACTGTTACAAAAACATGAAAGCATATGGAAACTTGTTAAATGTCATTCTGCAGACAGAATAGCTTGCAAGATTTTTCCACAGTTTCCAAAGATCTAGTGGGGAACTATCCCACTATATCCAGCGTAAGAGCCTTAATGGAGAATAAAATTCCACAGGTTTCCCAGAGAAGTCATTGATGCCCCAGCCCTGGCAGAGCTCAAGGCCAGGTAAGATAGGACTTTGAACAACCTGGTCTAGTGAAAGGGATCCCTGCCCATGGCAAGGAGCCTTGGATCCTTTAAGGTCCCTCCCAATATAATCGATTCTATGATTCTATAATTCTATGGAGATATAAAGATATACTATGCACTTATAAGTAGGTGGAAAGTAAGCACAGAAGGGGAAGAAATCAAGTCCATGAAAAGGACTGAACATTGCCAGCCAGTCAGCATCACAAGCCAAGAGCAGAGCTCTTGTGAGGTAGATGGGACCCTACTCTAAGCTAAGCATGCCATCTGATTTGAAGTTTTCAGACCCTCAAAGACACATGGAATTCCTGGAACACATGAAACAAACCACTGAAGATAGGGGACTACTTACAGAACAGCAGCATCGTGACCCTAAATAGTGAACCCACAGAATAAAGCTGCCTCTTTCTCTCAGTGATCGCAGAGCGCAGAAGACTCTGGAGAAAAGCGGGTTGGTTTTCCCGGCCACACGGCTGTACCTGTGTAACCACCCCGGGGGCGGCCCACACGCCGCTGCACGAGAACACCCTGCCCACAGCGGGACAAAGCACACAGGGCTCCTTTTACTGGCGTGAAGCAACAAGCCGCTCTTTAATTTCAACACCTCCCAATCCAAGCTCCGGGAGGCGTTTATTAGCAGGGTATGAACTCAACGGTGAAATTCATGACTGCGACTTCTGGTGAGTGGTGAGCCAGCAGGTCACAAGGGACATCGATACGTGCGGCTTGTGCGGCACTGACAGGCAGACGGAGAAACACCAACGTAGTAGGCGAGGGGCTCAGCCCTGACCCAACTGCAGAGTGCACGTCACTAGGGGGCAATGAGCACTAAAGCGTGGCGCAGTTAAGGCTTTCTTGGGGCTCTCCCAAAGCCACAAACCCCCAAGAGCGGCTCCAAAAAAGGGAACACGCTGCCGAAAGCAGTACTCCAAAACACCACCCCCGCTCTCGGCTCCCGCCGCAGCCGCTGAGGGAGGTTATGCGAGACAGCGCCATTTATAGTCGCTGCCGAAGAGAGTGACAGGCGGCCCAGCCAATGAGTGGTGCCATCCACGGCGGCGCCCATTGGATGCCCGCGGTATCGGCGGGTGGGCGGGGTGGGACTCCGCGCGCTCCATGGCGCTCGGGGCGGGGGGCGGTCGCCGGGGCTGGGCGCGCCGCTGACGCGGGGGGCGGGCGGGGAAGGGGAGTGAGAGCCCCGGTGGAGCCCGCACAGCCCCCGCGCCCCGCGGGACCGCCGTGCCGGAGCGCCGCGCACAGGTGAGGACGGCAGCGGCGGTCAGCGCGTCCCGCTGTCCCTGCGCGCCCCGCGCCCCTGCGGACCGCCGGCTCTGCTCGGCTCCGGGCGGGGGGGGGGGTCCAGGGACGGGCGGCTCTCACCCTCCGGAGCGGCAGCACGGCGGAGGCGCTTCCCCTCCCCGCGGGTCTCTGCGGTGTCGCCGGAGGGAGGCTGGGGGCCGTCCTGCTCCGCCATCTGCCCGCCCGCTCTCCTCGGCGCTCCCGTGCACCTGCGTGGCGGTGCGGGGAGCGCCGGCCGCTCCTCCGCAGGACTTGCTGCCGCCCTCTCCCTTCGCCCTGTGCTCGGGGGTGCCCGCGGGGCTCCGGGGCAGAGCGGCGCTGCGCCCTCTCCCTCTCCTGCTGGGGTGCCTGAGGGATACCCCTCTTCCCACCCTTCTTCCTCCTTGCCGCGCGCTGGGATGGCAGGGGCGTTCGGCAGAGTTTTTGCAGTTTCCTGTGTCTGTTCCTTCCCCCGCAGCCTTGCCGCGATGCCCCGGGCGCCGCGCAGCTCCCCGGACCGGCGCTCTCCCTCCCCGCCTCCCTCCCTCTCTCCGTCCCCGTCAGCTCTCGCCCTCTGCCGCCCGGCAGAGCTGGCGGCTCCCGGTGCCCGTCACCCCCCCGATTTTTCGCTTCCCCGACAAGATAGCTGCGACCGGGGCGGAGGGACAGCGGGGAAGGTCCTGACTAACTCGGACGGTTTCCACGGAGGCAGCCGATCCTTCTTCCCCGCGTTTGAGGGCTGCGGGATGCCAGGGCGGCGGTGGCGTCGGCGGGCTGCGCACCGCGGGCTGTGGGGGAGCGTGTCAGTGGAAATACGGCGGAAAAACCCCTGCTTAGCAGCTCCCCGCCGCCTTCGCCTTTTAGCTGCCGTTTCCTCACGGGCCGCTCTTCCGTGCCTTCAAGAGCGCCCTTTTCAGTGCAGCAGCGCTACCGCGGTAGGAGATTTCGCACCCTCCCGGCAGGATGGGGTCTGGCTCATCCTCTCGGAAGTCTGGCACGCTTCGTGCCTGTGATCCCGCACCATACAACCCTTCAGCAGCTATGTGAAGAGCCTTTGCAGGCGCACTGGAGTGTATCAGTTTTTATGGTTTGCGGTTGGGAATATGCTTTGTATGTATTTTGGGAGTGTGAGGATACAAGCAAAAACTTCTTGGTTTATTTAAGACGTGATTCAGTAGGGTTCTGCTCAGCATCTGAGAGGTGCCGGCACCTTAGGCACCCTTGGCCTTCAGCATCCAGCCGGGTCATTCCCTTTGGTCTGCAGTGGGAAAGGTTCAGGTCATAATGACGCTGGCAAATTTCATTGGCTTCGTCTGTCTAGTTGTACCCTATCATACTATCATCTCAAACTGGATTACCCCTCAGTTGAATTTGTTTAGATTGTGCTGTAAATTATTGAACAAACCTAAAGTGACCACCTGGGGTTTAAATAATTTATTTGCAGCTACACATGTGTTTCTGCTGGTTTAGCTACATATATTTTTAAAAGCTGGAACATGTCTGGTTTATGCATGGCCTTGGTGAATGCAGTTTGATATAGTGAAATGCTTAAATAATCATCTAAGTACTGCTGAGCTGTAGCTGAGCTGCCTGTGCTAAGAGGCACCCAAAGAGAAGGATGAAAGCAGAACCAGCCAACTCAAACTCATGATAGTTATTGATTTGACACAATGTTGTGCGTACCGACTGCTGGTTAAATCAGGTTACTACTGTTCCTTTTAATTTTTTGTTTTCTGATTTTTTTTCTGACTCTGTTTTTGAGGATTCAAATAGCACAATGAGAGGCCCTGATCGCAGCATCTTGGTTTTGTTGCAGCAAATGTAAAAACTATGTCTGTGTTTTCTGGAAAGGCAGACAGTTCCTTGCATTATTGGATAATATTTCTACTCGCCTGGTTGCCCTCTCTTGTTTGCACATTGGACCAACAGCTGCCAGTTGTCCTCCCTGGGATAATCCCTCTAGTTTGCAGCCTGGTCCTTTGTGCACACCTGAGCTGCTCCAGAGCGATCTGTCTAATGCTAAAATAATGGGGAAGCTAAGTTACAGTTTCAGAATATTGAAACAGGATAACAACATCCTTGCTTCTGAGACACTTCACGTGAGTTGAACTGTTAGTCTCGGTATCCTAGTCACTTACTCTGGTAGTTTGGGAATCACATGAACTTCCCAAATTCACATAGACAGTCCTTATAAAACTTTGGGACTTGGGATCTTTGCCTCTTCTTGCTATTAAAGTTCATCAAGACAATTATCATTGCCAATGCTTCTGGCTTTTATTATGTCCATCTCCCATTCTGGTACTGATGATATTTCCTGGCATTCTGTCTTCTCTATGTTAGCTCTTTATAGGTGTTTCAGTTGTCTTTTACATTGTGTTGAGTTTGGGTTTCTCATATCGTAAGGTGTTTTTGCAGTTCTTTCTAGTCCAGCTCATTATTTTGTTTCTCTCTGAATTTTATCATCCACTGGATCTGCTTCTCATGTACTTGCATTTGTTCCCTTCCTCATAGGTAGTGTGGGCTTTCTGAGTTAATGTTTAAAACCACAAACCTATCTGTGCATGAAGTTTTTCAAATAGAGCACGTTACTGGAATTATAGGTGAGGTACCTGTGGTCCAAAGGTAAACGCTTCCAGTAACCTAGATGATGTGACTGAGATTTGAACACAAGAGTGTGTAGTTCTGCAACTTTATTGATCATTTCCATTCTTTTGTTAACCATGCTTGTTGGTTATGCCTTGTTTTGTGGGCTCTTTGGTAGAGGTAATATGTGCTGTGATATAAGCTTGGGAAGAATAGTTCAAATTAGACTGGAGTCTCTTGGTACTGTAATAATAAAGAGTACTTTTCCCCTGTTGTTCTGAATGCAGCAAGGCAAGAAGGTGACAGAGACTGCTTCCAAAGAAAATGCAGAGCAAGTTATTTATTGCTGAGTAAAATACTTGTATCAGATATTGTTTATAGTGGGGGAAAAAAACTTGGCAGTGCCTTAAAAGAATGTTGACTGGTAATGTTTGACTACTGTAGAGATGATTTAGTACTTTGAAAACCTCTCCCTTCTCTTTTAAAGTTGGTTTATTTATTGCCCTATATACTCTCTTTGTCTTACTTAGGACAGTGTGATTAACACGACTGGCTGGGTTTGGCCAGTTGATGATTTTCTAATACCAGGATATGGAACCTTCCTGAGAGATAAAACTAAACTGAAGTAACTTAGGTTTTATCTTTATGCCTGTGTAGTATAAAGGAGCAAACCATGGCTTTTTTGGGGTTTTGTGGGTTGATGCCAGTTGGTATGGATTGAGCAGTCTCTGCATGTGGGGCTGTAGTCTGTGCTTTAGCTGCAGCTGAAATAGGAAAAAATGGTTGTGGATGGATCAAATCCTCTTGCACTGAGCAAAGATGAGAGATATAGTTTTGTACACAGTGTTCAAAGCTCTGGTCTCTCAACTCGCTGGAAAAAGTTCTGCTCCTGCAGTTACATGAGACCCACTGATTTCAAAAGGGTTTTGTTGATGTGAGGTCTTAGGAGCGGGGCCTCCTGAAAGTTACTGCATCCTGAAAGGAGCTGTTTTATCAGTTTGACACCTGCCAGGTGACACGTGACCTTCTCTTGAGCTGAAAGTCAAATTGTAATGTTGGTGATGTGAGTGTTTGTCCTTCAGTGACCAAATTCCTGTGAAATACAGCTCCCCCAGATGCAAATAGTCTTAGAAAAGGCACACATTAATCTAACAAGTTCTATTCTCTTAGCCAGGACTGAGGCAGTGAGAGGGCAGTGCACCCAAGACACAGCAAAGAAGATGTATTGTATTTCGGTTCTTGGGGGACTCTTCTAAGTATTTTTGGCATCATCTGTTAAAATTTTGTTTCCTTTAAACAGGACTAGAAGAATAAAGAGAAGCTGGGTTGATGAGAACTATAAAAAAGCGTACAGCACTTTGGAATGGATTGATTTATGATACATCTGATATGTGAGAGCTACACTTCGTGTTGCTGCTGTCCAGCTGCTGCTGGAGTACTTGAGCTGACTTCACTGCAGCAAGCCCAAGTGATCAGTCCTCACCACTAGCAGAACGTAAGCAAGTGTGATGCTGAAATGAGATGAGGCTCCGAAATGGAACTGTGGCCACCGTGTTAGTTTTCATCACTACTTTCCTCAGTTTGTCCTGGTATACTGCATGGCAAAATGGGAAAGGTAAGGAAAAAGCTCCAAAACCTCATCAGCTTCAGGTGGCTGCATTTCTGTGTGCTGCTGCTGTATGTTGGCCATCTGTAAATTGCTTGTTGACTAGCTCTGCTACAGAGGGTACTGCCTTGGTGAGAAATAAACACGTGCTAATAAGTTCAGGAAAATTAACTTTGAGTGGTTCTCATTTAAAAAGGGGAAAAAAGAAAAAGATACCTTAACAAAAACAAATGCTGCTCTTGGGGGAATGGGTTGGTCAAGGCTGAGGAGTTGTGGTTCGATTTTATTATTTTTTTGTTTCCTGGTTTATGGTTGTTGGAGAAACATATGTTTGTTTTTGGTTGGTGGTTTATTTATTTTTTTTCATGTGTAACATATGGCCGGTGGACCCAACTAGACAATGTTATTTTTGGTTCTGCTTTCTGTCTTCCCTGGTGATTTACTGATGGCAGTGGCAAACTGCCAATCAACACTGTTGGAAGACTTTTCTTGCTGTCTTTGAAAAAATTTTTAAAATACTTTTTGTTAAAGTTTCACGTAAGAAGGGAAATACAATTATGAAATCCACTAGGTAATGGAAAATGCATCTATTAAAATAATGGGCAATTTTATAAAATACTAAAGTGACTGTTTTGTATAGTAGACTTTTATCTGTTCATATATCTTTGATCTTACTGCACTCCCTGTGAACCCTGAGAAATTCAGTTTTTCTGAGGGTTGGGATTGTTTATGAAAGGTGCTTTGGTTTTGTCCTTCAGTAAAGCAAATAAACTTGTTCAGCAATGTTTTCTAGAAGGAAGAAAGGATTGGTTTTTACTTTATAAACATCTGATCTCCTGGAAAATAGTACACTATGTCCTTCAAAGATCAAGTAATTTTAAAACTAATAATTATCTTCAGTGATTGTTTGTTAGATTGTTCTGCAGAAAATATTATTTTCAGTTGTTCCTCAAGTCCAATTAGAGGAAGCTGAGGTTTTCCAGGAATACTGTCTGTTGTAGCATGGTCAACTATTAAAGCCAAAAAGAACCAGATGAGTTCTGTGGCATGCTGATTTTTTTTTTTCACTGGACACTTGTGGAAGAAGCAGGTGCTTTGTGATCTCCGCTGTAGCAGTTGGTTGGTAGGCTACCCTTCTGAATATAAGCAGCAGGAAAAATGTCAGGTTCTCAAGGTTATGGTAATATATAGAATTTTAAATTAGACAACAAAAGCTTAGATGTGGCTAAGACAAGAAAAGGGTGTCTGAATAGCACTGGAAGTAGTACTTTCTTCATTTTGACTACTAACCAATTCAGTAGTTACATTTTTACTAATTTCTTGCAAAAGAAGCTTGTAAGAATTTTGTTCTCACTTCAGCAAAGATACGTTTCTATGAAATTCTTCCAAATGTTTTTTTTCTTTCTCACCTGGTATATGACTTGCAAGTCTTGTTCTCTTTTGTCAAAGCATGGCACAAAGAAAAGTCTCTGATAAATCAGCAAAACCCTGCTATTTGGAGAGTATACAATATATGGCACTTTGCAGCAATTTAAGCTTTTGTTTGTTAGACTGCTCTTTTTTTAATGCTTTTGTTTTCCATCTGAATACTTAAAATCATTACTTTCTTAGTGCTGGTATGAAAGTTCTGCATTATCTTCTTCAAGGTCTTACAGTTGAGCATTAAGATGATAGTTTGTAAAATAAAAATCAGTGTAACAGGACATCAGTAATTTGTTAATTAATCATAAATCACAGTTATGAAACTAACAATATTGTTCACGAGAAGTTTTTACATAGAACATTGTTTTTTAATTTGTTAACAGGTTATTCAAAATCAAACCAGATTTGAGTTAATTCAGTACCACATTTTCAATCAATGCACAATGGAAAGGTTTCAGAAACTGATGATAAATATTTGCTCAAGTTATTTTTTCCAGTTCAATGTAATTTGATAGCCTTGTGGGATGGTATTTTAATTCATTGATAACGCTTTCATTACAAATTTTTGAGTGACTAAGTTAGAACAAACATAGCTTGCTGTTCCCATTCACTGAAAGGCTGTGGGGTGTCACATTCTTTGATGATCATATTTTGTTTTTCGTTACATTTAGATTCCTGTAGGTATTTGTCAATCTTTGGAGTGCAAGTTAAATCTACAGTTAGAAAGAAAATGCTGTTTTACACTTTCTTAAAGAAAAAGCTACTTCCTTCAAATCACTCAATGATAACTAAAACAAATTCTGCTTTTTAAAGCAGAAGCATAATGCTTTTTTTTATACTACCCTAATTAGTTTTCAAGTGATTAATTTTAATTTAGAAACTAAGATCTTGGATGATTGTCACTTAAAATGCAGCATCATTTGTAGAATACCAATTAGACTGGGATGATCTGATATTTTTGTGGATCATACCTTCCTCTAGTGAATGTATGTAGACTTAGTCTACACAGGATAGAATTTAGACACTAAGTGATACAGACTTTTAAAGCACAAAAGTTTGTCTCAGCAGAACAATGCTTTACAAACTTTAAGATATGCTGAGAAGTTGTCAGGAGCTGAAGGAAATATTCTGTTTGAAGCGCCATTGCTGGAAAGAGCGTGGCTGTATCTTACCCAGAGGTTTGATTATGTGAATAACATTTCACAAGTCCTATATTGCTGTTTGCATGAAATGGCCAATTATATGATTTTGCTTTTAAAATAGCTGTGTTGGAAGATGGTTGACTGAAATATCTTTGGTCACTGGAGAGAGTCTTCAAAATTAGTCCAAGGTCTTTGATGCTTTCTGGACTTCACTCAATGTGTAGAAGCACTGGTGTTGTAAGGAAGCAGTACAAGTCCTGAATGCACCTGGGAAAGACCTCTCCTGGGGGATTCTTGCAAATCAGTTGAAAGACCACTTTCTAGGGTTTAAAATGTCCTATGGTTAGCATGAATGAAGTACATGTTGGAAATTGAATCTTAAAAATGCTCATTACTGTGGTGCACAGAAGAAACACATTTAAAGGATCTGCAGTCACTTCACATTCACAGTTAGTTCAGTGTAAGATGTCCTTGAGTTCCTCCTAAACCTGAGCCCTTATGCAAGGAATAACTTTATGCTTAATACCATCTCTTCTGACTGAATTGTGTTTTCTGGTACTGCTGACCTGCTCAGGGTCACTGGTCTTCACCGCCTCATTTGTGAGCTCTAGAAATGTGGTGGGTTTTTTACCCTGGAGGCACTGCTCTTAAGATCTAACCAGTACAGAACAGTACTGCATACCTATTAGACCAGTCACAAAATTTACATCAAAGCAGTTGTGTGCTACATAAAATGTGTAACTTTGATGCTTTTCTCTTTATTGTGACTTTTGGTCTGAATACATAATGTTCCAGGAAGAGCCCTATGCTCCATAATGCTAAATAACATCCCCTTCTTGGATCAACAAACTTCCTGATGGCTGTGGAAATTGGGAAGGAAGGTAAATAACTTTACTGAATTAGTGCAGGTGTGGTAGGATGGAATTCAAGTATTTTTTCTTTTCAAGTATGTGACTTTTATTCTCAGTCAAAGGCAGTTGTTGGCAGTGTCTTGCATCAATTCTAGGAGATGTTTGGCTACTTGAAGTGTTGAGAACAGGTACTACAATATCTATTGTCAAAATCTGATGTAATTTAGTCCTTCAGAATTGGTTAAACTATGTAGTTGTCACAGCACCCTGAAATCATCCGTGTAGTTAATCATTCTTCTTTAATGATGAAGAATTGGTTGAAGAACTTCTGTTTTTCCATTCTTCCAGGGGTGTTGTCATCACTGCAGGATTTCCTCATTACATGGGGAGATCTTATTTTGGTACACCAATACAAATTCCCATGTGAAGACCTCCAGGAAAACTTTTGAGATATTTATCTAGCTTCCTGGTTCACTGAACAGTCACTCATGCTTAAGTAATGAAGGTCGAATGTGTTTTCTTTTAAGCATGAAGTTTTCTCTCATTTGAAGAGAAAATGGCCTAGGCTTTATAATAAAAGTGTCATCTTCTCTCTCCTCTGTCTGTTTTCACAAAATTAGAATTGCAGTGCTGGTTCTCAGCCACAATAGTTGTAAGTGTTCAAAAACATCTAAACTTAGCAAGGATAACAAAACCTAACTGTGACTAAAACAAAAAACCTCAGCCAGGGGTGGCTAATTTTGGAGTAAGAAGCAGCAATATTTATCCCCAGAGGAAGAAGAGTCCTACAGGAAGAACCACAGAGGAAACAAGGCAAGGAGGACAGAATCTGTTCGTTCTATCTATCTATCTATCTATCTATCTATCTATCTATCTATCTATCTATCTATCTATCTATCTATCTATCTATCTATCTATCATCTTCCCCCTTGGCAGTGGTTATGCAATATTCTCATTAAGAAAAGGTGAAAATTCTGAGAGATACATGTATTTTGCAGCTATAACCCACCTTAGTTTCTACATGGATCCTAGGAGAAGCTGTTGTGCAGGTAAATGCTGCTACACCCCTCTGACTGTGTATTCTGATCTTCAGAGTTAGACACTCATTTCCCACTGATGTGTGAGTTAAGACCAACCAACCAAAAAGGTTACATGGACTACAAACTAGGAGGAGTGAAGGGAAGGGAAGGGATGGGCTGGAATGCTAAAGTGGAAGGTGCTATAACAATTTATGCCAGTTTGAAAAAGAGGGGGCTCTTTCATTTCTGTTAAATAGAAGGAAAATGTTGATTTCCTTTGGAAATTCTGTTCCATATCCTCCAGGAGCTGAAATTAAAGGAAATAAGAATTTCCTTTTTCTTTTTAACACTAGCACATGAATGTTGTCCTGTTCTTTATCTAAAATAAATTTCAAGCTTTTTTTCAACAAGAAATTGGCTTAGAGCTTACTGATACTAAAAAGAGTTGTTTTTCATTGAAGCTAATCAGGAATGTAGGTTTGGTTACTGGTAGTGAGCACCCTGTCCTAGGTGAATGATATAGAAGATCTGTATAGCTGTTCAGGTGGGGCAGTGTTTGGGTTTGCAGCATCTTTGTCTGCCTTATGACTGCTGCAGGAGAGCTCCTCTGGCAGCAGTGATTTTTGGAGAACTGCAGTGAAAAGAATTGCTACCAAGGGGTTTTGCAGCATTGCCTTGCTCCTGGCATTTTTTTGGAACCTGCTGGCTAGGTTAGCTCATCTGTTTATAGGATTATAAAACTTGGTTTCTACCAGAGTATTTAATGGGATCTGCCTTAGCCAGCATCTTGAGGTACTGCTCTTTATGACAGGCTAGTGTTAAAGTTGGGGAAAGCCCTTACTTCTGCCCAGTGTAGCTTCTCATAATTCTTCTTCAGCGCTTCCATGAGATATCCCCTCTTGCATCCAGCCAAATAAACAATCCCTGCTTCCTAAAGCTTCATTAGTGTTAAGGAGTTTTATTTTTACCCATTTTTGGTAACAACTCATCCAAAATGCTGGCTGCTGCTCATATCCAGAGACTATTGAGACTATCATGGGTGTAATTTAGCCAAGCCAGGAAAGACAGTTGCATCTGATACAGCTGCTCATACCTTATTGTAACATTTTTAAGTAGAAGGGTCTTTGCAATGATCTGTCCTTTTTTGATGGTATTTGATATTTTCCTTAGTGAATCTAGATGATTAGAGGCAGAGAATTCTTACTGGATTTCAAACAACACCATGATGGGAGGAGCAACAAAGATAGACAAAGAGATTGAAATTTAAAATTGATTAAGCCACTTGGAGACTGAGTCAGGAAGTGTGGTGAATAGTCAGTTGGAGATGGGTGAAAGTGCCCCAGTCAAAATGTGGGGTGCAGTAAAGAAAAAGAAAATCAAATGTCTACAGGAGGAATTGGGAAGAAGCTTTATGTTGGCATTATAGGTAGGAATGACAGTCATGCTACATGTGACTCATCATATTATTGCAGAAAACAATAGGAGCTGAGCAAAAAAGAGGTTTAAGGAAATACGTATGAAGTCTACTGCTCCAGCAAGACACAGGAAATCTTTTTGCTCTACTTTGTACTGGGTCTGCTTTGGGAGGGTGCCCTGGAAAGAAAATAGATGCATTAGATGGGGTTCAAGAAGTAACAAGTGATCAAAGATCCAGAAAGTCTACTCTGTAAGGAAAGGGTCAGTGCCTTGACATTCCTTACCTTAAAGGAGAGGTGTGAGGTGAGAGACAGGAAGATGGTTTTCAAATATTTTAAAAGTTCTTGTCAAAAAAGGAAAAAAAAAAAAGACTTAATCTATTGTTTGTGACCATAGTGAATAACAGGATCTAAGGGACTGAAATTGAATGGGAGAGGAAGGTTTGATAGTGGACAGTTTTTGTAGTGGCAAGTGTAGTTACATATTAGAGTAGATTATTGGGGAGGAGTTGTTGGTGAAGAATTTTTATGTAGGCAGTTTCAAGATTAGTTAAATCAGCAATGATAAATAAATGATACCGTAATTGGTACCAATAGAGATTTGGGCCAGCACAAAAAGAATGAGTTAAACTAATTTTTAAAGTCAGTATGACACTTCCAAAATAAATCTTAGCTAGGGAAGACCTAGAGCTGGCAGGAATGTTCCAGCTTTGAAGTAGCAATTGTGGTGAAATTAATTTTGAGTGGGCGATTGGACTAGATGACCCCCAGAAGTCCCTTCTAACCTAAAATATATTAGTTATTCTTGACATTTCCCAGGTTTGTCTCTCCTTATGCCAAGAGCAACATGACAGTGTGTTTCATTACTAAATAATATTGATGTTTGCATGAGATATGTGAGAGTTGCCATTTCTTATAATATAATTTGATCCCTTAAAATACATTAAATATTTGCTTGTATTTATCAGATTCCTTTATCTGTTTATTTTTAGTCTCTTACTGTTATTAACAAAAAACGACTACTTTTATAGCTAGGAACCATGAACATACTGTGTTAGAAAAACATCAAAAAAGGACTTACATTAATTTTCAAGTGCGATTTTTTTCCCCTCTTTTTTTTTTTTCCCCTCACTCTCACAGTTTGGAGCAGTATCTTACTCAGTAACCTTTTTCCTGCTGTGTAATTATTACTTTATTTGCTGCTGGACAAAAAAGGATTTTTCATTATTGATACAATCTTTAGGACTAGAATCCTGAAAGTTGGTTTTTTTTTTTTTTTTTTTTAAGATTATACACTGGGAAGTCTATAATTTAGTTTTGTTTATAATGCACTATATTTTGTTTTCCTGAGCGTGGCAGAAAGTGAATAGAAAGCAGCTTCCTTGCTCACAGTGAAAGGCTTTATTCCAGCTAGTCTCTGCCTAAAAAGCAATTGCTCTGCAGTATTTTAGAGCTGTGCTTCCAGCTGTTTTTCTGGTTGTCTCCTCAGCTTTCATGCAGATTTCTGCCTATTCCTGTGGATGCTTCCCACAGATGTGCCACCCATCCATCTAACTGTAAACAACAGAACCCCTCTTTTTTGCTTGTGACAGTATGTAATTTTACTATATAATGCTCAAAAATAACTTAAAAGCTTTCAATGCCTATCAAGCATAAATTTTGCTATAGTCACCTCTGCAGGCAGATCCATTGTGGTCTTACATATCAATGCCATGGATGTGTAAGTTTCCTCAGACAGTTCAGAGATGGGCTGAACTCAATCTTTTTTGCCATTACAAATTACTAGTGTAGTACTTGTGCCAATAAACAGCCCTCATACTTGGTTGCACAGCCCCTGGAGACAAACTGTAGAGCTACTCTTAGAGAGAGATTTGAATAAAACAAATGTGATGGGATTCCATTTGACTTACAAGGTTGTTGTTAATTTGCAGCAATGTGTGAGCATGATGAAGCTTTGATCCTGAGTTGCTTGCAAGGAGGACAAGTTAGAAGGAATATGTTCTCAGAAACAGTTTGTTCAACACAGTTGTCAAGGCACAAAGAAACCAGCAGCATCAGCAGCCTCAGCCCGCTAGCGTGTGTGGAAACAATAACCAGGCTTCCGCAATGACTTGAGTTTTGTGCCCAGGCTATTAAGAATTTCTAAAAGTTTCAGCTCTTAAAATAGTGCTGGTAATTTTGAGGTTGTAGTACTCACTCCTCTGAGCAGTTATTTTTGTTAGATGAATTTTCTTCTAATGTATTACTATGTTAGGTATTTGGCTGTAGATCAATCATTAATCTCTTTTTAGGAAACTGGGCTTTCTTGCTGTAGTTCCTGCCTTGTATGTATATGTTTGTTTCTGAGAGGAGGGAAAGGAATGGTTTAAAGTAAGAGCATCTTGATTTACATGTACAGAAACTCACTGAGTTACTGACAGCTCTGTAGTAGAAACAAATCATGTTAAAGTGTTGAAAGCTTTCAGGTTGTCAGAAGTAGTTGCTTTTTCTGTGTTCTACTGTGTTCCACTTTGCTGTGTACTTTGTTTCCTTGCCTCATTGGGCTCTAAGTTAACTATACTGAGAATATTCAGCATCTTAACCCTCAAAAATCTTGAGCCCTGAAAGTTCAAGAATATGTGAACAGATTAATGTGATAATTCTTGGACAAGATTTGAGACACATACACATGGGTCTTTCTGAACAAGACTTCAATTTCTTCATGGAAATTTTGCCTGGGCAGAAATCCCTTCAGATGCAGAGCCTGCAGCCTGGATGGGTGGGTGCTGCTGCACAGGCATCCTGTTGCTGATGAGGTTACTGCATGACCAGAAACCCCAATTGTGTACACAGACTGAGCATGCACAGTAAGTGACACCTTTGGGAGGCTTTGTGTGAGTGTATATTTGTGACAAGTAGTTGCTGAGCAATTACACAATAGTGCTCAAGTCCATGTGCTTGGGATGTCTAAGAGGGGTCAGCCACTCAGTTACTGCACAGTTGGTTGGTGTATGTGCTGTGAGTCACATTCTGGAGGATGTGTGGAGGTGCATGTGTTGTAGAGTTTGTGTGGAAGCATCAGGGTTAAACATTTTTGCTTTGCACAAATGTTTTTTTGTACTTTCTGTTGATGAGAGGGGCTCTGGAAGAAATAAGGGAGACCTTTCTGGAATTCACATGTGTACACACGTGCTGGTAGAAGAACTGCTTTCTCATAGGTAGACTCCCTCAGGTCAGGTCTCATTTTCTCTTGGTCTCCTCCTCCACATTGCTTTACTGAGTTGTATAGAATGCTATTTGATGTTATACAAAGACCCTAGATGTAATGCTTTAGTCTGTATTTGCAGTATGTTGCTTTAGACCTAACTGTATTTAACTCAGTTTGAGGAAAGTGTTTAACTTGGAATGAGCTGTAACTGAATGGAAGACTTCTCTTGTTGTGTTTTGGGATCCAGCAATGAATTGAATTGGGTTTTGTGGTATTTTAGCTATGTGTAGATTAAAGTGATCAAAGGTTTGAATTGAGTGAAGCTGAGAATTTATTCTTCTACAGGACAGCAATTGATGTTAGGACATTCACAGATTGTTTAGTTCATAAGATAACCCAATATCTTGAATAATGAATGTAGGATGGCTTTTTTTCAAAAATTGCATTTAAAACATGCTACTGTATCCTCTTTTTCCCTCTGTCACTCTTTCATAATACTGTTTGATTCTGGCTTGGTTCAAATTTACTGCGTAATAAAAATTAGCATTGTATTCCTCTGAGTTTGGAGGAATACTCTGTGCTGCCTGCTCACATTCCACTAATTGTGTGGGTGCAGAGCTGCTTTAGCACTGCTGCTGCTGAGGGTTAAAGGCTGCTGCTGGTCAAAGGTAGAAGGTCTGTTATGTATGGGAGACATACATGGGGAACAGCATTAGGGCTGGTGTGTGCTTGGCTTGAATGCTGGTTTTGAGGGCTGGGGCAGAGGAACAGAGGGTCTTGGGGTGTGGAACAGAGTCTTGGGAAAGAGCAGGGGCTGCTCTGACAGAACCTCCTGTAAGTGAGGAGGGGTGGAAACTGCTGGAAGTCAAATCTGTGAAGCTTGTGTGGATGCTGTGTCTGAGTTTGGGGGTACCCTCCCCTCCTCACAGTCTTGGCACTCTCTAGGCACACAAACTTACCAGTGTCAGGTGAGAGAGATGGCTTATTTAAAACTCAAGCAGGCATGTACATTGTATGCCTTAGTTTTGGATTTTTCATGATACTGCTGGTTCAGTCCTTCAAATGTAAGATAAATGCTTGTGATAGTGTTCACAGTCTTATTTTTGTAGTTGGTAATTTTTTTAATTAGTGGAGAATAGCTCTCAAAGCCTGGCAAGAACCTATGCTTCAGCTTTTTGCTTTTACCTATACCTGGTGTGGTACATCCTAATTTCTTGTCCATGTTGTTGTTAGTGTTAAATCTGCCATGGAAGAAAAAGGCATTAAAGGCTACTTGGCTTTGTTGTTTATTGAGCCTTTATAGATGCATTTTTCAAATGGGAGTTGGATGTAGGAGTTTGTTGTTAGGTTAGGGTTTTATACCAAAGGGGAGTGTTGCCATTTGTGTTGTTTAGGTGGAACTACAGAGTGTGTGGTTGATGTGGTTGACTCTACCCTTCATTCTCAAAAAAAAAAAAAAAAAAAGCTTTATAGCAAATTGATTTATATACCACAATAATGGCATGAAAGGAACAGGACACTTAATAAAAACTTCTATGGCTTTATTGATTTGCATCTTTCAAAATTAAAAACTGAATTTTCCATAGAATTTTGGCAATGCAAAATTTTTTGGGTACAAATCTTTAACAAAACACAAAGTCCTTCCTGTAAGGAAAATAAAAACTTTTTTTTTCAGTTAATCTTTATTAAGATGGTGCTTCTTGTATCTCTTCTTCAAAATCCTTGTTTCCTTGTTGCAGAAAGGATCAATATGAAAATTATAATTCTATTCTGAAATGTTAACCCATTTACAATACAAATGGTGCCATATTTCTCAGTGTTGTAGCATCACAATGTTCAGTAATACTGATGAAGAGTATTACAGTGAAAAAATAATTAAAAATATGTATTTAGCACAGTGATTTGGAAAATTTTAACCAAAATACTAATTTTCTGCACAGAGTATTTTGGAGACTCTACTTGTCACCAAAAACACTTAAAATTTCACCTTCTTATACTTTGTGGCACACACATCCTAATGGCCTTAGTCAAGGCTAACTGGAAGCTCAGTAATAGAAGCCTTCTCTAACCTTGTGCAAGCAACTTTGTTACTGTTTCAAGACCATTGTTTTCCTGTTTATGAGGCAACTGAGATCAGCTCAGTTGGTCAGAGCATAGTGCAAATAACACCCTATCCAGCCTGCCTTTAAACATTTCTTGAAATGGGGCATCCACAACTGCTCTAAGCAACTTGTTCCAGTGCTTCACACCCTCATAGTAAAGCATTTCTACCTTGCATCTAATCTAAACCTACCTATTTTTTTTCAGTTTGAGGCCATTTCCCCTTTCCTGTCACTCCATGCCATTGTAAATGGTCCCTCCCCTGCTTTCTTGTTGGCTCCCTTTATGTAGGAAGTGCTGTAAGGTTTCCCTTCCAGGCTGAACAACCCCCAACTTTCTCAGCCTTGTCTTCTAGGAGAGGCACTCCTCTGACCATCTTTATGACCCTTCTCTGGACTCTTTCCAACACATCTGTGTCTTTCCTGTGCTGGGGACCCCAGAGCTGGATGCAGCACCGCAGCTGGGGTCTCATGAGAGCAGAGGAGAGGGGCAGGCTCACCTCCCTCACCCTGCTGGCCACACTGCTTTTGGTGCAGGCCAGGACACAGCTGCCTTTGGGGACTACACCTGCTCATTGGTGAGTCCTGCTGAGCTTCTTGTCAACCAATACCCCCAAGTCCTTCTCTGTAGAGCTGCTCTCAATCCATTCTCCACCCAGCCTGTGTTTGAACTTGGGATTGCCCTTACGCAGGAGCTGGACCTTGCACTTGGCCTTGTACTTCATGAGGTTCCCTTGGTTCCACGTCTCAAGGCTGTCCAGGTCCCTCTGGATGGCATCCCTTCCCTCCAGGGTATCAGACACCCCATAGCTTGATGGTGTTGGCAAACTTGCTGAAGGTGCAGTCAGTCCCACTGCCCTTGTCACCAACAGAGATGTTAAAAAGCACCAGTCCCCATGGTGACCCCTGAGGGTGCCACACATCACCGGTCTCCGCTTGGACATTGAGACATTGACCGCAACTCTGACTGCAGCCATCCAGCTAATTCCTTACCCACTGAGTCATCTGTCAAATCCATGTCTCTGCAGTTTGGAGACAGGGATGTTGTGCAGGACAGTGTCAAATGTTTTGCACAAGTCTGGCTGTTTGCAAGAGGTGAGGGTTAATCTCCGGGGTCAAAGTTGCTGCGACCCCAAGATGCGTGAAAAGTGTCTGTTTCAGCCTGCGCACGCAAAGAATGAGTCGGAGTTCTTCAGTTCTTGGTCTCAAGGTTGTTTATTGTATCTTATCTATAAATTTTTTTCTCTTGCCCTGCTGAGGTCCATCCAGCAGGACAGTTCCAGGCACTCTGCCTGCCCTGGGGTGGTGTTATGTCTTTATACTAAAAATTACGTATACAATGTTTAAATTACTTTCCAATACCTGTCACCTATGTTAGACAGTGAGCTTCTACTCCAAACCAATCTAAAAGTGCCACCATCACAGCAGAAGATGGAGGCAGAGAAGAAGAAGAAAGGCTGGACACGACCAAATCCCTCCATCTTGCCCCCAAAACCCCCATTCTAGAAACCCCAAAAATCTATTTTTTCACCTTATGATAATTTCATTATTATACTATTTAAGCTGCTGTGGCTTGCTGGTCTTCATACAAAGCTGGTAACCTGCTCCACTGGTCATAATCAAAACCACAGGTGTTCTGGGCTCTGTGCCAGGGTTTCTCAGCCCCCTGGGAGGGGTCCCAGCAACTCTGGACACCCAGAGGGATGTCCTGAGTTCCGACAGGTTAGAGGATTAGAAGAAGCATGAATGATTACCAAATTGGTAATTTTATGGAAACTTGTTTTCTCTTTCAAATCCCTTTTTCAGTTTTAGTTTAGGAAGTCAGTAACAAGGAGAATCAAACCCCCTACTTCCCTAAATTAGAGTAGGGAATGCTATGTTAGTAAATGGAATTAGAAGTTCAGTAGGTTATAAAAAGTGGTATGCAGAGAAATAGTTTTCCTTAAAATAAAAAGAAAAACACCACAAAAGAACTCCCCAGGAATCTGAGGCTACGAGATAGCATGATATCATAATATAGGTCTATGTGCTTGTTTGTAGAAGGTAGCTGAGAGTATTATTGTCTGATTGAGATCTGAGGAGAAACATGAGATGTCACAGATGACTTGTAGTCAAACTGACTCGAAGAGGTCAGATTACCTATGGGGTAATTACATTTGTTTACATGGTCAGCAAATCTGTAAGTATTTCAGGTGAAGAGTTGTTCCTTGTGCACTTTTAACAGATGTGAAAGAAATGTGTAACCTAACCTATCAAGGTTAGGTTTTGTTGGTTTTTTTAATGTTGAAATTATGATACCATACAGAGATGCTGATTCTAAAGCCACAGGCTGCTCAGATCAGATGCTTTGATATGTCCTGTTAGGAATGAGTGTTACTAGCTGTTATGGGGTTTTTGGAAGATACTCCTGTTCATTGGTAGCAATAAAATGTATGGATATACATGCATCTAACCTAAATGATGGAAGCAAACATAATAAATGAATGCAATATGTATGCTTAATACACGTTTCTGCAGAAATGTAGAAGGGATTGTTTTATGTTAGTATATTGAAAAAGCAATAGAAATGCCTTCTTTCTCCTAACATGCTTCAGTCCTTCAGTGTTGCCAAGAATGCAGGCTAGACATTGACCTGTCCTGTATCTTAAATGTGTTTCAATGTTATGGTTGTAATGCTTGCTTAAACTGGAGCTTTGTGCTTGCTTGAGCAGTATAGTTGCAGTCTTCCTTTTTATTTGGCAGTTAGTTTGAAAAATAATTGTGAAATTATGATCTTTGTAAAAGCTGTCTCTGTAAATTGTGGTTTTTGAGGTAATACTGTGATGTTGAAGATTTCCTAGTTTCTTTTACACTGCTGTGTGCTTTAAATCTTGTGCAAGACATGTTAGAAATGTCAAAGTGGGATGTTTTAGTGACAGTTCCTTGAAGGTAATTTTCTTCACTGTAAAGAGTTACTGTCCAGGCTACATGAGTTCAGTGCTTTGTGTACTCAGCTGAGCTTTTCTTTTATCAATTTCTTAAACTGAACTCTTTGTGCAATGAATGTCTACAGCAGCAGAAGTTGCAATAACTTTTGTTGTTCTGCTTTTCTTCTTGGGAATAGAATGTATGAACACATCCCTTAGTGTTTCTGTTCAGGGATAGGGATGTGTTAAATACTGATTGCTTATTGTGGGACAGCTTTAGCACATGATTTCAGTGACGTTTTTATATCACTGTCCCCTTAAGGAAGACATGCCAGTAGAGGTGGCTTTACTTAGCACTGGGAATAAAATAAGAACCAAGTAGCTGGAACCTAAAAAGCCCTGAGGTTTATATTCATCCATAGTGTGCTGGGCAGTGTTGTTTACTAGTCAGAGAAGTGTGAATCCTAGTAAAGTTAACAGTCAGATCAGGATAAATAATTTGCAAATGTATGATTGTGCAATTTCTTTTTTGGAGTTCTTTTATTTATTTGTTTGGGGTTTTTTTTTTTGGAGAGGGGGATTGGGGAGTTTTTGGTTTTTTGGTTTTGGGTTTTTTTTGTTGTTGGTGGTGGTTGATTGGTTAGTTGGTTTTTTTTTGGTTGTTGTTGTTTGTTTGTTTGTTTGCTTTCCCCCCATTACTGTAGTTTGCTTTTCTCTGCTTTGAAAGAAGACCTTCAGCTCAAGTGCTGGCAATAACTCTTCTCAAACAAATCATGTGTTTAATTATCCTTATTGTCTGAAGCAAGTGCACAGACAGAGGACCATATGCTTCTGTTGACTTGACCTCCTTATTTGTGGGTGTCTGGATTTTCTGATATATTATTCTTTTTATTCCTTGCGTCCAAAGGAACATTTAGATTTGCTGTCAGCCCTCATCAGGGGAGGTTTGAATGTGGTGTCCTACTGGATTTTATAATTGATTTATGAATCTTCTTAATTGTGACCTTTCTTTATTAAACAAATTATATCTGGAAGCAAAGGTGTGCAATTGCATCTGGAGACATTTAAAACTGTTCCTGATTGTTTATCCAGCTATGAAAATACTCCTTAAGTAAATCATTCATCAGTTGTCACAATTCTAGTTTGGCTTATTTGGCTTTTTAATTTCTTAGGATTGTTTTTCCTCTAGAAAAATGTTGAATTTTATGGACTTTTAGGAAAAAAAAAAAAAAAATCAAACAAACATGATGTACCATTTCATGCTTCCATTTTGACTGGTAAGCTACATAATTTTTAGTGTATTTATATTAAAGATTGAAAAAATGGAGGGAAAGCAGATTCTCATATCAAAGAACTATTTACAAGAAAATTGATTTTGAAATTTACAATTCAAAGTAGAGAGTAGAAAAAAAATTCAAAATTGATTTTGAAATTTACAGTTCAAACTGGTTTTACCAGTTGATATGACAAAGGATCATATTCAGATTGCTTAAAAAATTTTAGAGAAAACAACTTCAGCTCCTGCTGCAAAGGAATGTTCAAACAAAAGTATGTAGACTGAGATTGGATCAGGCCCTGAAAGTTTCAAAGCAAGCACTTCAGACTTGTGCTAGTGCACTAAAATTGGAAAGAACAAAAAACATTATTTCTTTATAGAGATCCTTGAAGTGCAAAACGTGAAAAAATTGCAATGAGAAATGAAGTTGTTAGAACTATTGAGGTTTTTTTTTTTTTTTTAACCAAAGTTAGGAAAACCTGCAGAACCTTCCCTCAAAAACAAGTTGTTCTTCACAATGAAAGCTACTTGAATGAGCACTTTTAAAAATACTTGCAATCCTGATAAGTACATTTCTATGTGGAAAACAAGGGCAATAAAGAGTAGTTCTGATGGATTGTTGTGGTAGATTGAACTAGTGAATTGCTGAAATGACCTATCAATTTGAATAACAAGATTAGGGATAAGGAAATTACTTGCCCAGTTGTTTTTCTGCATCTTGATTTTGTTTGTTTGTTTCCTGATGTAGAAAATGTTTTGTCATGATTAGTAGGATGCATTTTTTTTTTGTAAATCAGCTCCCAGATTTTTCTGTCTTTAATTTCACAGAGTATTATACTTACAAAAATTTGCATATTCTCTAATCCCTTCAAAATAATAAGATAGTTTTATGAATAGGCATAGCTACAAATTCTGTAACTAAAAAGACCTACAGAATCAAGTGTTCAAAGAGGACTGATAAAATTTGACCTTGAGCAGTTTTTTTTAAGAGCTTTTATTTATAGCATGTCTTGTTGTTAGCCTTTACAGTATACTGCTTTATTTGTATTTGCATGGTTGATTGCTTTACTGCTTTGGATTTTATAACTCATCATAGCTTGTTTACAAAAGGTTTTAATTTCACTTTAAGAGCAGGGAAGCTAATTAGCTTTTGTTGAGTAGTCATCCATGGTAATACATTGTAACATTTCAAGGACACCATATATCAGCTTTTAGCCAGTTTTGAGACAAGTCATAATCTGATTTGTGAGCATGATTGAGGTTTAAACTTTGGGAACAAATTTTATTAACACCTTCTTTACTCTTCACTGTTTGACATTGCTGATTTATAAATATAATTTGTGCCTATGTGCAGGTTTTGCCACTTGATAATTAGCTCAGCTTGCTACAGTGTTTTGCTGTTTTTGTAAGTCTAAATGTCACAGGAGGATTCTGGAACATCTTTTGTATCTCTCTTGGGTGGACACAGGTTTTTGTCTGCGCCCATGTGATTGGTTTGACAATTCCTCTGCTTGCCTCCCCTCGGCCGGACATTTGAGAACGCGGTGCCTCGTGTGTGCCCTGTGAATGTCTTCTGAGCTCTGGAATCACTTCCAAAGGGCAATGGAAGCAATGTGCATGCTATCTCAGTAAATGCCAGTGTGTGGATTTTGTCTGTGCAGCTTTATTGTGGATACTGGATGACTGTACAGTGCAGTAAGAATTTCATATCACAATATTGGGAAATTGTATTTGCAGTTATATTTTGCTAAACCTGTGCTAAAGAGAAAGTGTAGCCTTTGTCAAAAAGAGCGTTAGTTTTAAGATGAAATTTAGAATTTCTTAAGTGCTAGCATGGTAAGAATTTTATTTTATATATTAGAGAAATTGACTCTTTTTGGCTCACAGTGGAAATAAAATTTATTCTGCCACATATTAGCATAGCAGGATTTTAATTTAAAAGGATATCTGCTTTTAAGAGATGAGGACTAGTATTTTATCAGTAATACTACAGATGTGTTGGCTTGTAAGGTACTTGGGTATTATGAACCAAGCATGATCTAAAAAATTCTTGTTGCTTACATCTGTGGGAAAGAAGTGCAGGTCCATGCAGGTATCATCATGACTTACTGGATACTGATTTACTTGATACTACAACTTCATGGATCACATAAAACAGCTGAACTGATTTACGGGAAGTGCGGAACTTAATTTTTATACCTGATGTAGCTCAAACAAAGAAATGTTCCTGTAAGAGCCGTGCCAGGTTGAATTGGCTGGCATGTTGACACATCCCTAATTCACTGAAGAGTAAGCTCCACTTGCCTCACCACTGTCTCTGTATGAAACTCAGTGTGGAAGCTTGCTGCCAGTAAAGACCTCTACTCTCTATCAACCAGTAAACTGATCAACATCCTTGATGGGAGTGTAATGAATTAATACATGAAGCTTGTTAGAGCCTCTGACCCATGGCATGATGGTAACTACTGCTGGCTTTTTATAATGGGAGTAAATGAGTTGTAGAATCACTAATCACAGAAATACCTGAATTAGCACTAACTACAGTGTGTTCTCACAGATTCAAACATTTATTTAATGGCATTTTAATAACTCTTCAACAGGGTGTACAGAAAAATGAGGTTTTTGCTGCAGAGCCTTTAACTTGTGAAAGCTGAAAGGGTTGTCATTAGGGTGGGCCATAAACTTTTACATTGGTGAGTGTAGGACTGTTGCCAGTGATACACTGTTGATTTGAATAATGATTTGAAGTCTCCCCACTTGGATAGAGGAAAAGTCCTGTTATATCAGGTATCTGTTCCTTCTCTAGATGTTTTACTTATTGAGTATTTGTGTACAGTGCTTCGTTGCCAACCAGAGCCTTTTGTCTGTGTGTCCTGTTGTTCTTCAATGAAAAAAGGGGGTGAGGTATGGTTCAGTTGGGCAAGGGCAAAAAATATAAATCAGGCCTACAATTAATTGGCAAAGCTAAGCCCTCTGTGCTTGGCTTGCTATCTTTTTTGAGTGCCAAGTCTATTGCTGATTACCTTTTTGTCTGTGTGGCAGATCCATCACTTTGGGTGTTTAGCTGCCTTGGAGTATGAAGCAAAGCTCAACTGTCTGCTTGTGATATGGGAAGGTCATAAAGCTTTTCCTGATCTTGTCTGATGCATCTGTCTTTGTTACAACCAGCCATATTAAAACAGAGCTCTTGAGGAAATTATAGCTTGTCTTTTATTTATTTATTTATGTGAATACAGCCACCTTAGTTCAACAATCTTAATTCAATGTGTTCAGTTTTCAGTTGTGAAAATGGCCTGTGATTTAACATGTTTGGGAACCTGCTTGATTGATAAGATAAATAACAGCTTGCAAAGCTTTCATACTGCTTTTTGTGTTGTAGGCTGTAGTTCTTTTAGCAGACAGTCAAGGCTTTCCTTGGCAATACTGAGAATTGCCGAAACATTCTCCGGTTTTGAAAGGGTTTTCAGGCAATTCTGTTTCCTTTTACAGGTGTGCACTCCACTCAGTTTAGAAGTGCACTCAAATAGTTTCTCCATAAAGTTTTCCTATTAGAGTAGAATAGGCTGTTTCAGTTGGAAGGGGACTACAGTGTTCACTTAATGCAGCTGCCTGACCACCTCAGGGCTGACCAGATGCTAAAGCATGTTGTTAAGGTCATTGTCCAAATGCCTCTTAGACACTGACAGGCTTGGGACATTAAAAAATCTAACTTGGCTAAAAAAGTAAAATGAACAAAAAACTAAGCTTTTGATGATTATTGACTTTGAGACTCTGTAGCCTTAAAATTGCTTTGATTGAGTTTCCACAGTATGTTTTCTGTTTTGTTGTTCAGTAGATATTTCATTTGGAATTAGAATTCAGCAGGTGTTCTGACAGTGTTGGTAATTTACCTGCAATTCAGATTTATGCTATTTCAGTTGAGCTGAAATACTCTGTAAAATGCTTTTCTAAATTCAAACTACAGCCTATTTTCTTATTCCTTTACTTGGAAGTCCCTTTTTATCTCAAGGGAAAACTCTTTGCTGTTACAAAAAGCAGGGGTGAAAGTACATGAACAGATTATTCAAGAAGTACAAAAGCCCAAATTAAGAATTTATATGCATGCTAAGATGTTAGAAACTCCATGTTTTAAAACTTTGAATTTTTCTTCAAATTTAGACAACTCTTTAGCAATCTATGTAGTCAATATTGTGTATGGCTAAGAGGAGAGTGGACTGAGTTTGTAATTTTGGGTTAGTGGTCTTTTTGGAATAATTTTTTTTTAAACAGTTATGTAGTAGAAAAACTGTAAATAACCCAGCGGAGGCTGAGAGCTGAGATTTCATCTCTGGTTGAAAACTGGCAAACCACCTGAGTTTCATTTGAATTTTCACTTTTCAAAAGACTGCATCAACTTTCAAGTGAGCTTCTCTAAATTCTAAGTTCTGCATATTTAAGAGAATGTATTGCAACAAAGGAAAAAAGTTGACAAAGTACTGATTCAGTTGACATAGTGTTGGGAGAATTACACAGCATCTGGCCAGCTAAAATATTTAGTCTTTAGCTTCTGGAGTTTTGCTGGACCAACTAGAATTTTGAGAAAAATAATGAAGAATTATTGCTTTCATTTCGCAAGTAATTTCGTAACAAGATATTTATTTTATTTGATCTTTCTGGCTTCCAGAGAAAAGTGTGAACAGTCTTCTCATTTCAATGTAAAATAGTACATTATTCTTAAAAAAAATTTGCTTGTATGCTGAAATTATTGGAGACCAGATGTCTTCAATATTGGCTACAGCTGCTGTTAGAGGGATGCTTTGTTTGTCAGAGAACAGACAGATATGTTTGGGGTTCTTCCATCAGTGTTGTAATGCTAATAACTTACTGTCTGAATTCCTTCTTTTATTTTCTTAAATAATTCTAGATTTCAGTATGAGAATAAGAACAGAATCCATAATCCTGTAGAAAAAGAATCTTTTTTTACTGGTGGTGATCACTGTTTTCTCTGTGGTTTTAGGCTCACTACTCTCCTTTTTACTGTAATAGCAATCCAAAATTGTTTTCATACTTCTGGACAAGAAAGCAATTCAATTTCTTTTGGTTTGGGGGAAATCTCTGAACAATAAAACACTAAATGGTCAAATGTATTTTGAAAATATCAGGTGTACTATTGACTTTTTTGTATCTACACTGCTTGCAATCAGCTTGTCATAGAGTGGGATATCTTAGTTGGAAGGGCTTACCAACAATCATTTAGTCCAACTGCCTGACCACTTCAGGACTTACCAAAAGCCACAGCATACTATTAAGTACATTGTCCAGATGCCTCCTAAATACTTTATTCTCTCCAGGAAACCTGTTCCAGTGTTTTACCAATGTCTCAGAACAGAAATGCTTTCTGATGTCCAATCTGAACATCCCTTGGCATAGCTTAGGGCCATTCCCATGTGTCCTATCACTAAACACCAGGGAGAAGAGCTCAACACATCCCTCTCCAATTCCCACCCTTCAGGAAGCTACAGAGAGCAATGAGGTCACCTATCCAACCTCCTTTTCTCCAAACTAGACTGACCCAAAGTCCCCAGCCACGCCCCAGGACAGACCTTCCAGCCCTGCCACCAGCTGTGTTCCCCTCCTCTGGATGCATTCAGAGAACTCCATGTCCTTTTTAAACTGTGGGCCCCAGAACTGCACACAGCATTCCAGGTGAGACTGCACCAACCATTGCCTTGCCTTCATCCATGAGGAGGGTGATTTTACCACAGAATGATACCAATTTAGTTAAATTGGACTTTCTCTACCAAACTTGAGCTCAGTCAAAGTTTAAATAAAAATAGATTCTTTAATTTAATCTTGTAGGCTCATTCTCACGTACTTAGTCAGGAACTCTAAAAAGTACAAAATAAAATATTTATAAACTGCTGATGGTTTAAGGGATGCTTTTCTAAAACCTGGGACATGTGGTCACTGCTAATGGTGGTACTGTTAAAGTCTAAGAAGTGTTTTCTTCTTTGCAAGTGCCTTTCAGTATGAGATCAAATTTGTTGTGGTTTTTTGTTTGTTTGTAAGTAATAAGTATCTGAGCAGTTGATCTTTGAAGTATTGAAAGTATGCTAAAGATAGGAGTGTTGGGCATTTCAATTTAATTTGTTTAATTTAAAAGTACAGGTAGCCATACTATAAAACAAGTACCGAAATGCCAAACCACACATTAATCTCCACAAACATGAAAAGTGCTTTACTAATGTTAGAGATGTAAATGTTTTAGGTCCTGTAAGTTCACATAAACAAAGGATAATTTTTTGCTTTAATTTTGCATAAATAACTAGAAAAATACTCATAGGGTACTAGACTTAAAAATTGTATTGTACTTTTAATCTTAGGATTATTTAGTTACATTTCACTGAATAGTATTGTGCCTAATTAAAAAAAACCCTGCTATCTATTTGTGAAGGATAGGTGCCCAGAGTTTATATATCTTTTAGAGCAGCCTCCTTAACCTAGATATGTCTGGTTGAAGCAACAAAAACTTGTCTAGTCTTTCTCAAAGGAATGAATGCTTTTGAGGTCCCCAGTACCATGAATGCAATACCACTACAGTTCACTGGAAGGATCAGAACTGAACTACTTTGTTAGTTATCATTGGCAAATAAGAATGGCCTTCATGCCAGAAACTTCAAAAAATTTTCCCAGTCTTCTAAGTGCTGCTGACTAAAGCATCAATTCCTATTTCAAATAGCAGCCTGGATTCAGTCAGCAGTGTATAGTGTGCCTAGCACTGTGGTGTGGACCAGCATCTGTGCTCTGGGTTTGTTGGCACCAAAGCAATAACCATTTGGTTTTAATGAAAGAAGCAAAATAAAGCTGGCAAAGGAGATGTTTTTAAGAGGTAGTGAACTATGTTTTTATTTTTCCGTCTTCAGAACAGAGGGCATTTTTAGTTAATTAAGTTTTCTAAACATAATTGGAGCAGTACATCCCAACTACCAAAAAAAAGAGGAAAATAAATGTAAATTGGAAGAATCTGGAGGAAAAGCAGCCTTATTAACAAGGGAAGCTGACTGTAATTCCTTTTTTGCCTTGTGTGTTATGTAATATAGCAACAGGAAGGGTTTCAAATTGCTTGCTAAACTTCTGCTTCCCTGCCATTGCAATATGAAAAGACTGGGAGTGGATAGGTAAATAACAAAAGAGATATGTCTGTGGATGTCAGCTGAGTGGCTAGACTATTGATTGAGTTACAAATTCACTTAAAATACTCTACTCAGTGTCTTTATATTGGTTGAAGGAGGGTGATAGTGATGATAGTGAGCAGAAGATTTGAGGAAATTATCAATGGGAAGAAGGAAGGATACAAAATCTACTTTACTGGGTGTCAAGGGAAAAGGGAATGTATCAGCAAATCATCTCCCTTTTGGGAGATCTCCCCTTTCAAGAGTATGACTATGTATCAACATCAACAAAATTTTGGTAAAAATTTTTGTTCTTCAGTTCTCAGGCACTGACCATAACATTAAGTTAAAACTTGGGTTTAAAATTGATATGTCTGAAATACTGTCAAGTTCCACTCATTCTTACAAAGTATTCAGAGGGGTCTTTCACAAGATGCAACCTGTGCTTTTGTAAGGGGCCACTGCTGTGTAGCTTCTTAAAAGAAATGGTTTGTGGGCATCTGTTCCAAGAAATGGTTCAGAACTGCCTTGTGCCGAGTGCTGGGTACTCAGGGTATCCCTGGTCTGTGGCTGTGGTGAGGGGCATCCCCCTCAATGCCTGCCCCCATCCCACTGTGTGCAGCTCTCCCCTTGCTGTGCTGGGTGGGTGCTGGCACCCAGCTGCTCAGATGGGGCCATGCCAGGCTCTGCCTTCCTGGGAGCATTCCAGGTGCTCCAAGCTGAGCAGCGTTAGCTGCTGGTCGGATGTGTCAGTAGGTGTTTGTTTCCACAAATAACCCAGATCATGGTTTTCTCCCTAGAAAAGTTGATTGCCAATTGTAGCATCCCATGAACTCCCTCCCCTCAGCCAATTCCCAAGGGCATTGCCTTGGAAAGACTTACATAGAGTTCATTCCTCCTGTGGGACAGACGAGTCTCCCTCATGGACCTCTGCCCGTGTTTCGCAACCTACCCTGGTTTCTCCTTTCCCTGTTTCCTCACTGGTTGGGTACTCCTGGTGGCTGCCCCCTCTCCCCTGGAGACCAATCCCCCTTGCCCTGCCCTTAACTCTGCCCCATATCCCTTCCCATTCTGAAGCTATCCAGAGCCCATGGTAGCCCTCGTTTTTTGCCTGCGCTCCCTTTGGCTTCCACACAATAAATCTCGCCGGAATTAGCTCCTGCAGAAAGCGCCTTCTTGCCCCTCTCACTGAGCCAGCTGTGGTGAGTCTGGTGTGTGTCTGACTTCACTGTCTGAATGTTAATCCAGCTGGCTCTTCCACAGGAGGTGCTTGTTGGAAACAGATAATAGGCAGCAGTGTCCACCATCCACCTCTCGCATTGGGTGCTGGCGCCCAGCTCTTCAGGTGGGGCGGTGCCAGGCTCTGCCTTCCTGGGATCATTCCAGGTGCTGCAAAGCCAAGCAGTGTTAGCTGCAGCTCAGATCTGTCAGTCGGTGTTTGTTTCCACAAATAACCCGGGTCGTGGCTTTTCTCCCCAGAAAAGTTGATTGCCTATCAGCGGGAGTTTCACGCGCTGAAGGAACGCCTGCGCATCGCCGAGCACCGCACGCTGCAGCGCTCCTCCGAGCTCAACGCCATCCTGGAGCAGTTCAGGAGGGCCGTGGCAGAGACCAATGGCAGTAAGAATGCCATGAATAATTTTTCAGGTACACGCTCCAAAATATTTTTTTTATAACTCTGCAATGCCAATATTTCTTGTTATTATTCTAGAATAAGAAATTGCCCCCAAGAGAGGTGAATGAAACTGTTCAGCAGTGTGAATGAAGTTGTATCTCATGTGGGTGTTTGGGTTTGTTTTTTCCAGTTGTTGTCCTTAATGATTCACCCACCCTCATTCAGTCCCTAAAGTCATAAGAATTCTTACTTCACACTAGCTCCCAAAGTCTGGAATTTCTGGTTACTTATCTATTAGGTTGAATATATTTTGACAATTAATTTACATCGCTTTTTAAATAGAGGCAGAGAGGAAAAGTGAGCAAACAGAAAAAATGGATGAACTTGAAGCAGTTAAAAGAAGCTTGAAAGTCAACTGGAAAGTATTAAATAATAAAGATAATAAAGTAATAAAGATAATAAAGATAATAAAGTATTGCTTATGATTTGTAAGAAGTACAGGAAATGGCCTTTTCAATAACTAGTGATTAAACTGGTAAAATCTTCCATTAATTTTTACCCATTTTGGAGACTGATGGTCAGATTTACAAAAAGCTGTTTGGCAATATTAGAGAAAAACACTGCAATATTCACCAGACTATTGATGTTGACTTCTAAAATCACACTGTTTCTGTTTTGTTGCTCTGATTTTTGCGGATGGAAGATGAATAACAAGTACAAATTTTTTGTCAGGAGGTCTGACTTGGTAGGTTGCACACATTTCTCTGTATTGGTCTAATAAGGAGTTGAAACCTGAAGGGTTTTGCAATTCAAAAGCCTGGAACAAGATTTTTCGATTTGTTGTCTATTTGCATTTATGCTATGATTTACTATTTTCAATAGATTTTTTTGTTTTTTGGTTGGAAAATGGTAATAATTATAGGCTCCAATGTTTATGCCACTCCTGAATTGCTGTCTGACACTAATGGCCTGATCTCAGTAGTTCCTGGATCTCCAGGAATTGCACAGATAAAGGTTACATTTAGCATGGTCTATAAATCTTGTCTTCCTATTTATGTGTGTGGTTTTGCTTTTAAAGTAAAGCATGGAGGAGGTCAAATGATTTTGATTCTGGATTTAGGATTAAGTTATTACCACATTTGTTTCTAAAATTGACTTAGCTTGCTTTTAGGCAATATGCTTATAAGGAGTTACTCTCTTCTGTTGCAGCTGAAAGTACTAATTCATTTAGCATTCTGCCATGTCTGGATCCTAGCTGGGATGGACATGCACTTTTTTCATGTAGAGCCATAATGGGAAGCCATCTGAATTACTGAGCTTTTGTGCTCAGAACATAGTATTAGATAGGTTTTTATTAAGCTTAATACACTTAAGTACACATAATACTCTTTGCTCTCTTTGAAGCTGACAGAATTCCAGATTGTTTTGTGTAGATCTTTATTCATTCAGACAAGAGCTGTCATACTTGGACAGAATTTAGTCCAGGTTTTGCAGTTGAAGTTAAAGAAACGTTAGCAGGAAAAGTAAAATGTGCCTGTATTGGAGTCTATCAAAATAGACATACCTACTTATGGCATCTATTTACAAAGCTTTTTGTGAGGTTTGACATGGTTAGGAATTTAGTTTCACCTAAAAATAAATACTTTAAAAATCTCCAAACATACAGAACCAAAATCCACAGCAAAACCCATCTATCTTTGTAGAAGCTGTGCCAAGAATCTGAGAAGAATTACACTTATGGCTTTCTTTTTCTTGCTTCTCAATTTTATCTCAAGAAACCTTGACAACATTTTTTTGCTTAACTTGATATTATAAAGCCCATAAGTTTTCAAAGATCCATATGCTACCATATTTTTCATTTGAAATAAATTGTTTTCACACTTGGTGCAAAAAAATCAACACACCAAGCAGGGTAATTTTAAAAACTGTTATTTGCAACTTTGAGAGCCACCTGGACATACTAAAAGGCAGCTGCAGAAGAAAAAGCAAGAATGATTCTAATGGAATCTAATAGGATAATTCTGTGCTAATGGACTAAATTAAGTTTGCATTAATCTTTTAATTTTTTTTTTTTTTGCAGGAATACTCAAAATATCAACTTTATGTGTAATGCTCTTTTATTTTGTATCTCTGTGTACAGTATATTCCAATATGTATTCATAGCTCTGAAAAGTTATTTGCAGTAGTTTTTGCTGGATGGTGATGACCTCTGTAAGCAAAAGTGAAAAATTATTTTGGAAAATAAGCCTCCCGTTTGATTAATTGGGGGGAAAAAACCCAACAAAATCACCAACCCCCCCAAATAAATGGAGCATTCTTTACTTCTGTAAATTCACATTAAGTCTTATGTGATCAAATAAATATTAACTGTATCTGTAACAAGATTATATGTGCAAAATAGTCTTAGCCATTTTTTATTAAGAAAATTGAAATAAGAAAAGATGTCTTTGTAGACAAAATATGGTGACTCAGAAAACTGCACAATTTATTCTGGCTTTCAGTTAGGATCAAGCTTGGAATTTTATACTGTTTACAATTGCTAAAAATTTCATATAATTTGTTTTCTGCATTTCTGATTTCATGTATGTTTGCAGATGAGACGCTGAAACTGTTAAAAGAGCTAACAAGTAGAAAATCTCTTCAAGTGCCAAATATCTATTACCATTTGCCTCATTTGTTGAAAAATGAAGGAAGCCTTCAACCTTCTGTGCAGGTTGGCCTTGGAAGGACAGGAGGTATGCTGATATGATGGTTATTTCATGTTTTATATTTGGAGGACCTTCTAGTTTTAGGAAAAGAATTTACTGCATTATTTTGGTAGATGAAGGACATCTCATTTAACTTGTGTGATATTGAAATCCTTTGAATTCACACTGAATCTGAGATGAAAGGAGCTTGGTTTCAGCTTTGCTCTTTTCTGCATAATCTCAGTCACACCCCATGCCATGTTAAGGTGCACATTAAGAAGCATTTAGTTTGGATGAATTTTTTTGTAGCTAAAGGGAAACAAAGCTCAGGCATTTCAGATTCTGAACTGCTAATGGGTATATCCCTTTGGCTTTCAGATTTACAGGGCAACCATGCATGGTCATAATTACTTTAGCATTGATGTTTCTCTTGTTCTGAACAGTATATTTCAATATATAAATTAAAAGTTGAGAGAACTAAGATAACCAGATATAATTTCATCAATAAAATCTGGACAGTGTTGTAGTTAATCCTAGCTTGTATTTTTTCATTACTTCAGTGAGTTTGATTGCTCCTTCTTTTAACAGAAGGTATGCCTGTATGACAAATGTGTGGGCTCAGGCCACAGGTTTATTTTTCTGACTATAAATACAATTTATTTCGTTGTTGTTGTTCAGGGAGGAAAAATCGAATCATTTGTTATTGTTTTAAGTGAAGTCTGTATTATATCCCCTGGGAATATATAGCACAAATTTGGAATTATAAATAGGAATTGGAATCAGATTTATTTAATTAAACAGAGGGAGGAAATTCAGGGTTTTAGGA